>NC_057861.1:577654057-577958641 GCF_019393635.1 Dromiciops gliroides | reverse complement strand
GCATGAAGAGAACAAACCGAACACTTTCTCAATGGTTACTTCAGCCATCAGTCAATGCAAAAGATAAACAACAAACACTATTCGTATAATAGAATTGGCCTGCTATTCCAAATAAACCACAGACTTGTACTGGGAACTTGCCTTATTCATCATCTTCTATGACAGGATTAACTGTGAAGGTGCCAGGCTCCGATGCAGACTCACACTCCAGAACACCTTTTGTGCTTTCATTACTAATCGGTGAGCTGCTGGACAGGGAAACTAAGCCAGAATCTTGGCTGCTGGGTGGCGAGAATACTGGAAAGAGTGGAGAGAAAGAAAGAGAAAGCTCAGTATTAAATGTAGCAAAGTTTCCTTTTACTCTGTGTAGCAATTATATAACCCCTTCACGATGACAATAAAGAAATTAGCATTTTGTACTTCATTAACCCCTGTTACTTATTAATTTATTTCCAACTATTTTATAACAACTGCTGTTATTCCTTTAGGATAGGAAGTTATAGCATGTCTGCAGCACTCCTTACTTAATTTAACATGATGTTATTTTGAGCCAAAGACAGGAGAATAATGTACCAGGAATGTTAAGTGGAAAAGTTGGGAATGGGAATCAAGAACACTGTGTTCCAGTTCTCTCTTACAAGCCTTAGAAAACACTTCTTTTGTGGAAAGCATCTCCCAACACTCCTCTACCCTGCCCCCTCCCATCCGCCCATAAATATATAGATTATGTAAACAAGGCTAATAAAACTTGTCAAGCAGGTGATCTGTCTGACAAATTTCCACATGCAAAACTCAATTCTGCATGTTCTCTTTACCATAGGTAATTCTAGTTTCCCAACAATAACAAAGAAAGAAAAGTGGATATACACTATTTCTATTTCTTTTCACAATTGGTGCAAACCTTATATTTGGGGGCCAGACTACAAAATGAATGGATGGAAGACACTCTCAAAAATTATTAACAAGTAAATTAGGGGAAGAGAAAGGGATTAAAAGAATTTAAAAACTTTTTTAAAATGCAAAATTGTAACATCTCTAGAAACTCAAAATTAAAAGCAAGAGTACAAAAGTAATAATATGTTGAAAAATATTTGCAACCTTACAAGCCACAGTAGATACAAAAATCAAGCAAAAGGGTCTCTGACCTTCTTAACCTTAGATGAGTTCAGATCCACCCCCAGAACTCCCTTCCTGCCTGGCGTGAATGTAATTAAGGGGAAGCTGCAGTGGTAATTTCTCTCCTCATTAACTTTCTGATTGGTTTCAGGCTCAGAATTCCGCCGGGCAGTAGTTTGTCACCAATTCCAAATGGCCAATCGTTAATACTAATGTTTGTGTAACTAACTGCCAGCATCTGCTACGGCTTCTTGTACTACAATAATGGGGAAAGGGTACATTAGTGCTCCAGTGTTAATTCAGCTTGTGTTCATCAATAGGGAAATCTATGATGTAATTAGCAAAATGCATTGGGGTAGGTGAGTGCTGAAGTCATTTTGGAGATGACTAAATCATAATGGAAGCTATAGTGAGCCATGACACATTAACCCATCAATACTTATGATCATGTTTTGAGTTTTACAATTTACTAAGTTATATTCCCATGCCAAGAGGTGAACCCTTTAAAGGAGAACACTATTCACAATTACTATGAGTTTGGAAGAGAGGCTCCAATGTAATCATGAAAATAATCAAGACAGAACTTCAAAATTAAACCTTCAGTTACTCTCCTGGGCCTGAGTACTAAAACATGCAAGATTATATCCCTGAGAGGCTGGTAGTTTTTACAGACATGTAATGTATCCAGTAAAAGGAAAGCAGTACTTGGAAATCTTTTAACCATCAGTGTCCCACATTTAATACCAGGTCAACTTAGGACATTTCCTGACTTATGATGTCACAAAATAATTTATGACCTAAGTAATTATTTATGATGTTGATGGTATATCTTGCTTTTAGTAATTCAAATAAGGAAAACAAAATGCCAATTTATTTTTTGTTATTTTTAAAAGAAACATCTGAAAATGTACATACATAATCACATTAAAACTAGCTATAAGGACCAGGAAATTTTAAAATTAACATAGGATTACTGCCTGAGAAGTGTGTCCCCCGTCCCCTTATGGGGAGCCTTAAAGTCATACTTTATTTAATTGCTAAAATGGGTGTTATTATACAAATAAAGAATGTCTTTCTAAGTGCATGTTATTAATATTTCATATACTGTATGTAAACAAATAAATCCACCCCAGGAGTCCTACTGCAATGCCTCATTGTAGTGGGTTTCTTGATGACTAGGAATATATAGCATAAACTCTGGCAGTAACCACCATGCTACAAAATATTCAAATATAGTCCCAGTCAGACTGAAACTTGTTCAAGGACCAACTTTGATTAATTAGTACAGAGGTTCATTTTCAGTAGGCTGGCCACTTGGCAATGCATTCTTTGGCCACAGCAACCCACAAAACAAAGATCAAACAGCCAAACTGCTCTCAGTCCCCTGAAGCCCATTTTCACCTTCACGATGACTGTAGTTGAGTATACCAGAAGGTACTAAAAATCAATATAAACATTAAGGAAGGTAAGTGACCTACAGGCATAGGAACTCTAAATGTGAGCTATTTCTCCACTGGGTAATTAATTCATATACAACTGTAAGAATGGAACTGTAGCAGTTCTCTCAGTAAACAAAGCCAGAAGTTGAGAAGTTTAAGTCAAATAGAAGGATGGTCAATAAGCTCCTTGTAAGACAAATAAAGGAGTTGATGTCATCATACACCCCAGGGTTCAAGAAATAACAGTCTTCTTACCTTCATATGCTTATAATGACAAAATACTACCATGAAGGCATAAAAATATCTGATACAAAGGTAGAGAAACTACATGAAGGATTTTATAATAGCCTCTATCCCATGTAAACATATCTTTTCATACTTGATAACTTTGAAGGCAGGCACAAATGTATGACGAAAGTATGTTGGAGGGGCAGCTAGGTGGTGCAAAGTACCAACCCTGGATTCAGGAGAACCTGAGTTCAAATCCAGCCTCAGACACTTGATACTTACTAGCTGTGTGACCTTGGGCAAGTCACTTAAACCTCACTGCCCCACCACACCCCCAAAGTATAGTAAAAATGTCAAAGGCTTATAGAACATTCAGAAGCTTCGTGCTTGGATATTATAAATACCCTTCGCAGAAGAAAGAAGGTATTAGGTTACAGTTAGCAATGGAAATGGTACAATGAAAAGATGCTAGATTTAAAGTCCTAGGTTCAAATCTTGAATCACTTTACTACAAGAGTTCCAAAAACGACCCATCATTCAAAATGAGTCCTTGAAGCTAAAAAGTAAGCAATGATGAAAAGTAACTTCAATTTTCACCATTTCTGATACAAGTTTAAAGAGAGTAAAACAGTTAACACTAATAAGGAGGCCCAAAGAGCTCAGAAACTGCCTTAGCCAGCAAACACGTGGTCTCCTTGCCAAGCAGAAAGGTGACAGCTGAAGGCAACACAGAACAGAGGAAGATCACCACCTTATAAAATTATGAAAAACAGTGGAAGCAATGATAAGTCTACAGAAAGCTTGATATTAGACCCAAATGAATCCAATTATCTCAAGAGGATTAATCTAAAACGGTTGAGAGGATAACAAACAGCCAATGGAAAAAACTATGTCGAAATTTCTTTAATAGTCTGTTTTCACTATTTGTAGCAGGAGAAATCACCACATTTAGATTCTAAATCCTCAGAACTAGACATACCAGGTAAGAAATAGAAATGGAATTCATGCAGAAAAAGTTGGGAAGAGTATTTGGATGTTACCAAATACACAGCACAGAAACCTGTGCTAGAGATGATGTAAAGTATCAATTGACCAATTCTATCTATCCATCCATCCATCGAGTAGAAGATAACAAAATAGAAAAAATATCAGTACCTCTAAAAAAGTGATTTAATTGAACAACTATTATTATATGCTGACTTTCTTACCTTTATATGAATAATCTGATGGTATCAATGAAAATATGAGGAGCAAACAAGCAGGTTTTTACAAATGCTTCTCAGCAGCAGACAACCTCTCTATAATCACACAAGTGACTCAGAGAAAGAATGCAAAAAATCTACAGTGTTTACTGTTCATTGATCACAAAAAAGGATGTCTTGGCAGAATAAAATTCAGTCTGAAAGGCTCCACGAGTCTCTTCTGAATATTTTAAGATCATGGAAAGTTCTCTGATGAATGCAATCACAAGGATAACTCTGTTTAATAGGCTGGTAAACCAAGGGCTTGTGGCAGATAGATACTCTTGCACAACCCTGAAAAAAAAAAATGTTCTCTTCAATGCTTTTTTGGGTTTTGGAACAGTCTGGTGATGGTTAAATTGGCAACTAGGAACCTACCTAAAGGGCCAAGAAGTGGTTCCTAACATTTTAGAATTTTAATTTTATTTATTTTTGTTACATTTTAAGTTCTGAACTGTCTCCCTCCCTTCCCACCCTGTACTAGAGAAGGCTACCATCTGATATGATAGGTAGGTAGGTCAATCAATCGATAGATCAACAGACAGAAAGAAAAGATGATAATCTTTATATGTGTGGGATTGATATATGTATGTATGTAAAACCATGTTATGCATACTTCTAATGGTTTCTAACTTTCAACGGCATCTTAAAACATTTAGTAAATTCAGAGTAGAGGTTAGTGGGGAAAGAGAAAAACAATCTGGTGGGGGACTGTAATCGAAATCGAAAAACCAAGCCTCTTTTGGTTTTAATTTGACTCAGAAGTATTATCTCATTCAAACACAGTATGTTCCATTAACTGACATCTACAACAGAGAAAAACACAACCTGTACAAAGCAGTAAGGCCAAAGTATACTCACATCATGCAACTGTGCCAAAAAAGGAACAATGGTTGACACATTGAATATACCTGTCAATTTCTACAAATGTGGTTGGACAATTTTTTAACACTTCTCCATTCAAAATAGCCCCAGTTGCAATTTAAATACCTGTTATCTTTAAGCCAGTTCAATGCTCAAAACACACAAGCCTTGTTTCTTGATTATAAATACCATTTGAGATCATAAGGTTCAGAGGAGGGTGGAGACCCACTCTGTTTAACCCCACTTTGTAGAGAGAACACTCCTCTGCACCATCCTCATCCACACCCCTGAGCAGAAAAGGTGTTTAATAAATCCTGGCATGAATGATGTAATTCTTTCAATTTTGTTGTGTGTTTTTTTCAGTTGTTTTTTCAGCTGTGTCTGACTCTGTGGCCCCATTTGGGGTTTTCTTGGCAAAGATAATGGCATTGTTTTTTTCTATTTCCTTCTCCAGCTCATTTTATAGATGAGGAAACTGAGGCAAAGGGGGTTAAGTGGCTTGCCCAGGGTCACACAGCTAGTTAAGTGTCTGACCCCAGATTTGAACTCAGATATTCTTAACTCCAGACCTAGAACTCTATCCACTATACCACCTGGGAGCTCTATATTCCTTTCAAAGAAAATTTTCCTTTTTAAAGGTACTCAGATTTTTATGTTTATTTCTGACGGTTTTGGCAACTCCAAACTACATGGGAGAAACATCAAATTTAAAAGCATCATGTTCTTGAGTCAGAGGACCCAGAATCAAATCCCATCCGTGACCCTTATCTACTTGGCATTAAGAAAGTCATTTACAATCCCTAAACCTCTTTATCCATTTGTAAAATAAAGTGACAAGATGGCTTTTTCAATCCGAGATCTATAGGATCTTTTGTTGGAGGTATTCACACAGATACTTATGGTTAAATAGACTAGGTGATGATTGAGAAGGAATTTGAACCCAGGGCCTCTAACTCCAAATTCAAAATGCTTATTCTTCTGGCATCCTCCCTCCACTAAACATTTATTTATGTGTTTATTCATTCATTCATTCATTCATTCACTTTATTCATTTCCTTATTTATTGGTGTTCTTCAGCCTTTACAAATGAATAATAACCTTACTAATGCTGAAAAGTGATAAATGTGTCTAAGTTATCAGGTACCTTTTTAGAATACACATTTTTAAACATATGTCATGGGTCCCTTCCTCTTTGTCAATCTGGACCTATGCACCTCTTTTCAGGATAAAATTACATCATTCAAATTACATGCATAAAATGATAATTATATTTGAAATATATCTATCTGTCTATAATTCACAACCCCCTGAAATCTATCCATGGACCTCATATTAAGAATCCCTATTTTGAGAAAATATTTCAGAGTGAAGCTAAGTCTTCTGACTTTTAACTCGAATGAGCCACTGGAAAACAAATGTGCTGGAAAAAATAAGACTCTTCTAGTGAAATGTGAGAAAACAAGAATGTTTATGCTTGAAAAGCACATTTTCTTTGTTGTCTACATTTTTTAAAAGATTAAACTCTCAGTTTAAAAAAAACATTAAAAATATAATGCATTTTGTTTTTTAAAACTTACTCCTTTTTCAGTGAGGCAATTGGGGCAAAGTGTATTGCCCAGGGTCACACAGCTAGTGTCAAGTGTCTGAGGTCAAATTTGAACTCAGGTCCTCCTGATTTCAGGGCCGGTGCTCTATCCACCGAACCACCTAGCTGCCCCTAAAACTTACTTTTACAGAACAACCATACCAACCTCTCTAGTTTTCTGGTGTTTACAGGAGTAAAAGCATTAAAACTGGTGTGTGTGTGTGTGTGTGTTTAACTCCCATATGAAAAGTCTTCCTCCTTATGATTTTGTTTCCAAACACAGGTTATCATAAGGGGGAAGAATTGTCAATCCCACTTAGTACGTATGCACTTACTTCTTAACAATAGAAGACTTTTTTGCTGCTCTGAGATTCCTGGCCTTCTCACTAACATGTAAAGTAATTAGGATTATTTTAGATGTCCACAGTTTGGCAAGTTCTATGTGTAGTACTTTCAAACAGCATTAAATCTTGGCACTCAGAACAAGGGATAAAAGGTAAAGATATGAATGGAGATCTTTATTTAACCTGATCTAAAATGGATTATCTCATTCTTTTCCAGTTCATGCCTGTACTCAAGTTAATAGGAAGGCTGGATTGTAACTGATGTAATTAGAAACCATGAGCTAGGGTGGAGGGAAAAGGGGGAGGTGGGGAATCCCCTTATTAGTCTCCACCCTCCTACTACAAATGCACTTTTCCAATAATCTTTGAAACAATTAAAGCTCCCCCCCCAACACCAGCAATTAAAGGGAGGCAGTGGGGGGGATGGGAGCTGGAGGACCTTGGAGGATAACACTTTCCTTGAAAATACAACTGAAACTTTCCATTTTAAAAGCTAGAATGGACAGGTTCTTTAAAAGGGCCAGTTCTACACCTGGCATATTGGAATCAGGGGTAAATTATAATAAAGTGATGATCTTATTAGAGTCCATGTAAATAGATCCATAGACCCATCACTACTTGATACCATCTTTCCAAACTTGTAGGGGGAAAGAAACTGTAACATTTTATTTTTGTTTTTTATTTTTTTTGTGGGGCAGTAAGGGTTAAATGACTCGCCCAGGGTCACACAGCTAGTAAGTGTCAAGTGATTGAGGCTGGATTTGAACTCAAGTACTCCTGAATCTAGGGCCGGTACTTTATCCACTGCAAACCATAACATTTTAAATGCTAGTTGACCTTACATCTAACCACACTTATACAGCTGTAGGTTATATACAAAATTTAGTTACAATTCATATATTTTGATATAAAGAAAAAGTAATACTGGGACAATTTTTTAAACTGCCTTACAAATAACAAGCAACTGTTCTAAGCCCTCCACAAAGAGGTGACTATCGGAAGTCCTCAGTTCTGTTGTGTTTCTCATGACCTTCAGGTGCTAAGCCAGACTGAAAAGCTGTGATGAAACTTGAAAAGTAAAGATTCTGTTTCTGGATGTGTTGATCACATCACAATTCACCTCTAAGCCTAATCCACTCAGGGACACATAGACCGTACACCTGCACTTCTCCCATGAGGTAAAGGGGATAGTGCTGGAGTTACTCAGTACTTGCTGGTTCTGTGAACCACTCAGAGCCCAAGTTTGCTCATGGATAACATCATGGGATAACTACATCTTGGATGACTGGTATGATTTTAAAATGAGAAAATATATGTAAAGGGATTTGTTGGGGGGGGTGTTTGTGTGCAAACTTTAAAGCACTATATAAGTAACAGCCGTTAATTGAAATTGAGGGAGTTATTTGAGGGAACAAAACCACCAGTCATAGAGTGGTAGTGTCCTTCTAGGGACCTTGTCTCTACTCCTGTTCAAGAAATTTCAATGGCTCCCTCCTGCCTCTAGAATAAAATACCAACCTCTCAGTTTGTCATCTAAAGCCATGCCTTTCCATAATTACTGCACATTATTCTCCATCACAAACCCTTATGATTGAGCCAAGCTGACCTACTTGCTCATTTCTGAACTTTTAATACAGCATTGCCCCTTTCATCTCCACATCTCTGAAAGAGCTGTCACAAGGCACTCCTCATTATTCCCACCTCTCCGGGTCCCTCCCTTTCTTCATGGGGTTAGTGCATGCATCATCTCCTATGGGACACCTTTTCCTATCTCCTTAATGGTTGGGATCCAATCCTTCTCCCTCCTCCTGAAATTATGCAGCATACTCATCTGTCTACATGTACCCTCCCTCTCCCCAAATAAAAGGTGAACTCCTTGAGTGGAAGGAGTATTTTCTATTTTCTCTTGGTATTCTCAAGGACGATATCTAGTAGTGCCTTGTACACAGCAGGCATTTAATAAATGTTTGATTTACTTTAGATATTAATCTCTTCATTTCACAGGTGAGGGAACTGATTGAAATGCAGAGGGGCTTAGTGATAACAGTCACACAGCTAACTGGTGGAAGTTTCAGACCAGAATTCAGGTCTCCTAACTCCTGGCTCAGGGCTCTTTGCATTATGTATCCCACTTCCAGCCTCCCCTTTTTGTGAGGACAAGGGAGGGTGCAGGTAGGTACAGTTATATAATTATACAGATACCATCCTTTCTTTTTTGAAAGAGGTGAGAAGATGCTTGATCAAGCAAATGATTCTCTAAACCACAAGCACTTAAATGGAGAAAGAATAGCATGCCCTGCCTAAAATTAAGTTAGGCATCAACTTTCAGACCAAAGTAACTAGTAAGAAAAGCTGCTGTCTCTGTAACGTTTATATACAACGAACAGAAAAGATATACTTGAAGTTGCCTCATATATAAATGTTCAGTAATAACTACTCTAAACAGGGATCATAGGATTACAGATTTAGAATTAAAAGAGATTTTAGAAGCCATCAAGTCTGCTATTAACATGTTCTCCATTTTACAGATAAGAAAAGAGAGGTCGAGAGAGATTAAGTGATTTGCCCAGGATCACAGAGCTAATAAATGTTTGAGTCAGGATATAACTCAGGTTTTTAACCTAGCAAACTTAGGCCATCAGAGAAATTTATAAATACAAAAGGAGGGCCAATTAGAGAAAGGGATAATCAGCAGTGGGCCCACATTCTCCATTGGTAGCCGTGTCAGGGCTACCAGCACACTGGGTAGTAAGACCCCAAATCTGGATTTATGAGAAGACACAGACACGAGTGCCCCAAAATGGACAAATATGGATGAGTTGCAATCTTCATCACTGAAGGAAATGTTTCCATGGACAAAGGACCACTCAAGTAACAACTGCCTTATCTGCAGAATTTAATCATGAACCAGGAAACAGGTGAAACACAAAGGCTCTATTGTCACTGGGACCTTCAGCCATTTACTGATGTCTAGCCCTAGACAAAATCAAAACACTACCACATACCAAACAGTCCCTCACCTGCAGTTTGGTGGAGAGTAGAGGACCCTGTTCTTTGCTGATCCTCCTCTCTCCTCATTTTCCTCCTCCTTTATTTAGATGCTTGGTCAGGAAGTCAGTCAAATACTTATTAAGAATTTAATATGCAGGGGCAGCTAGGTGGTACAGTGGATAGAGCACCAGCCCTGGAGTCAGGAGTACCTGAGTTCAAATCCAGCCTCAGACACTTAACACTTACTAGCTGTGTGACCCTGGGCAAGTCACTTAACCCCAAATGCCTCACTAAAAAAAAAAAAAGAAAAATTTAATATGTGCCAGGGCAGTGTTGGGAATAGGCCTTTGCTTTCATCTCCCCACCCCCCCCCCAAAAAGTTGTCATTTTATTTGGAAAGAGGGAATTATTTTTTTTTCATTCCTTAAAGGTTTTTTTCTTTTTCTTTTCTTTCTTTTCTTTTTTGGAGGCAATTGGGGTTAAGTGACTTACCAAAGGTCACATAGCTAATAAAGGGGTTTTTTTTGGGGGGGGTGGGGGTGTCGCAAAGGATAGAGCATCAGCTCTGGATTCAGGAGGACCTGAGTTCAAATCTGACCTCAGACCTGTGACACTTACTAGCTGTGTGACCCTGGGCAAGTCACTTAACCCTCATTGTCCCGCAAAAAAAAAAAAAAAAGAAAGAAAGAAAGGAAGGAAGGAAGAAAGAAAGAAAGAACTTTTAAAAAATCCAACAAAAATATTTCAATATTTGAAGGAAAGAAAAAAAGGATTATAAATGACACTATAAGCATCTATTCTTTTGTTTTTTTAAAAATATGTATTAAATTGAATGACAGCAGAAAACTCCTCTATATATATTCTCTTCTTTCTTCTCTGTTCCTCATATTTTTAAATGTTCAATTGATGCTTTTTTCTTTTCTTTTTAAAAAAGCATCAATATGACTAATAACCCACTTATGCCTCACCCTTCCCCTCACAAATAAAAGCCTTTTCTTGTAGCAGACAAGTTTAGTCAGGACAAAACAAATTCAAACATTGGTTGTTTCCAAAAATGTATTTCTAACAACATATACTTCTTTGCTGAGAGATGGGAAGCATTCTTCATATCATTCTTCTCAATTTATGATTGTTCACTGCATTATTAAATCTCTCAAAATTAATAAATACCACTTGAAAATTTTGCATTATTGTAGTCATTGTATAAATTGTGCCAGGTCTGCCTACTTCATTCTGCATCAGTTCATACAAATCTTCCCAGGTTTCTCCAAACACATCCCTTTCACTATTTCTTACAGTACAACATTCCATGGTCTTAATATACAATGTGTTTTACCATTCCCCAAATGATGAACACCCATTTTGTTTAAGACTTGTCAACAAATTGATTTTTCCTACTATCTTTGGACTCTTTGGACTCTGTGCTTGGTGATGGTGGTCAAAGGTATGCACAGGTTAGTGACTCTATGGATACAGCTCCAAACTGCTTTCCAAAATGGTGAGGCAGCTTGATAGCTCCATCAATAGAACATCAGTATGCCTGCTCATCCTCCCATAGGCCCAAGGAGAATGCCAGGCATGCTACGAGGGCTTCCCATGCTGTCCCCTTCAATGTCAAAGAAGATACAGTCACAAACAGTAGTAGTGTTACCCTTACTGTAACACTGGCCAGCCTGAGGCAGCACCTTCCTCCTATCTGTAAATTCCTGAGCTTCCAAATAGTGTTGACTCCCAGAAGGCAGATGGAAAAAAACAATATGGAAAGTGAACTCATCTATTTGGGGGGCGGGGTGGGGCAATGAGGATAAAGTGACTTGCCCAGGGTCATACAGCTAGTAAGTATCAAATGTCTGAGGCCGGATTTGAACTCGGGTCCTCCTGAAACTAGGGCTAGTGCTTTATCCACTGTACCACCTAGCTGCCCCAAAGAGTGAACTCATCTAAAACGATCTCTTCGCACCCCTCCATCCCCCAAGTTCATTAGCTTAGTTTCAACAATTTTAATGTTTGGGTTAAGGTGACTTTTGGTTTCCTTCATCATTCAGTTACACTCAAAGGCTCCAACTTAAGATCTACCCAAAAGTGAAACTGGAACCTGTTATTTTGTTTCTTTTGACCCAACTCAGCTTTGACACAGCACCCAGGACTCAGGTTACACACTTAGACTTGAAGTCTAGGGCCAAGGATCAAGCTCAGTTCTTCCAGGCATATTAACTTGATGAACGGCAGGTTGTTATACTCAATATTGACAAAATGGCATTAGCTCAATTAAACTTTTGTTAGGATAAGCTCTGTAAACCCCTTGAGGACAAGGACTATTAAAAAAATTTTTTTTGTTTTGATCATGAATGTAGGCAACTAACCATTCATCTGAGAACGGGCCTGCCCCTAGGCTGAATGTCATAGTCCATAAGTTAAAAAATGCTCTATTTCCAGGCCTCATTTTTTCTTTTCATTTATAAAACAAGGAGACTGAACTAAGTGACCTAAGTTCCTTTGTAGGATCTAAGATTCCTTAAGGGTCCTTATAGGATCCCTATGATGATAGGAAGTAAATGCTGCAATTCAGATGTGAGCTGAAGGGAGGGAAACCTTTATTAAGTACCTACAATGTGCCTGGCACTGTGCTAAAGCACTTTACAAATATCATCTCATTTAATCTTTACAATAACTGTTTGAGAGGTAGGTGTGATTATTCCCATTTTACAAACAAGGAAACTGAGGCAGACAGCAATTCAGTGATTTACCCAGCTAGGAGTGTCTAAGGCTGGATTTGAACTCTAGTCTTCCTGATTCCAGGAGCCACCTCATTAGAAAGCAGGTGGGTTATGCTTTTTAAAACATACCTGTCTAATTACTTGTCTTGGTGTAGAAGAAAAATGCTGGATTTGTAGCCAGAGGAACTGTATTTAAATCCTATCTCAGACACTTACCAACTAGGTACTTAACCATGGATGAGCCACAGAATTTCTCTGGGCCTGTTTTCTCATCTGGAAAATGGGTGTAAGATCTGGAGTTCCTCCTTCACAAAGCTTAAAGGAGATAATTTCCCTAAAGCACCCTGCAAATTCTAAAGGGTGACATAAATGTCAGTTATTGTTATTAGGGAATATGGCATAGATGAAAGAACACTATTTGGAATTTCCTGTCAGAGAATTTGGGTTCCACTGCTAGCTCTGCTCCTTATAACCTGTATAATAATCCCATGGCAAGGCACCGGTTTCCCCTTCACCAAAATGAGATTAGATTAAATTATCTATAAAATGTGCCTCAACTCCAACTCTGGGGAACCTGGATTAAGTTACATCTAACACAGATTTGCTATTTGACCCTGGGCAGGATGCTTTGCTTACTTGCTCTATTCTCAGTGACCACCCTGATTTAATCATCTACTGTATAAAAGAGGACAGAGAGTCAGTCAAGCAAATCCTATCCGAGATTATCCTCTTCCATTCAATCTGGGCACACATTTTTAACATAACAAGACTTAAAAAAAAACAACAAAACCAACCCATAGCTTTACCTAGAGGTTTGTTTCCTCAGAGGAACAATGATGCATTATGGGTAACTGTATCCTTAACTACCAAAATTAAAGAAAAGTCCATGGTGAAATTGATGAGTACTGTGGTTAAGGAGAGGGGGAAATGAGAATAAAATGATTATTTATAGAAAGAGGCCTTAAAACTTAAAACTTAAAAGAGGACAGTAAAACTTTTTTTTTTGGTATCATGGACATCTTTGACATCTGGTGAAACTTATAAACCCCTTCTCAGATTAATAGTTGGTTGCCTACATTCATAATTGAAAAAAATGTTAATAAAAACAAAGATGAGTTTTCTTCCCTCATCCAAGAGACTCCCTGAGATCTATCCATGAACCCCAGATTACAAACCCCAACTCTTGACTCTCAAGTCCAATGACCTCCTGTGTTTAATCTCCCTTTATAGCAGCAATACATCTCATTGAATTTGAAGCACAATTCTACATATTTTGTGAGCATTTAGTATTTTAAATATCCCATTTTAAAATGTACAACTTTAGCATATAGTAGTAATACTCTCTTCATTTAAAAAGTCGTATTTCTGTTCTTTTTAGGTAAATGTAAATATAATACAAATATTAAAAAGCTACTTTTAAAGTAGCTCTTATATATTTTGATACTTATAATTTAAAAATATAGTGCCCAAAATTAATGTGCTAATGGACCATAAACTATATGCCTTAGCTTAATATACAAATCTAATGAGATATCACATTCAAAATGTTTTGCCCACTTTAAGGCCCTATTTAAATCTGAACTATTATTATCTTTAATTCCCAGGACAAATTATTTTCTTTAAAAAGAAAATTATATTTGAGGCATTCTGCAAGATATACAACTGTGCCAATGCTACATGTGACTGAAGGCAATTTTGTTGCTTGACTTTCTGTTATTTTGTCATTTGGTACTAATTAAGTACTTTCCTATTTGGTTTATGGCTGGTCTGTTGGAGAATGCACAAGATGGGGGTTTGAATTATATTTCCGTTATGAGGATTAGTCAAAATAACTCATAATAAACCTAGGCCACCTGGGATAGAAAGGTGTTCAAAGTCACACCTGCTAAACAGAGAGAAAAAGGTACGAAAACCGTAGGATTATTTTGCTCATAGAACAGAGGAAGGAACCAAACATCAACAATGCTCCTGATTAAAAGAAAACCCAGATTATTAAAAGGACGAAAGAAAATTTCAGGCATTTCTGGACAGGAGAGTACATGCCCACCCCCAAATAACATGCGTTCTTTTACCACCTGAATACTGCACAGTTACTGCTGATAGACTGAGGAGTTCAGATTACAGGAGCAAGTCTACACTGTTTTGGAAAAGTTCATGTTAGGGGTGAATTAAATCAGAGAATAATTGCTCAGATTAGAACACCTTTAAGAAGGCATTTTAAACTATGTACATAAGATCCCAAATGGCTAAACACTTAATGTGTTAACTGTTTTTAAAGTATTTAAATCCTTTCCACTCAATCTCCCACAACTAGGCTTCCACCCTCAGAGATGTTACAGTTAATGTACTCATAAGGAATTTAGACAATGCTCTCTTGCCTACACCACTCCAGGTGTTAGTGACATTCCCACAAGCCGCAAAGGAGAAGACCTCCAATTTTTGTTTTGAGAGGTTTTTCGGTCTGTAGGTATCTTTATTTCCTGACAATTTGACTCTTTTACCCAGCAAAATTAAAATCGATCACATAAGACTTTCTTTAAGTGATTGTTAAAAAAACTTTTTTGGACATCATTGGAATTTGTCCCCTTGTTCATGAAATTCGCAAAAATTATGCTCCAAATACTAAGTGAAACCTCTCATTTCTGAACAAAAATAGGAGACACTCCCCCAAATCAGACCTCAGTGGTGTTTATACAGGACAAATTATAGAGAACCAGACTAGGGTTACTCTGTGTGTGTGTCTGTGTGTTGTTTTTGTTTTCCTTTTCTTCAGGTTAATTATTGTATATTCTTTATGAAAACTGCAACTTGGTGGGGGGAAAAAGGAAATACATTGACCTGGAAGATGCACAAAAGGGAGGCAAAGTAGGCTCTATGATGTTTGAGAATCTGTCTAGAACAGAAAGCTTGTGCATTAATTGTGTAAATGACACCAATATCAGGGATTTGAGGTAGAATTAACAAACTGAAAGAAGATGGGTAGTCAAAAGTGACCTTGGGAAAATGAGGAAGCGATTAGAAACAAACCAAATGTAGTTAGTTTAGAGAAGCGGACGTAGTCACAAATACAAAGCCTAGAAGAATTGGCTGTCTGTACCCAAAGCAGAAAAAATAAGGACCTGTGCATTGCAGATGACAAGTCTATAGTGTATCACAGTGTAGTTCAGAAAGCAAGTATGATGACAGATAATAGGAGACATAAATAGGCATCTATAGCTTGCAGGATCCATAAAGTATTACCATCCCATTACAGTCAACCTTGTTCATAATTTCATTAAGAACTCTGGGTTCTGCAATCCGAGTTCTAGGGAAAACATCAAAGTGACTCCTACTTCGACTGTAACGGTCAGGGAAAGAAGACCCAAGAGAAAAGCTTGGAGAAATGGGGGCAAAGGCTTTAAAGTGATTGAGTGATGACATGCAAATAAATGAATGAAGAGATGATCAAGCATTTATTAAGCACTTACTACGTACCAGGCACTGTGGTAAGTGCCAGGAATTAAAAAAACCAACAACAAGCAAGCAATATAATCCCTGCTCCCAAGAAGTTTACATTCTAATAAGGGAAGACAACAAACAAACAAGGGGAGATAGAAGAAAGGCATAGTTTGGAAATAACCAAGAGGCTTGGTTCTAAGCAAAAAAAAAAAAAAAAAAGGTACAAAAAGCTCACCTATCCAACCCTTCATCCCTGCAACATCATTCTCCATCTCCATTAAAGGCAGAAGACATCCACAAGAGTGTAAAGGAAAATAACTCTGAAAGACATCTGAATGTTTACCAATACAGTGACCAAGTGAGCTTAAATTGCAATACGAATTACAGGTAATAGATGAATCCTAAGGAGCTGTTCTACCTCAGAAATGGCAAGAGATGTAATGCAATATCTTCTTTAAGCCTCTGAAATACTAGATTCCAACATATTTTAAGTGCTTCATAAGTAGAAGGCTTAGACTTCATTTAAATTCTCGATCTGTAGAAGGGGCCCAAATGCAGAGTGCCAGGAAAATGACAATTTGTCTGGATCAACCCGATTCCCCCTAAATTTCACTTTTATTTTACTGCAGCAGCTTCTAAGAGTTCCTTGCTTAGAGACAGACTGATATTAATCAATCAACAATTTAAAGTGCCTACTATATGCTAGGTACTGAACTAGATTCTGGAGCTACAAACACAAAAAATGAAACAATCCCTATTCAAAAAGAGCTTTCATTGAAACAATGTGTAGTGTGGCATTGTGGGTAAGACACTGGACTTGTGAGTCATGAAGACCTGGGTTCAAATCTACCTCAGACACTAAATAGCTCCATGACCCTGCATATGCACTTAGGCTGTGCTTCAGTTTGTTCACCAGTAAAATAAGAGGATTGGACATGACGTCCCTGGAGGTCTAAATCTGTGATTTGTGTACCTATATATATTTGTGTTCATACTATGTAAGTATGAACAAAATCAATACAAAAGTGGCTAGGATGATGATGGATGGAATTATAGACTTAAATATAATTTTTTTCTTAAGCAATAGCATTCAAAATTTAAAAAACCCATTTCTTCCTCAGTTTTACAATATTTCTGTTAACTATTGTTTTCTATTTTTCATTGCAAATGGCAAAGTATTTCAGCTACATTTTGAGTTAAATTTTCCTAGCCTAACCCATTTCTGTTATTGTTTCTATACAAAAATCAAGCAATTAATCCAGCAATTCTTTTTTTGTTTTGTTTTTGGTAAGGCAATTGGGTTCGAGTGGCTTGCCCAGGGTCACACAGCTAGTAAGTGTCAAGTGTCCGAGGCTGGATTTGAATCCTGATTCCAGGGCCAGTGCTCTATCCACTGCATCACCTAGCTGTCCCAATCTAGCAATTCTTACAAATTCTGCAGATAATAAAATGTCCTTGTCCTCATGAAGTTTATTGTTAGGTAGAGCAAATAATATACTTGCTTAGCACTGGGA
Source organism: Dromiciops gliroides (assembly GCF_019393635.1). Classification (NCBI taxonomy): domain Eukaryota; kingdom Metazoa; phylum Chordata; class Mammalia; order Microbiotheria; family Microbiotheriidae; genus Dromiciops; species Dromiciops gliroides. The sequence continues at coordinate 577,941,164 of NC_057861.1, read as the reverse complement.
TACAAAAAGAAATAAGAGAATATCCCTACCTTCAGGGAGCTTACACTCAATCGGAGACAACAAGTATGTATAAACAAGCTACATACAGGATAAATAGGAAATAATTAAAAAGGGAAGACACTAGAATTAAGAGAGGTTGGAAGAGGCTTCCTATAGAAGATGGGATTTTAGTTGAAACTTAAAGGAAGCCAGGAAAGCCAGTGGACAGAGTTGAGGAGAAAGAACATCCCAAAGCATGAGGGAAATCCAGAAAAAATTGCCCGAACTGAGAAATGGGAATGCCTTGTTCTTGGAACAACCAGGAAGACAGTGTCTGTGGATGGAAGAGTACATTTCAGGGAGTAACGTGTAATACTGGAAATTGGGACGGGGGAGAGACTAGGTTATGAAGGGTTTTGAATGCCAAACAGAGCATTTTGTATTAGATCCTAGAAATTATACAGAGCCATTGGAGTTTATTTATTATTATTGTCTACATACTTCTTGACATATAAAACACTTCAGTGGAGCTGTATTTCTACCAATGTGGCAATTCCTTCCAATGGTGCTCTCACTGCATCAATGTCCCAACTCATTTTCTGTCCATACATTTTGTTAACAATATCCCTTAAACTTCTTCTTGAACAGATTATTATTTGCAGTGATGGATTCAGAAAAAATCTTGAAAGACTTGAATGAACTGGTTCAGAGTAAAGTGATGAGAACCAGGAAAACAATTTATATAATGTACATAACAATCAGTGTAAGTAAAAATAACTCTAAAAGACATCTGAACACATCAATACAGTGACCAATCACAACTTTAGATGATTGATGATAGAGCATGACTTCAGGCTACAGAATACAAGAAATATCTGCAGGTATAGTCAATGCACTGATTTATTTAGTTGAATTATACTATCTTTTACAATGGAAGGATTCTATTGGGGTAGGAGAAAATGAGGCTCAACTGGGTCTTTCTTTACAATTATTTTGACTTCTACTGCTTTCCTGATTAGAAGCAATGTGGCTTGTAATCTGCCATCCTCCTTTTCCACATCATTTTACCAGTGAGTTCATAACCTCAAATAATATTGCGCCCTGTTCCCCACCCCCACCCCCGTGTGTACGTATGTGCTATGTGTGTATGTGTGTGTGCCTCAGAGATCAAGACTGTTGATTACAATTAGTTTCCAGGTCTCTTGCGGTTACTATATCATATCAGTTAAAACTTCTGCAGGAAATAATGCCAAAGAAGGTGAATATCACTGCCTTTTCCCATTTGCAGCCTTGTCACTAACTACTACTGTTATGAATACTACCAACTATGAAGATAAAGAAGAAAGGCAGATAGAGTATGGACCATTAAAATCGGAGTCAGAAGACCCAGGGTTCATGACCTTGAGAAGATCACTTACCTCTTCTAACCCTGTTTTCTCCTCTGTAAACTGCAGATATTAATACTTATATTATTTACTTCACAATGGCATTACTAGGACAAAATAGTACTATATAAATATGAGTTATTATTATAGTTGTTATTGTTAAAAATCATAATATTATGGCTAGAAGACTGGGCCATCATTGGGCTAATATGTTAAGAAATGAAAAATATAAAAAATATACATTTGATTAAATCTGACTGGCCAAAAAAATACCAGAAACTTGGTCACAATATCCTGAGCTTCTTCCTTAATGCTACTGTTGAAATATTTTAAATGCCTGAGCTCTGAACACAACCCACACTTTCCTCCCCTGCTCCCATATTCCATGTAGATCAAGTATTTTCACACTTGGTTCATCTCCAATGAAGACTGTAATTAAATCTTTAATTTGAAAACAAGAGTGAAAGTCCAGCACTTACTGCATTATTGGCAGTATTCAAGATCAGGTCAAAGAGCAATCAAATAACAAATGATGACCTCAGCTCTTTCATGCTTAAGTAATCTGCTAATTTCAGAAAATACTAGCTCAACTCAAAAGTGACAAATCTACATGTCTTAGTGCATAACCTTTTAAGAAATCAACAGGATACTATTTAAAGTTGCATTAACAAAAGGCTAATTTTAAAGCTTCTGCCCCGTCTTTATAATTACATTTCCAAACCTAATTTTGGGGACAATTTTACATAAATGTACTCTCCCACAGGGCAGGGCTTCTGTAAAAATGACTGTCCTGGGTGTTTCAATTTGCATAGCATACCTGGAGAGGGGGGACGGAGAACTAGATTCTAGCCCACCTCTATAATCACTGTGTGACATTGCAATTTAAGTTATCTGAGCTGCAGTTTGCACATTCGTCAAATGGAGGAATTAGAGATTAAATGATCTCCAATGATTTTTCCAGATTTAGAATTCTGCCATTCTATCATCTGCTTGGTAGCCATGCTGGACAAGGGTCTCTTGAAATGCAGAGTGGTCGACAGCTCCCGTATGGTAGCAAGGTCATCCATCTGTGTATTTCAACAGTGTACTTGCCTTAGACCTGCCCTAACTGATATGATAAGTTTGAGCTGGCCCCAAAACATTTCCCCTCAAAGTAACTATACATTTCACCATTATTCCTTTTTTTTTTTTGCATTGAGACACTTAGAGAAGCTAGTGAATCTCAAGCCATCCTCCCCATAGCTAGCTAAGAGAGTATTCCTAGAGCAGAGATCTGATCATATCACTTCACCCTTCTCGATAAGCTTTAGTGGCTCCCTATTAGGATCAAATACAAACTCTTCTGTTTGTATTTGAAATCTCTTCACAACCACCACCACCACCCCCTTTCCACACACTCCAGTGTTCTTGCACAACATACCATTCAGGCCCTCTCATACCTAGAACGTATTTCTTCCTCACTCCTGCCTCTTACAACTTCTAGTTTCACTAAAAATTCAGCCCAAATACCTTTTTTTTTTTTTTTAGTGAGGCAATTGGGGTTAAGTGACTTGCCCAGGGTCACACAGCTAGTAAGTGTCAAGTGTCTGAGGCTGGATTTGAACTCAGGTACTCCTGAATCCAGGGCCGGTGCTTTAACCACTGCGCCATCTAGCTGCCCCCCAAATACCTTCTTAAATGAGGTCCTTCCTGATTCGATAGCCTTCCTCCTCCCATTACATTTTATTTATATATATTTATATACTCAAATATGTACATATTACTTTTTCCTACCCCCCCCCAATGAAAACCCCTGGAGAGCAGGGTCTGTTTCTATCTTTCTTTTCTTTTCATCTTTTTATAACTAGCACATGACACTGTGATAATTAATCAAAACACCTGTTGAATAACCGACTGACTCAAATCTATGCAGAACGAATAACAAACTAACCAACTGTCAGTCATTCATACATTGGCTAGCCAGTAGTTTAGAAGGTCTTACAAGATCCCTGGGCAAACAGGACAGAGAAGTGACTTTTAATGGGGGCAGATTCAGGAAAATTTCTAAGCAGGGGTCTTGCTTGGAGAGGGATCTAGAAGGGGAGCCATTCTGGGCTGGCTGTCTCCTACCATGACCTTCCTCCCTCCCTCTTCCTAATCAGCTAGGTGGTAAGGACTGGAAGTTCAAAGCCTGCCTCAGGTCCCTCCTAGTTTAGGGACCCTGGGCTTATCACTTATCTCTCATCATCAGTTTCTGTAAAATGGAGATAAGAGCACCTATTTTCAAAGAGTTGTTGTGAGATCAAATGAAAGTATTTGCAAAGAGCTATGCAGGCCTTAAAGGGCTATATCAGTGCGGCCGTCATCATTATTCCCTAAGGACCAAGTAAGGTTTTTACTTCCTGATTTGCTCTCTCTGGCTCTTTTTCCTGTTCTCATTTATTCCTTTTACACAGCTTTACACCGATGACAGCCGGCCTATTTCACAAACTCTAGTCCCACATTTGAATTGCCTATAGGATGGCTCAACCTGCTACTCCCTCAGCATCTCCAACTCAACACATTCAAAACTGAACTTCCATTTTCTCCTAAGCCTGCTTCTCCTCATAACTGGACTAACTGCCTTTGGCACCATACTCCATGTTATTCAATTTGGAGTTATTTTTGCCTTTCCGCTAGGCCCTCACCTGTCCTCTCCTCTCTAATTAGTGACCAACAAGTCCTGCTTAGCACCTACTGCTTCTCTCTATTCCCACTCCTAACATCTCGTACAAACTATCTTTATCAGCTACTTGAACAACCACAATCCCTTTCTAAGGGGCTTTTCTGCTCCATTCCAACCCATCTATTGTTGCTGTGGTGGTGGTGGTGGTGGTGGTGTCATTTTAGTCGTGTTGGACTCTTTATGACCCCTTTTGGGGTTTTCTTGGCAAAGATCTCAGATTGGTTTGTCATTTCTTCCATAGCTCCTTTTACAGATGAGGAAACAGTTAAGTGACTTACCCAGGGTCACACAGCTCATAAATGTCTGAGGCTGAATTTTAACTCCAGTCTCCTTGACTCCAGGCCTAGTGTTCTATCCACTGTACCACCTAGCTGCTTTTCAGTTGTGTCCAACTCTTCGTAACCCCTTTTTGGGGTTTTCTTGGCCAAAAAAACTGATGTGATTTGCCATTTCCTTCTCCACATCATTTTACAATGAGTAAACTGAGGCAAACAGAGTTAAGTGACTTGCCTAGGGTCACACAGCTGGTATAAAATCTAACGTCAAATTTGAATGCAAGGGGCAGCTAAGTGATGCAGTGGATAGGTCACTGGAAAGAAGGATCAGGAAATCTGGTTTGTATCTAACTCTAGCGGTGATACCTGATAGTCTGCAATGAACAGTTTTAGTCTCTTCGTCTATAAAATGTTGGTACCATCAACTTTACCTTAAGTGAATTAAATGTTTACAGCCACAATCAAGTTGCATCATTCGAATGCAAAGTTGGCAACAAGTAAAAATAGTTTATTTTTGTTCAACTTCTCAATACAATTCTATGAGAAAAAGACTCCAAGATTGACATCTGGAAGGGGCAGCTAGGTGGGCACAGGGGATAGAGCACCAGCCCTGGATTCAGGAGGACCTGAGTTCAAATCTGGCCTCAGACACCTGACACTTACCAGCTGTGTGACCCTGGGCAAGTCACTTAACCCCAATTGCCTCACCTAAAAAAAATTGAATGCAAGTCCTGGCCCATTGTTCTATTTGATGCACCACCCAGCTGCCCCAACCCACCCTTTACATTGCTACTAATATTCCTTATACAAGAGTTGATTAACCAAAACGTATTTATTAAGCTCTTGCTATTTCTATCAAGGCTTTTTCTAAGCCAGAGTGCCTGGCTCTCATATTCAAGAAGATAATACACATGTTGTAAGTATGTAAACAACAAATATACCCACAAATACGAAATAATTTTAAAATAGCTATACACAATATAGGGAGAGAGGACAAAAAAGTTGGGGGAAACTAGGAAATATTTCACATAGAAGCCTTTGGATAACTGTCTCCCGACCCTTCAACATTCCTAAGAGAACAGTCAGTGTTTGCCAGAGTATATATAAGAGCCCATCCCCTACAGGCAGGCCATCTAGTACCATGGAAAACCACTGAAAAAAGTTGGAAGAACTAAGCTCAAAAGTCTGTCCCACGATTGATTATTTGGGTCATTCTGGGAAGGTCAGTTAACTTCATTCCATCTCATCTTCTTACCTGTAAAATGGGGATAATAAAAAATACTTCTATCATCACAAGGTGGTTATATGGATAGGATAATGTTGGCAAAACTACTGAATTGGGTGAAATTTGTCTCATCTTACCATCTCCTTTTTCCTGTGCCCCTTCCTCTCTTCTTGAACCCTCTATAAGCATTTGCTGAAGGCAAGTAGATAATGTCTTCATTCAGCTGCCAGGGGCCGAGAGGATTGGAGCTTAGTCAGTTCAAGGGGAAGAGTAAGATCGACTACAGATCTCTGGATTACAGACTACACATTTTCTGTATTATTTACTAAACATTAGTTACTTGTTCAGTTGTGTCTGACTCTTTGTGACCTCATTTGGGGTTTTCTTGGCAAAAGAAATTTGCCATTTTCTCCTCCATCTCATGTTGCAGATGAGAAAACTGAGGCAAATAGGGTGAAGTGACTTGCCCAGGATCACACAGCTAATAAGTGTCTGAGGCTAGATCTGAACTCAGAAAGATGAGTCTTCCTGACTCCAGGCCCAGCAATCTATCCACTACACCCAAATGTTAGCTATCTACTTCAGAAGGGCATGTACAGCTAATAAGGAAATATTTTGCATGACTCCATATGTTTAATCAATATCATATTGCTTGCCTTCTCAAGGGGTGGGGGGGGCAGGAGGGAAGGAGAAACATAAAAAATGAATACTAAAAATGTGTATGTGACTGGGAATTAATGAAATAAATTAAAATATATCAAAAGCTTCCCCCCTGCACACAAATGGCATGGTAGGAATAACAGGAGGGAGAGAAGTCCTCTGGGACTAAGAGCTATGTGGTAGAGTTACAATATTTAATACTTGGTATATGCAGTGGACAGTGAGTGGCTGCAGCTTTCTTCTCACATACCTACATGTCAGTCAGTATATTCTCAGAAGCACAGAATCCAGATTTTTAGAGTGAGGAACCTCACAGACCACCAACACCAATTCCCCCCAAACAATATATTTTAGTGACTGGGGAGAGCAGAGAAGAGCAAAGGAAGCAGGATTAACTCTAAGATCTAGTGAAATGAGAGATTTTGTTTCTTTTCCCACCTTTGGATGGTAGATACCAGTAAAACAACAAGGTACATACCTAAAGATACAATGGCTAGTCCAACACTCAGAAAACCTGGGTTCAAGTCCAGTCCTGACATTTACTAGCCATGGGACCCTGCGCAGGTTACCTTCTCCCTCTCTAAGTCTTGATTTCTTCATCTGTAGATTATCTACCTCACAAGGTCTTTGTAAAGTTATTTATCATTGTTGCTTCAGACCCTCAAATAATTCTTGTCTTCCTATACTCAACAACTTGTGCACCCCCCTTTAGTTGCCTTAAATACACATAGAGAACTCTCCCTGGAGCTTGGTAGGTACAGATTCCATTCAAATCCACAGGGCAGTGGTTTCGGTCTACATAAGTAATTACCTAGTGTCACCTTATGTGACCTCCTAGTGAGGGAAGGACAGAGACAATGAAAAATGAACCCATTCACCCCAGTGAGCTCCAGCAGGCCAGTCAGCACTGCCTCATGGCCAGCCATATCAAGGGCTACTGATACATCTTACAGAAATGGTCTGGTCACTGGACCTTTGTCTGCCATCAGAGGAAATCTATCAATCAATGAAACCAACAGACTACATTTCATGCTCAAACCTAAAATGCGGGTGACAGGAAATTAATAGTAAAATAATGATGCTTTGAATTCATATACTACTCTTCTCCAAGAACTAAAAGAAACCCCTTTACACATTAGCTGTTTGACTTTGGGTAAGTCACTTAACTTCTCTGACTCAGTATCCTCCTCTGTAAATGAAGTGATCTTTAATGTCTCAGCTCTAAATAATCACGGCTTAAAAACTGTTTCTCACAGTGCCCCATAATGACCTTATACAATTAAAGTAATTAATTAATTGACATTAACACAGTATTCACACTTATTTCAAAGTAAAAGAGGTAAATGGATTTATACGCTCTATTCCATGTCCAAATTAAATACTGAACACTGCGTTGGCATTAACACCAGTTGATAGTTTCCAAAGCAAATCAGAAATGGAGGGGCAGCCTGATGAAGACTTGGAATGGTCTTTAGTGATAACAGACTCAGAGTCCTTGCAAGTCCCCGATTTTGATCCTCTGAAATAGAGAGGGATTATTCCTTCCGTGATTTCTGTGCAATGGCTTCACAATGAAAATATCTACAATTCTAGTCAGGTCAAAATCACCAGGAGGACTCTGTTCAAACAACCTTGTGCTTTTTGATTTTCTCTTGTTCTGACTGGAACATAAGGCATAGTCTAGAGGGGGTTTGGAGGAATAAAAACATGAAGCAATGTAGTAACAAAAAAGCCCTGCAACAGTTAAGAGCGCCTCTGCTCAGGTGAAAATAGAAGTTGGTGTGTAGAAAGTGAACTGATTTTAAAAATCAGAACTATTAAGATACACATGGACTACATTCGGGGGTGTCTGACTCCAGATCTGTAATCCTCACTGTACTTTTCTCCTGTGTATGAAATGAAAGCACCAATCACTTGAAAACAATGTAGCGTCCTGACATCATGGAAATGTGCCACCAATGGTAGGACTGCTATCCGGCTGCCATGGCTACCAACCTTGATGGCTGATGGGAAGAAGTAGTTGTAATAGTGGTACAGTCTCAAAAAAAAAAAAAAAGAAGTAGTAGTTTATACAACTGAAGGAAGCCGCAACAGACCACTTGGCATAATGGGTAGAATGCTAGCCTAGGAATCAGCAAGACCTGGGTCCAAATCCTGCTCTGTCAATTATGTGACCCTAAGCAAATTACTTAATCTCTCTAGGATTTAGTTTCTTATATGTAAAATGAGGAGGTTGGATGGGGGGATGGGGGGTCTCTAAGGTGCCTTCTAGCTCTCAATCTATGATCCTATAATTTATCTGCAGAATCTGCAGAGTGTCTGGGAAGCAGTGGACAGGAAAACTGAATCATATTTAGTCACCAAGGTCTCCTCCTATATTATAAATAGGAATCTTAAGCCTCCTCTACTGTTTCACTCTGCCATAGAAGTGACCCTGGGTTCTGAGTATGCCAACTTGATGCAAGCTAGGGCAGGTACAGCCTACAAAGATAGAACAGATTTTGAGTATGAGGCCCAGTGACAGATGGTATATTTATTGTCCTAGCAAAAGTCTAGCTATGTTCAAAGAGGCTCATTACCAGAAAAATGGCCACCTAGTAATACTCCCCCTCCCCAAAGAAACTCATAAAACCATATCTAGGCCAATTTTACACAGCAGCAATAGAGAAGGGAGGCACAGTCCTAAAATAATGAAACTTTGCAGGATTCAAGTAAAAATCACAGAGGCAGAAGTGTCTGTGAAGATCACTTAAGCCAATCCCCTCATTTTAAAAGGGAGTATGGGGATGGGGTAGAGAGACAGTAAATGGCTTAATCACAGTCAAATAACTCATCATCAGAAAAGGTAGAATTGGAAGATAAATCTGACTTCCCATCTAGGGATCTTTTCCCTATAACCTCCTCACTTCTCACGTGAAATCACAGGTCCACATATAAGTGATCCTGAAATATTTTAAAAAGATAATACATATTAAGTTATAAGAGAAATGGACTTGAATTAAGGGAAGACTTCATTTATCTATCTATCGATCGAGCTATCTATTTTTGCAAGGAAATGAGGGTTAAGTGACTTTCCCAGGGTCACACAGCTAGTAAGTGTCAAGTATCTGAGTTCGGATTTGAACTCAGGTCCTCCTGAATCCAGGGCCAGTCGTTTATCCACTGTGCCACCTAGCTTCCCCCTAAGTGAAGACTTCAAATGAAGTTGGGGAAGAATTCAAATGTCCTTTCTGACACTTTCAAGTTTTTTGACCACGGACAAGTCACTTCAAACTCTCTGAATACCACTTTCCTCCTCTGTAAAATGGGGGTTATATAACTGGAGTACCCCTAAAAATTCAATGAGATAATATTTATAAACTTCAATGAAGCAACACCAACTCTTCTTATTGTAATTCCCAAATAGGTGGCAACAAATTATAAAATTAATAGCTACTGCTTTATACAGCTCATGTTTGAAAAGCATTTTATACATGTTACCTCGTTTGATACTCAAAATACTCAAAACCACCCCATGAGGTAAATGCTACAGGTACTCTTATTATCCCCATTTTATAGATAAGTAAAGTGAGAGTGAGAAGTTAAGTTACTTGTTCAGAATCACAAAAGCCATTATTGTCCAAGGCTGGAGGTGACGCCTGATCTTCACAGAGTATACATCATAAAGACTAAGATAGGAAGTGAGAAAATTATCTTTTTAGCCTGCCTGTATTCACTGTTATTGTTTTTCAAAAAATAATTTAATCTCTTCCATTGTCAAAACATGGATTAACTGCTTGCAATCATTCACTTAAAAAATCAGGTTGTTTTAACTATAGGTTCAGACACATATCTTTGAAACCACAGGTTTCAAAAGTTATTTTTGCCTTCTCTCTTTTGAATTTCTGGCTTAAAGTTTAAAACAAAAGGAAAGATAAGCTATGCAGCAAGTTTCATCTTGATGGAAATATGAAATTACTGTAATACAAACTCTTATGTAAAGGTGAAAACAAAACATTGAAGGGCTTTCAAACTGAGCATCCATTATGTACTTTGTCATTATTTTTGAAAAACCTAAATCATACAATTTAAAACACAATCTGTATGCTAAGTCAATAATTCATATTGATAAAATTTGAAATTATTTTTGTTGTTGTTAGGTCAGTCATGTCTAACACTTCATGACCCTGTATGGGGTTTTCTTGGCAAAGATATTGGTTTGCCATTTCCTTCTCCAGTGAATTAAGGCAAAAGAGGATAAGTGACTTGCCCAGGGTTATACAGCCAGTGAGCATCTGAGGCTAGATTTAAGCCCCGATCTTCTTGACTCCTGGGACAGGTAGATGACATAGTAGACAGAATGCTGGGCCTGGAGTCAGAAAGACCCATTTTGTTGAGTTTAAATCTGGCCTCAGATGTTTACCAGTTGTGTGACCCTGAGCAAGTCACTTAACTCTGCATCAGTTTCCTCATCTGTACAATAAATTGGAGAAGGAAATGGCAAACCACTCCAGTACCTGCCAAGAAAACCCCAAATGAGGTCACAAAGAGTCAGACACAACTGAAATAAATGAACGACGTCTTGGAGTTCAGACCCAACACTCCATTCATTGAGCCACTTAGCTGCTTCCTATAATTTGAAATGGCTAATCCCTAATAACTTTTATTTCAATGAACAGATTTAATTGCTATTGATTTTTATAAAATGTGAGGAAAAAGAAGAGGGAACAGTTAATTCTACAGGGGAGTAATAACTAACTAGCTTGATGGGAATAAAATGGGCATGTTAAAAAAAAAACACTTTTACTATTATTCAGAAACCATCATGGTAGATCTAGCAAACAATACCAACAATTTAATAAAAGCTCACACCTCCCGAAGTGTTAAAACTCAAATCTAGAAGGAAAATCTAGAATTAATCAATAAGCATTTATCAAATGCCTACTGTGTGTCAAGTGTTACACTAGTGCTGAAAACACAAACTCAAAGAATGAAATTCCCTACTCTCAAAGTACTTACATATAAGCACATGACATTATAAAAGAGACATATTTACAGTAAGAGGAAACTACCTACTACCCAATAGAAAAAGCTGCTGATTTGGGCCATGATGAGGGGTTTTGGAAGCAAAAAGAAAGCAGAAAAAAGAAAAGGGCGTCAGGTTTAGCCTTTAACAAACAGTGAGTGCATGCAACCAATTGGGATACCTGATAACTAACATTTGATTACTGAACCCTGGACCAAGTTCACCCTGGATAAGCTCCTTGAACATAATGTTCTGCTTTAACACAGTACCTTAAGGTTTACAATGCACTGTGCATGGCTTATCTTTGGGGGAGGGATCTAAGGGGAAGTAGCTTTATACCCACCAGTGTGGAGTTAGGAAATCCTGAGTGCAAATGCAGCTTCAGGCACTTACTAGCTGTGTGACTCTGGGCACTTAAACCTCTTCACCTCAGTTTCCTCATCTGTGAAATGAAGATGGTACCTACCTCCAAGGGTTGTGGGGATCAAATAAGAGAATAAACATTTAGCACAGTAGCACATATTATTAAGCACATCTTCATCAATCTCAGAGATAAACTCAATTTCTTGCATAAAGTGGTTTCCAAGGAGTTGGGTACTGGGTCAACATATGGAAACAGCTACTCCCAAGTCAGTTCTCCATGCTGTAGTTTTGTCCAAAATGAATTTCAAGTATGGAAGACAAGCCTGTATTAAAATACATCAACCAATCAACAGACACTTATCAAAGATTTCCTAAGTGTTCCAGGCCCTGTGCTAAGTCCTGGGGATATAATGACAAAAGTCAAACAATCCTAGCCCTCAAGGAAATTAAATTTTAAAGTATTTTTTTTATTTTTATTTTTTTAGTGAGGCAGTTGGGGTTAAGTGACTTGCCCAGGGTCACACAGCTAGTAAGTGTTAAGTGTCTGAGGCCGGATTTGAACTTGGGTACTCCTGACTCCAGGGCCGGTGCTCTATCCACTACACCACCTAGCTGCCCCAAGGAAATTAAATTTTAATGAAGTAAACACCATGTACACATTAAAAAAACATGTACAAGATATGTGTGTAAAAATACACAAACATATATGTATATGTAAAAAGGTAATTTGGGAACGCAGCATGCTTACAGCAGAAGAGTAAGGGGAGAGTACACCAGCAAAGACTTCTGGCAGGAGGTAGAGCTTGAGCTGAGTTTTGAGGAAACCAGGAAGATTCTAAGAGAAGGTGAGGAGGGAGTACATGCCAGGCATCAGGGAAAGCCAGAGCAAAGGCATGGAGATGGGAAATGGTGTGCCCTCTCTATGGAACAGTGAATAAACCAATAAGAAAGTACAACTGGAGGACCCCTTAGTCTTTTACGATATAAGAATTAGCAGTACTCTATATTGATAGAGTTTACTCCCAATTACACACAGAGATGGAAGCAAAGTTTAGGAAGACTGGAAAGACAGGCAAGAGTCAAGCTGTGAAAAGATTTAAATGTCGGACAGAGGCAGGTTAGGGTGGATCCTGGAAGCAGTAAGGAGCCCCTGGAGTTTGCTAAAGGAGGTGAAATATCAGAAGTTCTTTTATTGAATCCTTACTAAGCTAACAACAGCCCTGTGTTAGTTATGGGGGGTGGGGGTCAGGGAAAGAGGAGACAAAGAAGTTTAATAAAGCAGGAGTTACTTGATCTTGCTTTTTAAAGAAATGTGTGTGTATGTATATAGATAGATAGAATTTCATGATAACTGATTTTTTTGTAATTCTTTTTATTTTATTTTATGGACTTGAAAACATTATTTGGAGAAGGGCTCTACAGGCTTCACCAGATTGCCACAGGGGCCCAGGAACCACACACAAAAAAACTAAGAACCCTTCATTTAAGACCTAATTCTTATTCTCAAGGAGCTAATAATCTAATTAGAGAGAGACAAGTCGTAAACACCCCCCCAAAAAAAATAGTTGTGTAACAAGAAAGAAAAAAGATTTAAATAGTGGTTTAAGGCAGTGACAGAAGAGACATCAGAAGGTAGGCCATGATTAATGGCCACATGAATTGTACAAACAGTAATTGCTGTGGATTCAAAGGAGGGGGAGATCCCTTTAGGCTGGGACAGCCTGGAAAGCCTTAATGGAGGGGTTGGGGTGAGCAATCAGGCTGCATCTTTGGCCAGACACAGAGGCGGGGGCAGGACATTCCAAGCTGTTCCAAAGAAAAGGAGTTAAAGCATGAAGAAAGGCAAGGGAGAGGCTTGTTTGGAGATATAAATAAAAGAAATGTAAGTTAAAAGAAAATGCATTACCAAGCCCAATACAAATGATTCCTGGGTTATCGATGCTTTTCTCCCCTCCTCCCATGCCCACCAGTATAAATACTCTAGAATTCACTGGGGCCCCTTCTCTGGAGAAAACATATGAGTCGACAATAATGCAGTTAATGTTAACATAGTAAATGGTCTGCTTTCCAACCAAATACATATGATGCATTATGCCTTCACAGTGCAATAGGGCATCTTTGGCTCAGAGCAGGGGATGATCATGAGTGGCATTAGATACTAAGAGGTCCAGCTCAGCTAAATGAATTCAGCTGCAACAGGAGAATGTTTGTTTCAAAACCAAGAAGAAAAGACACCAGCACACACTTGCATGTCTATGATAGTACCACTATTTTGTATTCCAATGAGACAGAAAATGCTGGAGACATAAGTCGAATTCTGGGGTATGACTAGGTCCTCCCCACTCAGGCCAATGCCCAGGGCAACTTCTCTGCTATTCACCCCGCCCCAATTCCTCCTAGGTAGTACTCTTCTGCCTCTGGACATGGTACTTCTCAGAATGCTCTATGTCTAAAGGCAATGGGCACAGTTAAGGATGGAAGGAAAGCTTCCAGCTCAGATGTATGTTTTTCCAATACGTGTCAGAGATCAATGATTGCATTTGACCATAGAGCACAGGAACACAAATGCTAAATTACCTCTCAGCACTCATAGATTATTAGAACTGGGAGGGATGACAGAGGTCAATCTAGTCCAGCCTCTTTCGTTTTACAGATAAGGCCCAGAGAATTTTTGTGACTTGATCAAGATCACAAAGCTAATTAATGACAGACTCAGGTCTCCTAATTCCGACTAATTGCAGCACTCTCTGAAGCCTTTTAAAGACATGACATTAAATCCCAATACTAGAACTATATGCCAAAGATGCAGCTGACAAAAACAAGACCTATAAAGTACAAAAATGTTCACAGCAGCATATAACAAAAGATCTAGAAACAAGATATGTGCCTAGTGATTGAGGAATTACAGGTCAAATTATGGTGTACAAATGGAACAGAATCTTTATTTTTTAAAAATTTTTTATTGTGAGGCAATGAGGGTTAAGTGACTTGCCCAGGGTCACACAGCTAATAAGTGACAAGTGTCTGAGGCTGGATTTGAACTCAGGTCCTCCTGAATCCAGGGCTGGGGCTTTATTCCCTGCACCACCTAGCTGCCCAAACAGAATCTTTATAATGAGTGATGAATATGAAAAATTCAGAGAAGCACAAGAAGACTTGTATGAATGCAGAGTGAAGGCAGGAGAGCCAAAGGAACAATCAATAAATCGTCAAGAAACATTTATTAGGCACCTACTATGCACCAAGCAGTAGGCTAAGGGATGGAGATACAAAATGAGGCAAAAGAGAATCCCTGTCCCCAAGGAGCTTACCACAATCAACACAACAATACTGAGAGGCAATACAAAGTTGATTTTTATAAATCTGCTTAAAGATAAAGATATAAACTACCTATCTCTCTTCTGTCAACAACAGATAAGACTTTTTCTGGCTCTATACTTTGCAGAGGGCATTGTTTGAGTACTTAAAGGGAAATTTCTGTTGTGTTAAAACAAAATGCATCAGTTATTTCTTAAAAATTAGAAATGCATGTTGCAGAAAACAAAAAGTAGAAGAGCTTGAGGATCTATCAAAAATACTAAGAAAACACTGTACTTTGGAACTAGACACATAATAGACAATCTTTTATTGCTAGGATGAATGTGATTAAACAGTACCTCCAAACATCAAAAAATCAGCACATTCCTCAAAGTCACTTTTACAGAAGAAAGAATGCAGTTATTTCAACATTTTTCTTTAAATACTAGAGCAAATACAAGTCACTTATCACATCTTTACCTATTGAAATAAAACCAAACAATAAGAATATTTCTAAGCCGAGTTTCTTTTGCTTTTGTGTCAGAATGTTCTTTATTGCTCCTGGGCAATGATGTAAGATGTAAATTAAATATTGATTAATAATAGTAGTTATGGACATATCTAGTGTTATTACACGTGCCTAGATGTAATTTTGATTGTGAAATTAAGTTCAGCTTGATTATTGCATTTGATTCTTTTTTCCCCTAAAATGTTATAATGCACAGAATTGTCAATTAAATGACAGCAAGATAGGCCAGCTTTCCAGATGCCCACAGATTGAGGAATGACTGAACAAACTGTGGTGCATGAATGTCCTATTACTATGACATTAGAAGCAATTAATTGAAAGAATGCACAAAAGCACAGAAAGACCTATAAATGGATGCAAAATAAAGTACCCAGAACCAGAAAAGGAATATAGACTATGACTAGAACAAAGGAAATGGGAAGGGAAAAAATGAAATTGAGTAACTATAATGATCAAACTTGTCCCCCAAAGGAAAGAGGAGAAAAATACATCTTGTTTCTTCCTTTGCATGGGTGAGAGACTATGGGGGTGGAACACAGCATACACTCTAAGAGTCAGTCGAGTTGGTTAACTGTCCTGAAATGCTTTCCCCACTCTTTTCTTTGTTACAAGAGGTAAGCTCTCTGAGAAGGAAGAAGGATATATTTGGATATAAAGGTGACATAAACAATAAGTTATTTTTTAAAGATGGTCAATGGAAGTATATTTTGTTGTTGTTAGTTCCTTTTTCTAAAGTTTTTTGTCTGCTATGTTTTGCATGACTGCACATGTGTAACATATTGAATTGTTTGAGTTCTTAAGAGAGGGATAGGGAGGAAGGAAGAGAATTGGGAACACAAAAGTTTTAAAAATCTATATTAAAATTTGTTTTTACATGTAAGTTGGGGGAAATTCTAAATAAATAAATAAACAAATGAGAAAATTTTTTTAAAAGATGGGCAGACCTTCAATACCTGCAGCCAACAGGATTGAAGAAGGAACAAATGATTTACCTTCAAAGCACGTGTTATGGCAAGCTTTAAAAAAAATCATCTGTACACAAAGAAGGAAGGGCAGCTTTAATATTTGCAGTTCTGATTTACTTCAACAGGTCTGGAGGGAACGTGATTCATTACAGTCCATTTAGCCTTGTAACAATTGCAGCTAAAAAAAAAAAAATCCAAACAGATTTCTGCAAATGAACACATGTGCTCTCTTTGCAGCATAAACCTCAAACAGCCCGGGGCCAGTGCTAATACAAATGTAGTACAAGGCATTACAAGACTGTTGGGTGCTAAAGCTAGCAATTATACTGGTATTTAACCAAATCTATCGCTCATCAGAACAGCGGTTAGTGCAGGAGTCGGAGCGAGACAAGCTGACACGGAGTGCAGCTCCTTAAGTGTCCCCTCCAGCGATTACACTTTCTCAGCCTGAGAGTCATGTCAAATTAAACAACTGCACATTGACATTTCGTTTCTGTTAACATTAAGGGGTGATTGACAGCTCCAGGATGTGACCAGCCAATCATTATAATCAGCTAACCTCCTGTTAGCTTATTGGTTATAGAGAGCTTTGGGTTCCTCTAGTCTGCTTTTCTAAGCATAGTGAAACAGATAGGGTCCCAGACTTGGGAGCCAGGAAGACATGAGTTCAAATCTAGTTTAACATATTTAATGAGCTGGGTGACTGGCCTAGTTACTGCACTACTCTATACCTCATCTGTACAATGAAGGGTTTGGACTCCATGACCTCTTGGGTCCCTTCTAACTCAAAAAGCTCTGATCCAATGATTCTCATAACATTCCAAAATCATCCTTTTGTGTGAGGGTCTAGGAGTTACAGAAGACTGGGGTCCAAACATACTCAGAATGGCATGTTTAAATGCAAGTGGTTTAGGTGGTGAACATTTGTCATTCCCAGCATATAAACTTCAATTCTCACTCTTCTACCTCAAATTCTAATTTTAGGAAGAGTCTTTGATTTATTCCCACCCCACCCCCGTGCCCCACATTCTTCTGGCAGAAAAAGAAAATGGGTTAAGAAAATGTGGAAGAAGGGGCAGCTAGGTGGGCACAGGGGATAGAGCACCAGCCCTGGAGTCAGGAGTACCTGAGTTCAAATCTGACCTCAAACACTTAACACTTACTAGCTGTGTGACCCTGGGCAAGTCACTTAACCCCAATTGCCTCACTAAAAAAAAAAAAAAAAGAAAATGTGGAAAATCAGGAAGGGCTTTTTTTTTTTTTAATTCAAGAACCAGTTACTGGCAGAGGACAAGAAAACAGAACCTAATTTGTTTTTAAAATTTAACGTCTGATTTCTGGAAAGAGGCAGTGTGTCAGTGGGCAGGTAGGTGGTGCTGTGGATAGAGTGTTGGGCCTGGAGTAAGGAAGACCTGAGTTCAAATTTGCCTTGAGATACTTAGTTACTGTGTGACCCTGAGCAAATTACTGAACCCTATCTACCTCAAGTTTCCTCATCTGTCAAATGAGTTGGAAAAGCAAGGTTGCAAATCACTCGTTTCTTTGCCAAGAAAACCCCAAATGGGTCACAAGGAGTCAGACATGACTGAAACAACTGCACAACAATAGCAACAAAGTGTGTCACAGTGGAAAGGTCACTGGAAAGAAGGATCAGGAAATCTGGTTTGTGTCTAACTCTAGCGGTGATACCTGATAGTCTGCAATGAACAGTTTTAGTCTCTTCGTCTATAAAATGTTGGTACCATCAACTTTACCTTAAGTGAATTAAATGTTTACAGCCACAATCAAGTTGCATCATTCGAATGCAAAGTTGGCAACAAGTAAAAATAGTTTATTTTTGTTCAACTTCTCAATACAATTCTATGAGAAAAAGACTCCAAGCTCTGGGAGAGAAAAGAGGAGGAATAAATATAGAAACTAATACATAGGAGAATAGTGAATGACTGACAGCTGAGCTGCTCATTCTTTTCACTGT
This sequence comes from Dromiciops gliroides, assembly GCF_019393635.1. Classification (NCBI taxonomy): domain Eukaryota; kingdom Metazoa; phylum Chordata; class Mammalia; order Microbiotheria; family Microbiotheriidae; genus Dromiciops; species Dromiciops gliroides. The sequence continues at coordinate 577,922,802 of NC_057861.1, read as the reverse complement.
GTCAAAAGTCCCATATTGAGGCAGCTAGGTGGCACAGAGGATAGAGCACCAGCCCTGGAATCAGGAGTACCTGAGTTCAAATCCGGCCTTAGACATTTGACACTTACTAGCTGTGTGACCCTTAGCAAGTTACTTTAACCCCAATTGCTTCACCCCCCCCAAAAAAAAGGTCCCATATTTAGTGCCATCCTATGACGGGGACAATTCAGCCAAATTAAAGAGTGAGTCTGATCACATCTCCTTCCAACTCAGTCAACTCCAGTGGCTCCTTATTGCCTCCAGCAGAATATGCAAAATTCTGTTTGGCATTCAAAGCCCTTCATAACCTAGCTCCCCTTCCAGTCTTTTTACTGATACCCTGCTCCATCTTCCACGCCTGGGATGCTCTCCCTTGTCCTCTCTGACTACTGACCTTTCTGGCTTCCTCTAATTAAGTCCCAAATAAAATCCTACCTTCTCCAAGGAGCTTTCCCTAACTCTTATTATTAATTCTAATGTCTTCCTTCTGTTAATCATTCCCTATTTCTCCTGTAGACAGCATTTGTTTGCATGCTGTTTCTCCATTTAGACTGTAAGCTCCTTGGGGGCAGGTATTGTCTTTTGCCTCTATTTGTATCCCCAGCACTTAGCACAATGTCTGGCACATAGCAGGCACTTAATAAACGTTTATTCATTGATTGATTAGAGAAGAAAACAAACTGAGCCTCAAAGGCAAAAAGAAAGACACGAGGCCAGTGATGTGAAAGAGGAGGCAATCGCTGCTGGGGCTGCATGCACACAAGTAGAGAGAGATAGAAGAAGTAAAGACAGTCGTTGCCAGTTGCAAGATGGGCCCTTTATAATTTTGTTGAAACAATTCAGGACACCGTGAAAATACAGCCAGATGGAGGCAAGTACAATTTAAGTAAAGGTGACAAAGAGCAGCCCCACTCATCCTATGTCCCTCCCTGGGTGTCTGCCATTCTCTGTGTCTATGGCTGCACTGTGCTGTTATGCTAAGCACTATGGAAGAGAAGCTAGGAAACAGTGGTGTATGTTCCCCCCTCAGAGTTCAGCGGATATGCCCCCTTTCAGCCTCATTTAGGAGTAAACTCTGCCTTCCTACTATGGATCTGGTAGAACTGTCAGACGTTATTTTTGCCCCAGCAGCAAAGTAGGTTCTCAAGGTAGGAGAACAGTGGTTAGGAAAAATAACAATAATTATGAGGCATGAGGCACAAAGGATTTACATTATGAAATGCTGGTCAAGGAAACAGTTTCAAAATGCTTTCAAAACCTGGCTGCTTCAGTACAGTAAGGAGAATAACATATATTCTCTTCCTATTTCCTAACCAAAAGACAGTCCAATATAAAGAAATTATGTTCTTTGATAATAATAGGTAGCAGGTTTTGCATGAAAAAAACCACTGTAGGTTCTCAATTTTCTAGTTTAAGAATTTTAAGGATTAAGGGTGGAGTGCACAGAGTACCAGCCCTGGAGTCAAGAGGATCTGAGTTCAAATTTGGCCTCAGACACTTATTAGCTGTGGGACCTTGGCAAGTCATTTAATACCAATCGCCTCCTGAGGGGAAAAAAAGAATCTTAAAGACTAATTAATAATAATCAGCTTCAACATTATGGAAAGGGAGCTAAGTCAGGAAGCTTGGGGTCAAAGTCCCACCTCTGACACATAATAGTAGTGTTATCCAGGGCAAAGCACTTCATTGCCTGAGACCCAGGAAATTCTCTAAGTTAAAGAGAAGATGCCAATAGAAGAAGCCCCTCACTGGGAGCTCTCCTGAAGGATGAAATCACAGGTCCAGTTAAAAAAACAGGATTAATATGGTTTAAAGGAAGTTTTATAAAAGAAACCCTCATTTCATTGGTACTTAAATGTTGCCTCCCCAACAGAATGTGAGCTATGAGGAAGAGACCATTTTCCTTGGGGGCAGCTAGGTGGTGCAGTGGATAAAGCCCTGGCCCTGGATTCAGGAGGACCTGAGTTCAAATCTGACCTCGGACACTTGACACTTATTAGCTGTGTGACCCTGGGCAAGTCACTTAACCCTCATTGCCCCCTGGGGGGGGCAAAAAAAAAAGAGAGAGAGAGAGAGAGAGAGACCCCATCTTCCTTCCTCAGTACTTAGCAAGCACAGTGCTTTGTGCATAACATTTAATAAATGATTTTTCATTCATTCATCTGTTTTTATCCTCTAGGGCATGGTCTTCCTGACTTTAGTTTCTCTAGTTTTAGATGGAGGCTTTGGACTCCATTCCCACTTTCTTTCCCTAGTAGGTTTAATGAACCCTAGCAAGGCCTCTAAGATCATGGTTTTCATACTACATGTCCTTTTTCTCCTGGATGAGCCTTCCTTTTCTGGGCCCTAATGATTGCCCTTAATTTGCTGGCACAAATGGAGCCCATTATGCCCACCAAGAGGTAGGATGCCTGCAAATTCATAATTATTCAGACCATTAAAAAATTTATAGAGGGGGGCAACTAGGTGGCGTAGTGGATAAAGCACCGACCCTGGATTCAGGAGTACCTGAGTTCAAATTCAGCTTCAGACACTTGACACTTATTAGCTGTGTGACCCTCGGCAAGTCACTTAACACCCATTGCCCTGCAAAAAAAACAAAACAAACAAACAAACAAAAAAACTTATAGATACAAAGAAAAATCAAGAGCAAATATAATTTTCTTGTTTGCATTTATATTCCTGTTCCACTGATGTTTGTGTACCATTTTCTTTTGAATAGCATATTAAAGTATGTCAAGGACAATCACAGAAGCTTAGAACTCGAAGTGACCTTTAGAGTTAATCTAATCCAAACTTTTCCTTTTATAGAAGAGGAAGCCGGAACCCAGAGGGGTTAAGCTGCTTCTAAGTGTATTCATCTACTTATTGGTAGCACTTTGGTGAGGACCAAGTTTGTCTGTCTCCCTCCTCTTTCCTCCTTTCCTTCTTCCTGCCCCACCCTGCAGTTTACTCTCCTTTCCAATAGTTTTGTATGGAAAACCAAGAACAAAGAACCTCAATACCTAGCCAAAGGATGACTTGCCTTTCTAAGTCAGGGACTTCAATAGGAAAGGCATTGCAAGCACACATTTGGCACTTCATGGAGGAGTATCGATATATTTGATTATAAAACAAGTTTGTATCACCTGCAGAAAGAAAGGCATCTTAGATGCATCTACAGAACACTGACGCCCTTTGAAGGGGAGACAGGCAGCTCTCCACACACAATCAGCCTGCTGTATCCATGGAACGAAAGAGTTCTTAGGGGCCAGGCTAGCTCCTCAGGACTCATCAGAGAGATGAATGAAGGAGGGCATTCAGAAAATACTGCAAAGTCTCCCATCCGGAATTCCTGTAAACTGCCAGCTATGCATCAACACTTGTCTTTCTTAACATACTAGGCATACAGTTGACAAGCAACATAAACTGCTTTCTAACTGACTCTGCTCCCAATAGGAAATAAGCAATCAGTTGGCATTTATTGTCTACTGTGATGTGCTTGGTCCCAGGGGACAGATCTAGGATCAAAGGGGAAGGAAAGGGAAGAGAATAAGCATTTATTAAGTACCTATTATGTGCCAGACCCTGTGCTAAGCTAGTTACCACATTGTTGTTCAGTCGTTACAGTCGTGTTTTTCTTGTCTTTGTATTCTTAGTGTCTTAATAATCTTAAATTCAGGTGTTTTTCAGTCATGTCCAACTCTGCGTGACCCCATTTGCAGTTTTCTTGACAAAGATACTGGAATGGTTTGCCATTTCCTTCTCCAGCTCATTTTACAAATGAGGAAACTGAAGCAAAGAGGGTTAACTGACTTGTCCAGGGTCTCATAGCTAGTAAGTATCTGAGGCCAGATTTGAACTCATCAAGATGAGCCTTCCTGACTCCAGGCCCAGAGCACTATCCATTGCATCACCTAGTTGCCCATTTATCTTATTTTTGTGGTTCAGTTATTCAAGGAAGCAAAATCTGTCTCAACATAGAAGGAAAAGTCATAAAGATTAATGCTCCCACTGTGACTGGCAGGGGAGTTAGTAGGTTCCTCTTAAGTGACCTCACCAAGCAGAGCCTCAATGGCAACTTTTCAAGAGTGCTGTAGCCAGAATTCACGTGTCAGGTAAAAATCAGACTAGTTGATCCTTACGATCCCTTCTGACTCAGCAATTATATGATCCATGATTGTATAATGAAAGTTTGTCTGAATCTAATGAAGCACATTGTTAGAGTACTAGCTCTGGAGGAACTGGGTTCAAATCCTGCCTCTGGTGCTTCCTACCTTTGAGACCTCAGCCAAGTCATTAAAACCTCCTCAGTTTCCTCACTTGTAAAATGAGGGAGCTGAGTGGCCTCTAAGGTACCTTACCAGCAATACATCTCTATAAGCCAATAGGAGACTAGCAGGCTGAATGTATGAGAAGTATTAATTAAAATTTCTAATGTGAACAATGGCATATCACTAGTTATGTTGGCATTCAATTATAAAACTTTTTAGGAAAAAATAATGAAAAAGGCCAGCATCTTTTTGGCTTGTTTGTATAAAATACAGCATGTTAACAAGTGGTATAGTACATACCTATTTCTTAAGAATAAATCACAAGGTTCAGTTTCTCGTACTGTAAAGTTAACTTCAAAGACAACAAAATATAAAACTCTTCCTAATATAATAAAACTCTAGCCATAATCACATCACCAATGTATTAGACAGCAAACACTAAAACTGAGTTGTTAAAATGGATGAAAATGCTTTCTAAAAAGAATCTGATCTCGTGTCAATTTTCCCCCCACTTTTCCAGGACACCATTCCCTCTCCCCTTTTTATTCCCTATGCCCATGCCCCACTCCTGAGACCTGGACATTTCAGCTTCAGGAGATGCAAATACTGTGATGCACTGTACTTATTGTTTTAAGCAGCTGGACAGATATGGGCACTGTCAGGTGAGCCATATATTCTCCACCTCTTTTTTCAGGATTAAAACACAAAGGATACTCCATGTTGAGCCTACATTACACTCCCCCAAAGGTCATCGCAGTGAACCTGTGAATATGTTTTTCTTAAATACATGTTCCATGAATTAGGATTCACTCATCAATTCACATGTCACATGCCCATGGCCCCACTTCCACTCACTCTAAGTAAAGAAGGAACAATTCATATGATAAAAGGTCCAGGAAAACAAGTGTAAATACTAAGTATTATTTATGTTGATGTCTCTCCTTTTTTAAAAGAAAATAAACAATAGTAACAAATGACATAATACAGACCACTAGGAAAAAAATCTTAGATTTTTAGATAGAATTTAGATTTGTAAAGAGAATAAGACAGGCTATTTAAAAAATATATATAATAACCTTGCTATGCTTGATAGAATTTTTAAATTGTATAGGTGAAACAAGAGATGGTATACTTTAGAGCCTACTGTTATCTTTGAATATTATTTTTTCATAGTACTTATTTTTAACATCAGAGCTTTTAGCACCAATGTAAATAAACCTGCTCATGCAATAAATTCAGTGTGCTCTTTATTTTGCAGATTTCAACTAAAATACCATAAATCTCACCTTGCAAGCAACATCTTTCAGGATGACAGAGGCAGCAATAGGATTGTGATACTCACTGAAAAATTAATAAATAACTATCTCACTATGTCAAAGCCCCTGTGTGTGTGCACACACGCACACATGTGCACATGTACCATATTCAGCGACACAAATACCATACCATACTAGTGACTGTGGTGGCCCTACACACCTCTTTCATGAAGAAATCTCTCACAATGTTATCTTCAGAATGTAGTTCTCCCATTACACCAATAATGTATCTCCTTGTCTCCACAGGGAAGGGGAATGTTATACCACAAAAGCGCAACCAAATGAAACCAAACTCTATCATGAAGTGACAACTTATCAGATCTTCCCAACCCATTTCAGGGGGTCCCTTTTAGCTCCATTTCAATCTACTAGGGTTTAGAAGGTACATAAAATTGAGTCACCATCCATGACAAATAAAACACATTTAGAATATGACCTAAGTCTCTAGAGGATATTCTAAGTATATGTATAAGAAGAAGAGAAATATACACACACGCATATATAAATACATATAAAGCTAACTTTCAGTGTTCAGAAAACAAAAGCTATCCCCATATAACAGCCAAATTCCTACATAACTCAATTTGGACATCTCATCTGGTGTGAACTGCACTCATTCCTAGTGTAAACCCCACTGCGCTCTGCAGTGATATACTGTAATGTCACATCGCAATGTGGATTTACTATAAAGGGCTGCTGACGAGTTTCAGAGCAGTAAACATTGCAGCGAGGTGTATTTCACACTGAGCTGGTTTTTATGAAGAACACTTCACCGCCCAGGCACGGCACCGGGATGATGAATGGTGAAAGATGCATGACAAGCTTCATCATTGTTTGTAAATCTTAACTGTTCCTGCTCACTAACTCTGGAGGCAATTTTCAAAGACAGCAGGCCGACAGAAGGACAGCACAGCTTTCCTGAAGGTTATTCAAGTTGTACTTGGGCTAAGCCGTGCCTAGGAAGGACCGGGCAGTGAAAAATCAACTCACTGGTTACCCTGAACCTTGGCATTCAAACTGCTGTGTGTGTGGGAGATCTGAGGGATGGATCTCAGGTTGGAAATTATGACTCAGAGGATTAGATTATACAGAAAGTCCACACAAAAAGTAAAAGGCACAAGGGGCATTAGCTTATTCAGAAATCTTAACTATTCACTAAATGAACCACGAATTCACTAAATGATAAGATTTGATCCTGTAACCAAAGTCCAGATGTTCACAGGAAGCACAGCTGTCCAGGGTCAATATCATACATGGCATAACTCAGTGTTTCACAGTTCAGTGATATCAGCTTTAAGAGGAACTATTTTTTTTTAACAATTAAAGTTTTAAAAAAAGAAGTTGTCGCCAAAATTAGGACACACTACACCTTCAAGGTACTAGTGGCAAAAAACATTTATAAGAGATAATATAATAATAAAATAATATCTTATAATAATTTGATTATAAAAATTGGATGGCTTTCTTTTAATACAATAATAACAGTTGTAATTATTAGCAAGTTTACTGTATCAAGAATTTTTAGCTAGAATCCAAACTTTAAAACACTGCTCTCTAGCCTCTGGTCTCAAATAATCTATGTACCTTTTTCTACTGTTAACATTTTTTAAACTTAAAACTCAGTAAAAAGAAACCTGATTTAAAAAAATTATAAAACAGTAAAACTGTAAAGGAATATTTTCTTTCTTTTGCAAGAGTCATTTAGGGCAAGAATTTTTTTTTAAGGGCAAGAATTTTTAACCATTTTGTGTCATCCATTATGGCAGGCAGCTAATGGACCCTTTCTCAGGGTAATTTTTTTTAAATGCACAAAATGAAACATGTAAGACTACAAAGGAAACCAGCTATATTAAAATAAACATTTTTTCTACCAAAGTTTACAGACTCCTTGAAATCTAGAAAACTGCATTTAAAGTTATAAAAGACCTAAATACAAATTATGATTTTGTTACTTGCTAACTCTATGACTTTTGGCAAATTACTTAGTATCTATGGCTCTGTTTCCTCATCTTTAAAATGAGAAGGTTGGACCATTAAGGCTCCCTTCCCAGCTCTAATGTATGATGCCAAATGGAGTAACTTTTAGAATCTTACGATTATTTCGTAACAGATGCTTACAAAATATATAATGCCATCACCTCTCGACTACATGCCAATTATGTTCAGAACAGGAAAGGTCAATTTATATCATTCTTTAATTGTAGTTCTGCTGACCCTTTCATTTTGAAAGCTAATTATTAGCTGTTTTAACTTGAGGTCTTTTGACTTTATAATACTTTTCCTTATTTATATCACAAAGCTGTAAGAATAAATGAAAATACTTTGAAAAGTACAAAATGTTGCACAAATATAAAGCATTCTTGAAGGACACTCAGCTTTGTAGAAGGAAGTCAATTAATTCAGGGCATATTTGAAGTCTTCCCTCAACTTTTCTTTATGTTTTATGGTCAGAGTAAAGAGATCTGTGCTGTGAGATTGCACCACATATTTATGCACATCATGTTAATTTTTACTAGAATGTGTAATGTGTAGAATCCTTTTTGAAAATTTGCTTAGCTCTGGGACTGTATGATATTAACAAAATAGGTGAAATAGCCTGTCTCTAATGTTAGAATAGGATACAACCTGACAATTCTTTTGAAAGTATCACAGTGAGCAGATATGTCTTCCTTAGATGAGTAAGTCTACCTACTGCAGGTAGAAGTGTATTTGAACTGCCTCCTATTTCTAGGCAGCAGTTTGGTAGCACCTTTTACAATGGCAACACCTTACAGGCCTCACATCCCTCAATCTGGCCGAAATTTTTCATTATATTATAAACCTCTTTTTTTCCTCTTCAGAATTTTTTAAAAGAGGTGGGGGAGGGGGCAGCTAGGTGGTACAGTGGATAAAGCACTGGCCCTGGATTCAGGAGTACCTGAGTTCAAATTCAGCCTCAGACACTTGACACTTACTAGCTGTGTAACCCTGGGCTAGTCACTTACCCCTCATTGCCCCGCAAAAACAACAAAACAACAACAACAACAACAACAACAACAACAACAACAACACAACAAAAGAGGTGGGAGAGGGAGAGAAGAAGAAAATGAAATAGAAAAATTAAATTTTCTGTTCATTAATTAGTATTCCAGTTTCCTGTATTTTTCTGAATAGGAGACACACTCATTCATTCATATATGCCTAAATACCCACTAGGCACTTAAGAATTAGAGAGATAAATAAAACATATCCCCTACTCTCAAGGAAATCAGCAACTAATAGAAGAGATGTTACATAGATGAACACAATATAATTAGAATAGAAGTGCCTAATAGTAGAAAAAAATGTTATTATATCAGTCAATAAGGTTGTGACTATGTTATCAGGTACCTTGACATGCTTTTTCCTTATGAGTTATCACTACTTGTTTTTTTTAAATTATTATTTTTTTAATGTATAAGGTATTTTATTTTTCCGTTACATGTAAAGATAGTTCTCAACTTTTGTTTATACAAGATTTACAATTTCAGATCTTTCTCCCTCCCTCCCCTCCCTCCCCCCTCCCCTAGACAGCAGGTAATCTGATATAGGTTATATCTATATATCTCTACACATATACATATAGATATATATACACACACATATATATACACATAATAACATTAATCCTATTTCTGCATTAATCCTGTTACAAGAGAAAAAATCAGAGCAGTGATGCAAAACCTCAAAATAGAAAAAAAAAAAACAACGGCACCCAAAACAAAAGAAATAATATGGTTCAATCAGCATCTATACTCCACAGTTCTTTCTTTCTTTTTTTTTCTTGGATTTGAAGATCCTCTTCTATCATGAGTTCCCTGGAACTCTTCTGTACCATTGCATTGGTGAGAAGAATATAGTCCATCACAGTAGGTCAACACTCAATGTTGATGATACTGTGTACAATGTTCTTCTGGTTCTGCTCATCTCACTCATCATCAGCTCACGTAAGACCCTCCAGGTTTCTCTGAACTCTTCCTGATCATCATTTCTTACAGCACAATAGTATTCCATTGTATTCATATACCACAACTTGTCCAGCCATTCCCCAATTGATGGGCACCCCCTCAACTTCCAATTCCTTGCTACCACGTAAAGAGCAGCTATAAATATTTTTGTACATGTGGGTCCCTTTCCCCCTTCCATGATTTCTTTGGGCAAAAGACCTAAAAGTGGGATTGCTGGGTCAAAGGGTATGCACAGCTTTATCGCCCTTTGGGCATAATTCCAAATTGCTCTCCAGAATGGTTGGATCAGCTCACAGCTCCACCAACAATGCATTAGTGTTCCAATTTTCCCACAGCCTCTCCAACATTTATTATCTTCCTTTTTTGTCATTTTAGCCAATCTGATAGGTGTCAGGTGGTACCTCAGAGTTGTTTTAATTTGCATCTCTCTAATCATTAGAGATTTAGAGCATTTTTTCATATGGGAATAGATAGCTTTGGTTTCTTCATCAGAAAACTGCCTGTTCATATCCTTTGACCATTTCTCAATTGGGGAATGACTTGGATTCTTATAAATTTGATTTAATTCCCTATATATTTTAGAGATGAGGCCTTTATCAGAAGCACTGGCCTCAAAAATTCTTTCCCAGTTTTCTGCCTCCCTTCCAATTTTGGATGCATTGCTTCTGTTTGTACAAAAATTTTTAAATTTAATATAATCAAAATCATCCATTTTGTATTTTATAATATACTCTATCTCTTGTTTGGTCAAAAACTGTTCTCCTTTCCAAAGATCTGATAGGTACACTATTCCTTTCTCTCCTAATTTACCTATGGTATCACCTCTTATGTCTAAATCATGTATCCATTTTGACCTTATTTTAGTATAAGGTGTAAGATGTTGGTCTATGCCTAATTTCTGCCATACTATCTTCCAGTTTTCCCAGCAGTTTTTGTCAAATACTGAGTTCCTATCCCAGAAGCTGGAGTCTTTGGGTTTATCAAACACTACATTACTAGTGTCATTTACTACTGCGTTTCCTGTGCCTAGCCTATTCCATTGACCTACCACTCTATTTCTTAGCCAGTACCACATAGTCTTGATGACTGCCGCTTTATAGTAAAGCTCCAGGTTTGGTACCGCTAACCCACCGTCCTGTGAATTTTTTTTCATTATTTCCCTGGATACTCTTGATTTTTTGTTTTTCCAGATGAATTTTGTTATTATTTTTTCTAGCTCTATAAAATAATTTTTAGGTAGTCTGATTGGTATGGCACTGAATAAGTAAATTAATTTAGGCAGTATTGTCATTTTTACTATATTAGCTCTGCCTATCCATGAGCAATTGATATCTTTCCAATTATTTAGATCTGATTTGATTTGTGTGAAGAGTGTTTGGTAGTTGTGTTCATAGAGTTCCTGGGTTTGTCTTGGCAAGTAGACTCCCAAGTATTTTATATTATCTACTGTTACTTTAAATGGAATTTCTCTTTCTATCTCTTGCTGCTGGACTTTGTTGGTCATGTATAGACATGCTGATGATTTATGTGGATTTATTTTATATCCTGCTACTTTGCTAAAGTTGTTAATTGTTTCAAGTAATTTTTGACTTGATTCTCGAGGATTCCTTAAGTATACCATCATATCATCTGCAAAGAGTGATAGTTTTGTTTCCTCCTTGCCAATTCTAATTCCTTTAATTCCTTTCTCTTCTCTGATTGCTAAAACTAACATTTCTAGGACAATATTAAATAATAGGGGTGATAATGGACATCCCTGTTTCACCCCTGATCTTATTGGGAAGGCCTCTAATTTATCTCCATTGCATATAATACTTGCTGATGGCTTTAGGTAGATACTGTTTATTATTCTAAGGAAAGCTCCCCCTATTCCTAAACTCTCTAGTGTTTTTATTAGGAATGGGTGCTGTACTTTGTCAAAAGCTTTCTCTGCATCTATTGAGATAATCATATGATTTTGGTTGGTTTTCTTATTGATGTGGTTGATTATGTTAATAGTTTTCCTAATGTTGAACCAGCCCTGCATTCCTGGTATAAATCCCACCTGGTCATAGTGTATTATCCTGGTGATCACTTGCTGTAATCTCTTTGCTAATATCTTATTTAAGATTTTAGCATCAATATTCATTAGGGAAATTGGTCTATAATTTTCTTTCTCTGTTTTTGCTTTGCCTGGTTTTGGTATCACCACCATATTTGTGTCATAAAACGAATTTGGTAGAACTCCTTCTTCACCTATTTTTCCAAATAATTTGTATAATATTGGAATTAATTGTTCTTTAAATGTTTTGTAAAATTCACCCGTAAACCCATCTGGCCCTGGGGATTTTTTCTTAGGGAGTTCATTAATGGCTTGTTCAATTTCTTTTTCTAATATGGGTTTATTTAAGGATTTTCTTTCCTCTTCATTTAACCTGGGCAGTTTGTATTTTTGTAAATATTCATCCATTTCATTTAGATTGTCAAATTTATTGGCATACAGTTGGGCAAAATATTTCCTAATTATTGCTTTAATTTCCACTTCATTGGTGGTAACATCACCCTTTTCATTTTTGATACTGGTAATTTGGTTTTCTTCTTTCTTTTTTTTTAATCAAATTAACCAATATTTTATCTATTTTATTGGTTTTTTCATAAAACCAGCTCTTAGTTTTATTGATTAATTCTATAGTTTTTTTTGCTTTCAATCTTATTAATTTCTCCTTTAATTTTCAGGATCTCTAATTTAGTGTCTAATTGGGGATTTCTAATTTGCTCTTTTTCTAGCTTTTTAAGTTGCATGCCCAATTCATTAATCTCCTCTTTCTCTTTCTTATTGATGTAAGCATTTAGAGCTATAAATTTTCCCCTAAGCACTGCTTTGGCTGCATCCCATAGATTTTGGTATGTTGTCTCATTATTGTCATTCTCTTGGATAAAGTTATTGATTGTTTCTATGATTTCTTGTTTGGCCCATTCATTCTTTAGAATGAAATTATTTAGTTTCCAATTGATTTTCATTCTACTTTTCCCTGGCTCTTTCTTACATGTAATTTTTATTGCATCATGATCTGAGAAGGATGCATTTACTATTTCTGCCTTTCTACATTTGACTATGATGTTTTTGTGCCCTAATACATGGTCAATTTTTGAAAATGTGCCATGTACTGCTGAGAAAAAGGTATATTCCTTTCTATCCCCATTCAATTTTCTCCAGACATCTATCATGTCTAACTTTTCTAGTAATCTATTCACCTCTTTCACTTCTTTCTTATTTATTTTTTGGCTAGATTTATCTAATTCTGAGAGGGGGAGATTCAGATCCCCCACTAGTATAGTATTACTGTCTAATTACTCTTATAACTCATTTAACTTCTCCTCTAAGAACTTGGATGCCATACCACTTGGTACATACATATTTAATATTGATATTACTTCATTATCTATAGTACCATTTAGCAAGATGTAATTTCCTTCCTTATCTCTTTTAATGAGATCTATTTTTGCCTGTGCTTTGTATGAGATAAGGATTGCTTGGCGCATATATATTTAATATTGATATTACTTCATTATCTATAGTACCTTTAAGTAAGATGTAATTTCCTTCCTTATCTCTTTTAATGAGATCTATTTTTGCCTGCACTTTGTCTGAGATAAGGATTGCTACCCCTGCCTTTTTTACTTTAGTTGAGGCATAATATATTCTGCTCCAGCCTTTTACCATCACTACTTGTTAATAAGCGTAATTATATGGTGTATAACTATTTGTATCTCCCTGTAGAATAAATATACAGATATATATATGTCTCTATATTTATTATCTATGTATTGTAAAACGGCAAACCACTCCAGTATCTTTGCTAATAAAACCCCGAACTGGGGTCATAAAGAGTCAGACAAGACTAAAAAATGACTGAATAAACAGAGATGTCTATAGAGAAAATATTAAAACTCAAGCATTAGCATTTTTCCCCTCAAGTTGTGGGTTTGCTTAGAATTACTATGGCCAGTGATATTGTATGGGAAATGGAAAGACCAGAGTACTACGTGAAAAGAGGACCCAAGAAAGGTTCTTAGGTCACTTCTTTCATCTAATGTGCTTTGTGACTTTGGATAAGTCACCTAATCGATGGGAACTTTAGTTTCCTTAAGTATAAAGGGGGAGGAAGGAAGAGGAAGAGGGAGGAGATGATCAAATTATCTCTAAGATCCCTTAAAGCTTTAAATCATACATTCTAAAAGGAAGTTAACAGGTGGACTTCAATTTCTTTCTTGATGAAAAGAAGGGCTGCATTGATAGCCTCTAAGTTTCCTTCCAGTTTTAAGTCTATGATTTTATGATACTTTTCACTCTCAACTCCAAAGAAAGTTTGCTGAGTTACTAGTACACCTACAAAAACATCCTCTATCCCAGATCCTAGTAGCTTCTATTTATATTTTCTGCTGTTTGGTCATTTCAGTCAAGTCTGACACTATATGCCTCCATTAGGGGTTTCCTTGGCAAAGAAACCAGAGTGGTTTGACCTTTTCTCCTCCAGCTCATTTTACAGATGAGGAAACTGGGGCAAACAAAGTTAAGTGACTGGACCAGGGTCACATAGCTAGCAAGTGTCTGAGGCTGACTTTCAACTCCGGTGTTCCTGACTCCAGGCCTGGAAATCTATTCAATGTGCCCGCCTATCTGCCTCCTTGTTTATAAAGCACTTTAAGGTTTACAAAGTGCTTTAGATACAACATCTTATTGGATCCTCATAACAATTTTTTGAAGAACATGAGAAAACTGAGTCTTAGAGAGCTTTAAATGATTTGGCTCAGGGTCACAATGCTATTCAATAGTCTGTACGGTACTATGGGGGGGGGGGGAATTGCAGCTCTGCTGCTTACCTTGGCTAAATCACTTCTCGCCTCTCTAAGGGGGCAGGAGAGGAGTTGGACCCTAAACATCTGGGGTCTCTTCTACCTTTTGAATACAGGTTTTCTTCACTCCAAGTCTATCATTCTACTCCCTAGCTGCTTCATTAGCTGAGGGACAGCACTGTCATAAAGTGTGACCACCTCACATCCAGCCCGCCAGTTGCTTCTGGACAGTTTCTCCTATTACTATTCACAAAATGAAAGTTAATGAAAATCAGGTCATCTGATTTCCCCTCTCTTATACCCTGCCCAGTACCAATGGGCAATTAACACAGAAAAACAGAATGAATGGAAATGTATGTTGACAACATCTGTTATAACTCAAGAGATGCTAAGAACATGCACATCTTAACAAATGGGAAGTGAAAAAATGACCATCAATATGGCCCTTTTAAATCTTATGGAGGAGAAGGAAAGGGAACCACAAAAGAGTACATTTGTGTTGATATCTAAGTCAATAAATCAATTTGGACAATGAGAAGAAATTTCTCAGTTCTCAATGAGTGCTCCAGAAAAAAAAATAATTTTTAATGATGGGACATCACTCAAGGCAGCAAGTATTGGTACCAATATGTTTCTAGGAAGTACAGTTCTTCTGTCACTTTGTACTCCCTTCATCTTAGGGACTTATAGTTTAATTTGTATAACATTTACAGGAATAGAATCCTAGACTTCAATGGCTAGAAGGGACTTTCCATTATATATACATTATTGTTTACCTAAGCTAGAGAATAGATCACCACTATATTATGGCAAGGGAATGCTGGAAAAATGACAATTTTCAATGTCTTCAGGGTCTGAAAGGAAGGTCTTGGATGGAATTTGAATTTATTAGGAAGTATAATAAGGGAGAAAATGTTCAATTCTTACCTTTAACTATGAGCTATGGTATTTATAGGACCATACACTGGTCATACATATATGTACGTATATGTTTGCAATAAATTTCTTACAGACCCCTACAGCCCCCTCCAAATCACACACTTCTCTCAAAGATTACTAAGCACTTCTTTTGTCCCAGACAAGGTTTCTTTGGTATAAAAAGGCAGTTTTCAGGCCTGAAACAAATCCTTTAATCTCATTAAATTTTAAACCTAAAAAATATTGATGTATAATATCATTTTAAAGGAATAACCAGTCATTCATTGGCATATGGACTAAATGCTGTACATAATTTAGAAATAAGATTTTTTTAAAATTTTGAATCTAAAAGGAGGAATGGAAGCTTATCAGGAGAAGGAATGAAAGAATTGTTTTCCAAGGGAAAAAAGTTTTATTTTCCTTTTAGAATGATGTTTTTAAAAAGTTATTTTTCACTATCAGATCACTGAGCTTGGATCTAAGCAAAAAAAAAAAAATACTGGAAGCAATTGATGGTGTGATTAGCTAAATTTGGCCTGCCCCATGAGGGTCATTAGTTAATGGTGCAGAGGTGATTGATGTGAAAATTGCCACCTTCAGACAAATGGTAAGCCTGATCAGCTACCCAAGAGAGAAAATTGTGTAGTTCAGTCTTAGTTAAAGAACAGGGAAGACACTGAGAAAAGCAGATGAGGAATGACATAATTTACTTCCAAAAGCAATTTAAATTCCAGTATAGTCAATAGTCTTGCCCCACCTAAGCAAAACTTCACACGATATTAACCACTTTGTGGTACACCAAACTAACTTACACAAAGAGACCACTCTCCTATCACTCTGTTTTCCCCCACCTGTGTCTTTCCTGCTCCCAGCATCCAGTCCACTCCCAAAGACAGCAAAGTGCATGTGGAATTCTGTGCACACAGAAAAGATCCCAGTGGCTCATCTCACTCTGCCAGATAGACCAGGTGACATCAAGGGTCTCTTTCGACTTGAAAGTCCTAGTATACTACATAATTCTGTGGTCTCCTCAGTATAAGAGGCACCTCTAGTTCTTCTCACAAGAAGGGGAAAATTGACAGGATTTGAAGTTGGAGGCAACTTTAGAGATCATCTGGCACAACCAACCCCAATGGAATTCCAGGTTGCAATTAAATAGAAAGAATGTAAGCTCTTTGAGGACAGGGACTGTTTCGTCATTGTTTATGCCCCATCCCCAGCTCTTAGCACGATACCTCTGCACACTTTACAAGGTGTCAGGTTTTTATAAGTTTTTCTTGGCATTGCGCTGAAATATGTCTCCCTATATATAATATATACTCATTCTTACTTCTCTAATGGAACCAAGCAGAACCAACCCTCTCACACAAGATAGTCCTAAAAATATTTTTAATGTAGTTACTATGTCCACAATTGCAGCTTAATATTATCAATTCCATCAAGCAATCCATGTGAGGAAAGATCTTCAGCCTTCCCCAACCTAGTCATCTTCCTTCAGCCTTGCTCCACTTCTCAATGCCCTTCCTAAAACAAGGTGGTCGAAACTGAACACAATATTCCAGATGAAATCAGACTAGTATCAAGTAGAGAGATTGGAAATATCACCTTCATTCTTTTCTTTTCTTTTTTTTTTTGGTGAGGCAAATGGGGTTAAGTGACTTGCCCAGGGTCACACAGCTAGTAAGTGTTAAGTGTCTGAGGCTGGATTTGAACTCAGGTCCTCCTGACTCCAGGGCCGGTGCTCTATCCACTGTGCCACCTAGCTGCCCCTACCTTTTTTTTTTTACCTTCATTCTTAACAACATGCCTCTCTCACTCAACATGACCTAATATTAGCTTTTTTTTGATACCATGTCATACAATTTACTCATATTAAACTTGCAATTCACTAAAGTACCCAGATCTTTTCTACTCCAATTTTTATATCACAATGGCTCCATAATCTTTTTTTCTTACAAGAGCAGAACTTTAGCTTGATCTCTACAATGTTTTCTAAAAGTAATTTTAAGATGGATAATGAGTTTTCTGTGTAATTACATCAATTTCTTTCAATATATACCTCTTTTCTTCCTCACTGGAATTATTGGTGCATATTTCATTCTTGAAAGTTGGTGGAACATGAATGGATACAACCATTCTGGAAAACAATTTGGAATTATATTTTAAAAATTAATAAAAAGTGCATGCTCTTTGGTCCAGCTATACCACTGCTAGGCTTATAACCAGAAGAAATCAAAGAAAGAGGAAAAGATCCTGTAGGTGCGAAAATATTTATAACAGATCTTTTTGTGGTAGCAAAAAAAATACTGGAAGCTATAGGGCTGCCCGTCAATTGAGGAATTATTAAATAGACTTTGGTATAGAAATATAATGAATTACTATTGTGCTAAAGAAAAGAGGGAACAGATTTCAAAGAGACATGGAAGGACTTGTATAAACTAATGCAGAGTGAAGTGAGTAGAACCAGAAAAACAATTTATACTAACATCAATATTATAAAAATGGAACAATTCCAAAGACTTTTAAATGGACAAAGAACAAAATGAGCAGAACCAAGAAAACAATTTATACATTAACAACACTGTAAAGACAAATGATTTTTTGAAAGGTGGAAGTACTATGTTCGATATAATGACCATTCCAGAGAACTAATGATGAAACATACTATCTACTCTCTGATGGAAAGGTAATGGATATGGGGTGCAGGTTGAAAAAAATATATGTATACATACATATAGCCAATAAGGGAATTTTTTCTGTAGACATGCATATGTTATAAGAAATTTGTTTTTCTTTTCTCTTTTTTTTTCAGTGGGTTGAGAGGTAATAGGAAAATATATTTCCATTAATCAAAAAAAAAAAAAGTTTAAAAAGAGAAGTTGGGGGGGCAGCTAGGTGGCGCAGTGGATAAAGCACTGGCCCTGAATTCAGGAGGACCCGAGTTCAAATCTGGTCTCAGACACTTGACACTAGCTGTGTGACCCTGGGCAAGTCACTTAACCCTCATTGCCCAGTTAAAAAAAAAAAAGATAGAAGTTGGGGAGGTGCTGCAGATGTGAAATGTTACACACTTTCAGATGAGGTCACTGTATTATTAGTTTTACTTAAGAATTTCACTTGGCTAAGAAATGAATAGCTTTGACTAATTAAATTAATTTAAAAGGTTTTACAAAAACAAAATAAATGCAGCCAAAATTAAGAAGAAAGCAAGAAACGGGGGGGGGGGGCAGAATTTTACAGAAAGTTTCTCTGATAAAGGCCTCAGTTCAATAAGAAATAAAGGGAACCAAGCCAAATTTATCGAAATAAGAGCCATTCCCCAATCAATAAATGGTCAAAGGATATAAACAGATACTTTTTAGAAGAAACCAAAGCCATCATAAGTCACATGAAAATATGTTCTAAATTACTTCTTTTTTTTGTTTTGTTTTGCAGGGCAATGGGGGTTAAGTGACTTGCCCAGGGTCACACAGCTAGTAAGTGTCAAGTGTCTGAGGTCAGATTTGAACTCAGGTATTCCTGAATCCAGGGCCGGTGCTTTATCCACTGCGTCACCTAGCTGCCCCTAAATTACTTCTGATTAGAGAAATGCAAACTCTGAGATACCACCTAACACTTATCAGATTGGCTAACATGATAGAAAAGGAAAATAATAAATTCTGGAGGGGATGTGGGAAAAGTGGGACACTAATGCCCTTTTGCTCGAGTTGTGAACTAATCCAGCTATTCTGAAGAACAATTACCCAAAGGGCTATAAAACTGCATACTCTGGCCCAGAAACATCAGCAACATCAATAGGAGGTCTCTATCCCAAAGAAATCAAAGCAAAGGGGAAATGACCTATTTGTACAAAAATATATATAACAGCTCTTTTTATGGTGCAAAGGATTAGAAATTGATATGTCCATCAACTGGGAAATGACTGAACAAGATGTATATAACTGTGATGGAATCCTATTGTGCTATAAGAAATGATGAGCAGGATGGTTTCAAACAACCTGGGAATATTTATATGAAATGGTACAAAGTGAAGTGAGCAGAATCAAAAGAATATTGTTCACATTAACAAGAATATTGTAACAATGAACTGTGAAAAAGGACTTAAAGACTACCTCCAGAGAGAGAAAAGATGAACATATAGATTGAAGCACTGTTTTTTAACTTTCTTCTTTTCCTTGGGGTTTTTGCCTGTTTTTCTTTGAAAAATGGCTAACATGGAAATGTTTTGCATGACAACATGTATAATCGATAACAAATTGCTTGCTTTTTCAAGGAGGTGGAAGAGAGAAGAAGTAGGAGGGAGAGAATTTGGAACTCAAAATGTTTAAAAATTAATGTTAAAATCTTTTTACATGTTATAGGGAAATGTTTAATTAAATGAATAATGTGTATGTTTTTAAAAAGAATTTTGCTCAGAGAATTCAGAGGAGAGATAACCTGAAATATTTTCCAGATGAAAACAAAAAACATCCCCCCAAAAAACCCTTAAAATATTTTTAAAGTGAAGTTTTCTATCCTGTTTGTATTAACTGTCCCTTAAATTCTTTAAATTTACTCTCCCAGAATGTAGAGTGCATGTCAGATCATGTCCAGCTTTCAACTTCTCTAAGTTGAAAGACTTTCCATTCTTAAGTTATCATCACTTCTACTTCAGCAACCAATTCATTCTTCTTTGGCAGAATCAGGTTCAGTAAAACAGTCTGCACTACTTCATCTACTTTTTGAGGAATGAAATTGTAATGAACACACGTCAAAAAATCATCAGTTGCTCTGCTTTGGTCAGAGAGAAATCCAACAGACACCTAGAAGAACACAGGTTCCCTGTCATTACTCTAACATTCCCTCCATGCCACATCTTCTATCATGGTCTGTATCCCAACCTCTTTGTAATCTGTAGAACACTCCAGGGTATTATTGTTCCACTGATCCTCACCCAAGTGCCCTGCCACAATCTCCTCCAGTTTCAGGATTTACTCATTCTGTTTCTTTTGAATAAAAAGTTAGAACCTTCCATAGCCATAGTCCAGGCATAAATCCCATCCTTAAAAAATCTAAGTTATACCTAGAGGATCAAATTTGCATCCTTGCAAGTCCAACTTGCTTTTTGTGGATCTCAGTAAAAATCCCCAAGACCATGGGTGGTTTTGCTCATTAGAGTTCACTTCCTTATCTGTGATACTCTTCTCCTGTTGTACTTGCTGTGGTATCTGATTTAGCTGATACATTGGGGCAGCTTTCCCCCATCCCTTCATTTTCAATTTAAAGCTTCCCTGCTGATCTATTTTTACTGTTCCTGCTTACATAGTATACCCCATTCCTGGCCATCAGCATTCACATTTTTTAAACTGTGGGCTAGAAATCCAAATTCCTGTCTCAGGCACCATCTTCTTATTTCCCTAGTCATCCTTTCTCTTTTGAAGTCCTCATCTTCTACCAGTAATCATGATGAACACATTACCTATTCCATTTTTCTAAAAGTTTCAATTTTTTGTCCCCAACTTCATAATCACTAGAAATACTTCTTAGTTTGTTTGCACATTAATTATCAGAAATGGATAAAGGTCATTGAATTTGACCTGTCTGGAGAGGTTCTATGTCATGTCATTCAAATATCCCTGGCAAAGATGCTATTCATATCAGGTCAACATGACTGCTTTGTTATCCCTTTAGGAAGTCCAAAAAATCATCCCTATTTGCTACTTCTTTTAGCCATTCATTTCTGAAAGATCTCTTTCCTAGGATGCCTGTGGATCTCCACTATAAAAAACCACTCCATGTTTCCTCTTGAAGCAGTTTGTGCCACTGCCCCTTCTTTCATGTGCTGAAATCACATTCTCCCTAATCTTTGGAATTTTTCTTATAGAGCTACATTGTATTTATAATACAAAAATATCAAATTTCATGTCTTATGTAAAGTTACCATATTTATAAATAATACATTAAAAGAAAACAATTCAAAACTGTTCCATGAGTCACTTAGGACGAATCAAATATAAGACAATTATCTGACTTCTGTAATGAATGTTAAAGCTTGCTCATTTTAAGCACATAGGTTAGTTATAAAATAACTTATAATTCAGGCAGAAAGTATCAATGTAGGTTTTCTTCAAAGGTCATCAGTGTTACTTCACAGAGTCCTACCACGAATACTGGCCCTTTCTTCTCTTCTCCTACCACACTGTTCTTGCTTTCTTGCCAAGTTACAATCTTTGCTGAGACACACACGCACAGACGTGCCCAAATTTCCACTATTAGCTGATATTTCTTTTATTCTTCATAAAATTATTTTAAAATTTTATTTCTAATAAAATATTTTTATTTATTTTATTTTTGTTTTTTAAAAAAGTTTATATCTAATGTCACACTATTTATCAAAGTGCCTCTTTTTTGTGATGGATTTTTGATTCCCATCTATTTAGCCTCAGTTGCCTTCCGTTCAAGTTTCTCATTTCCTTTTTTATGGTTGCATTATATTAAAAATAGACTCCAAGTTCATCTTTCCAAAGACACCAATATCACCTTCTCCCTTGCCCTCGTAACATATATCTTTGTCAATCTCTGTCCCTTCCCATGCACCTCTGTCAAACTTCCAACATCTTCAGTGATCTTCTATTATGCTTATACCTTGAAGCTCTCACTTTTCTTTATGGAAATATTCCTTCACTGAGAATGAATTTCAATCATTTCAGCAATGACACATCTCTAACCTATTGAGACACTTGTTTTATCAGACAATATATAGGCCATATGAGGTAGGACAGAATCATAACATCAACCAATCAATCACAACCAACATTTACTGAAAACCTATGTGTCAGCCCCTGTACTAAGTGCTAAATAGACAAAGGGGAAAATGAAACATTTTTTGGTCCTCAAGAACCTTTCATTCCAATGTATTTATTTTATAAAGTCTAGTTTACCTACATCTAGAAAATAGTAATTCAAAGAAAAAAATTCATTTGTTCACTGTTGAATGAACGAATAAATGAATAAGGACCAACTAATTGTGCCTAATGTATAGCAAGACACAGATGTCTAAGACAAGGTCAATTACTTTACTAATCTGACTCACATACAAGTTTGGTATTGGGAAGCAGTGGAAAATAAAGTTGGATGAAGGAAGGGCATACAAACAATAACAATATAAACTCCCTCTAGGGAAAGTACAAACTAGTGACTGAACCAGTGAACTAGTACAAAGAAGGAAGGCGGTACATGGGGGAAGGGCATTTAGAAATAAAGTAATTAAAATGTTTATTGTGGAAGAGTTTTTCTTTGAGATGGGCCTTAGGATCACAGACTTAGGGGCTTTAAGGGAATTCAGAAGTCATTTAGTCCAATAGAATTTCAACAAGTTAAGATGGAGGCCTGGCTATAAGAGAATCCTAGTACAACAAGTCACTGACTATGAACTCCCACACTTTACAAATGAGTAAATTAAGACCCCAAAAGATGTAAAGGGACTTATCAAAAACCACCAGGATGAAAGATATACAGTTAGAATGGACCTTTATTAAAGGCCATCTAAGATTCCAATTCTCTCATTTTATAGAAGAGGAAAATGAAGCCCAGAAGAGATTAAGTTACTTGCAAAAGGTCATATGGGTAGTTCAGTGGAAGAGGAGGGATTTGAACCCAGGCCCCTGACTCAAAATCCACTTCTCTTTCCACCGTATCACACTACCTCTAATTGAACAGAGATTTAAACCCAGCTCCTCTGGTGCCAAGTCCAATGTCAACCACACTGCCCCCTCGTCATTCTAAGCAGAGAAAACAATTTTAAACAAAGGTGTGGAGGCAGAAAAGCTGACTCTATATAGGAGAATATTAAATAATCCAGATCGGCTGTTAAGGGCTCTTGTTGAGAGAGAGTATGAAATAAGGCTAGAAAAAAAGTACAGGGCCTAATACAAGCCCTAAATAATCAAGCTAAAGAATTCTGTTTTCTTTTGTTTGGAGGACAACAGGGACGGTGCTGCATGTAGTGGCCTTTATGCCACATAGAATCAATAACCAATTAAAAATTACATAATAATATGAGCAAAATTAGTAATGAAACAATAAAACATCTACCAAATGGCTATGCATCCAAGATTCTCTTCAAACCAGGAAATTCCCCCAACATAGCACTGATCTGGATCTGAGCAGTACAGGACATGCACACAAGCTAAAAAAATTGAGTTTTATCCACCAGACAATGAAAAAGCCTTGAAGGCTTTTGTGATGTGATCCAAAAGATGCTTTTAAGAACATTAAATGACTGCAGTTTGTAGGATGAAAAGAGTCCAGAGACAGGGAGATGGGTTAGGAGGCTTTAGTAATAGACAAACCACAAATTTATTACCCCTGACAAAATTAGTGGCAGTGGGAATGGGTACAAACTGCTGAAGGAAGAAACAACAAGACTTGGTGACCAACTGGATGTATCTGCATGAAAGAAGGGGGTTACTCTGAAGATTGATGAGGTCCAAGCAATTGGGAGAATGGAGCTCCCATGAACAGAAACAGGAAAGCCAAGAGTAGAGGAAATCAACATTAAGAAAAATGTTCAATATATTGAAATAAATAGCAGAAATAATTTCATGATTGTTACTATCTTTAAATGTTTATATTCCAAGTTTATGATAATTATGATTAAACTTCCCATCACAAAAACACACAAATGAAAACACCTAAGACTAAATTCCTTACATAGTCATTTCAGAAATATCAACAGGAAAAAAAAAACAAACAAACAACAACCTTGTTTTGTAAAGAATCGATGGAAAAAGAATAAGGTGATCCAAACCAGGAGAACAATTCACACAATGAACAGGAAAACAATACTGAAAGAGATCAGAAGAACAATTCAGTGACCAATGATGATTTCTGAGCACTCATGTTTCCCTCCCTCTCACCTCAAAGAAAGAAAGGAATGGAATAAGGGAGACATTTTCAAATGTGACTACTGTATTGACTGGTTTTGATTAACTATATTTATTTTTTTAAATGGTGAGTTAGTTTGGGAAATTGTAATGCTTTTTAAAAAGATGATTTTAAAAGAATCCATGTGAAATAAATTACTGTGTGACAAAACTTTCCAACACTATTGAATCTTGTCCACTTAGTGAATAACCATTTCCTCAGTGTGAGACTTTTCTCCCACTAAAATTAGGTCTGGGTGACCAGGCACCTACCGCTTGCTTTTGCTTCAGAATAAGAAGGGCTGTCTTCAAAAGCAAAGATCTGTGACACACTCTGGCTCAGGTACGAGGTGGCAGGATAATAAGAATGCATCCTGTACTGGGAACCCATGGCATGACGATTCTCGGTGTTCTTCATCTGCTAAAATAGAATAAAAAAATACAAAATAAACTCAAATTTTAAATGTACTTCCTATTTATTATGAGACACACTCCCATATTTTTCAGATTTATGAATCTGGAGAAAAGGATCCCATCAAAGAACATTAGCAACCAAGAAGCTAAGGCTAGGTGCATGGCGAGAGTAAGGAATGGGCAACCCATGTGCTCAGCTGGGACCTTTAAGAGGTCAAGAAGGGGGCAGCTAGGTGGCACAGTGGATGTTCAAATCCGGCCTCAGACACTTAACACTTACTAGCTGTGTGACCCTGGGCAAGTCGCTTAACCCCATTGCCTCACTTAAAAAAAAAAAAAAGGTCAAGAAGGTCCCTCAGAACAATGGGTGGACCCTCTATGGCCAGCTCTCTTGCACTCTTCCCTTCATAAAACATAGAGATATTATTTCTTAATTTCAACACAAAAGTCTTTACTAAAGGTATGCACAGGACAAACTATGCATATGTTCACAAACAAACACAAGACCCTACTGATAAAAAAAAGTAGTACTTAGCTAGTTAGAGGTGGATACAGTTAATTTTATGTACTGTGATTTCTTATAAAATTGTGGAAATTAATTATATTCTAAACATATTATAGTCTTGAGTCACTGCTAAATGCACAGATTTTTTTGGGGGGGGGTGAGGCAATTGGGGTTAAGTGACTTGCCCAGGGTCACACAGCTAGTAAGTATCTAGGGTCTGAGGCCGGATTTGAACTCAGGTCCTCCTGAATCCAGGGCCAGTGATCTATCTACTGCACCACCTAGCTGCCCCAAATGCACAGATTCTTAAAGTAGGATTTATAAACATGTTATTGATAACTGTATTCAGTAATCCTATGTATTTTGTTATACATTATTCTGAGAACAGGTCCAAAGGCTTCATCAGACTAAAAAGTTAAGGTTTCCCAAGTCCAAATACAACTGCCGGTTTCTATATTATGTTTTATGAAGTTTAAGAAAGCATTATCTTACCTTATCTAAAACTTGAATTTAGAATTTCTTGGAGAGGTAGATTTCTAGTTACCTGCTTCCCTAATTTTAGACAAGTTGAGAGGTCTTGTAGCATTTATTCACTCTCTTCCTTTTCCTAATCTATCATTCTTCTAATACATGTACTCAATTCTCATTTTTCCCTATTGTTTAATTCTTCCTAGTCTCAGGAATAGAACAGCCTGTACTTGGAAGTGGCCAAAAAATGCTGGATAAGATATTGCCTCAAATATGGGTGAGGACATGTGAATCCCAGCTTCACAATAAAGAGGCATGGAATCCCCTAAGAAGGGAGTGATTGTCTGTTGTAACAGTTCAGAGTAAATAATTCAGCTGCCAAATAGAATAAAAAGGTCCCTCCTTTTGTTGGAATTTCCAAGGCCTCAGAATGGCTTTCTAAAGCACTTTCCACCTGTTGCTGAAATCTTCACCCTATTAACAAGGTAAAATATTTTTTCCTTATTTAGTTTTTAAACATTCTTTTCAAATTTTGAGTTTCAACTTCTCTCCCTCCTTCCTATCTTTCCCCCCCCAACCACTCAGAAGGCAAGCAATGTTATCTATTATACAATGAAATCATGCAAAACACATTTCCATATGTCATATTTCAACAAAAAGTAAGAAAAATAATGAGTAAGAAAATTATACTTCATTTTCCACTTGGGAGTTCATCATTTCTCTCTCAGGAGGTGGAGAGCATTTTTTCATCATGAGTCCCTTGGAATTGTCTTAGATTAGAGTAGCCAAGTCTTTCACAGTTGATTACATTACTGAGACTGTACATAATGATCTGTTCTTCTCACTCCATTTTGCATCAGTTCTATTATGTCTCGTCATGTTTTTCTGAAACCACCCTACTCATCATTTCTTATAGCATAATAGTACTCCATCACAATCATATGCCATAATTTGTTTCAGCCATTCCCCAAACAAGACACAGTGTATTTTCATGCAATAGCAAAGAATAAAGAAACTTTTCATATGACTAGGGATGACAGAATAAGAGTAAGAAACAATGTGATTATCTTTTTACTTTTAGGTAACACTGTCCAAGCAAATGGCATCTCTCTTGAGAGTTCTGTCAATACTCAGAATACTAACAAGCAATAAAAAAAAAACCACACACAAAATGGGGGGGGGGAGAAATGCTGTTAGGAATCCTATCAGCTTCTAAAGATGTTTCTCAAATCTCAAGACCACAGGTAAAAACAAAACTTGAGTTTGAACCTGAAGAAGCCAGGCAGACAAGTTAGTCTTAAGTAGAAAATACATCAAAAATAAATAAATATATAAATAGATGGATGCATGGAAGAGAAGTTAAAATTCTCCAATGTGCTACGGAGGAAAGAGTGATGGATTTGAAGTTAGAGAATAGATTTCAAATTCTGCCTCTGTGTTTACTTGTGTGAGCTGGGCAAACTACTGAACCTCCATGAGACTAGGTTTCCTCATTGGTTAAAATTAGGAACATTTAGATTGTATAATCTCAAAGGTTCCCTTCAGTTCTAAAAGTGGTTTATTTTATATACTACCTGATCAACAGCATTTTGTCTGATATTTTGTTTAACACTAGCAACTACCTACTACTCTGTAAAGTTGTGATTTTCTATATACAGACACAATATTCTAGCAAGTGACCTGAGATATCAAATGAGTTTGATTCCCCAAATACTAAATTTGGAATATCTCCAACTTTTTAGCCCCATTCACACAGTTAACAATCCCTTTGTGAACAAGGGCTCTTAACGTGGGGTCCACAAACTTTTAAAAAATAAAATATTTTAGTAACTTTTTCAACATAATTAATTTCCTTTGCAATCATTTGCAGTTTATGTGTTTAAAAATATTATTCTGTGATGACTATTCTCAGCAATACAATGAGCCAAGACAATCTCAAAGGATTAATGATGAAGCATACTATCTACCTCCAAAGAATGAACTGATACTGAACACAGACTGAAGCCTGCTATTTTTTCATTTTCTTTCTTTTTTATTCTTTTGTTCAAGTCTTCTTATACAAAATGACAAATATGCTGATGTTTTACACAACTGTACATGTATAACCTATATCTGATTACCTAGCACCTAGGGGGTGGGGGTGGGAGTGGGGAAAGAAGGAGGAATAGAATTTGGAGCACAAAACTTTATTTATTATTTTTATTTTTTTGGTGAGGCAGTTGGGGTTAAGTGACTTGCCCGGGGTCACACAGCTAGTAAGTGTTAAGTGTCTGAGGTCGGATTTGAACTCAGGTACTCCTGATTCCAGGGCTGGTGCTTTATCCACTGTGCCACCTAGCTACCCCAGAGCACAAAACTTTAAATAAAAATGTTTATTAAAAAAAAGTTTTGGTGGGCACCTAGGTGGTGCAGTGAATAGAGCACTGGCTCTGGAGTCAGGAGGAACTGAGTTCAAATCTGGCCTCAGACACAACACTTACTAGCTGTGTGACCCTGGGCAAGTCATTTAACCCCAACTGACTCAGCAAAAATTCTTTAAAAAAAATTATTCTGGGAAGGGACTTATAGACTCCACCAGCCTTCTAAAGAAATCCATAACATTAAAAAAAAGGGTTAAGAACCCTTGCTCTAGGGGCAGCTAGGTGTCACAGTGGATAAAGCACCAGGCCTGGATTCAGGAGGACCTGAGTTCAAATCCAGCCTCAGGCACTTGATACTTACTAGCTGTGTGACACTGGGCAAGTCACTTAACCCTCATTGCCTTGCAAAAAAACAAAAAACAAAAGCAAAAACAAAAGAACCCTTGCTCTATTATTTCATCTTTAAACATGAGGGGCGGCAAGCAGTTTTGAAAGACACTTGTTTACAAAGCCCTATCTACCTACCGTAAATCAGTTTAAATTTAATTTCTACCTACACAGGACCCAGAAAAAGCAGCAACAAAAATTTGCATCAAGTAAAAGAAGGGACAGCTAGATAGAGCACTGGGCTAACAATCAGGAAGACTCATCTTCCTGAGTTAAATCCGGCCTCTAACACTTACTATGTAACCCCTGTTTGCCTTAGTTTTTGTCATCTGTAAAAAATAAACTGGCGAAGGAAATGGCAAACCACTCCAGTATCTTTGCAAGTAAAACCCCAAATGGGGCGATGGATGAAGAGTCAGATATGTTTGAAACAACTCAATAACAACAAAAGAAAAAGAAGATTCCTTCAGGACAATTTTTATCTGGGATGAAATTCCAAATTTCTAACTTGAAATTATTTTTGTTTCCCTATAGCCTCAAAAATTACATCAGAATGTGAATTGGTCATTGTTTTAATCCTTAGATACTGAAAATATGAACCACCTGTTTTTAAATTTTCTTTTTCTGTATCAAAACCTTACTACCCCTAAGTCCCTTAGGTTTGTTTTTTTTTTAATCTTTTGATAAGGATCTGGGAATGTGGCTGAGGAACTAGAAGAACCATTCAATCCAGATTAAGCGGATGGCACTTTTGTTTCCTTTGTCTCCAGGAGTGTGTGGAAGATGACCCATTTCTTTTCAACATTCTAAGTTTTATTTTTAACCCTCTTAAATTAAAAAAAAATAAACAAAACAAGTAAAATCTAAAACTCGAGGATTTCAGTGAATTATGACTACTATTATTATTAGTGTGTGGTAGCTGGCAAGCAAGAGACATGTTTTATAATCTTATTACCTGCACCAAGTCTATGAACCAGAGTACGACCAACAGATGGGAGCTAGGCTCTGCCAAGAATATGCATTGTATTAACCACTGAAGAAAATCTAAAGGCTTTAGGTTTTGTTTTATTAAACTGTTCAGAATACACATCACGGTAAATCTGAACCACAAGGTTTCCTTTTTATAGATCTTGGCTACCCCATTTTATAGTAACAGTAAAATACCAACAAAGCATAAAAAATGTTTGACCTCAGTTCTGTAGAAAGATTCCTAAATGCAATTCTTTAGTCTTGTATTAACTCTTCCTCGAGGAGGAAGTTTTTGTACTCGTGTCAAAATCAGCTCTCCAGTCTGCTAATGTTTTTTGTTTAGTTTCATTTTGGTTTTGCTTTTTTACCTCTGATAATCTAGAACTGTTTAGTTTAGTTGCATCAAAATAGATGGGAAAACAAAAATCTGGGATAAAATTTCAAAACAGAAAATAAAGTAAATAAAATTTGATATTCAAAACTCCATGGGCTATTAGAAACCACCAACCTTAGGCCTTCAATTGCAAAAGGACTTTATGAAATTAATCCTAGCTTTTATTACGCCAAGACGTCTTAAATGAATTCAGTGTAGCTTCCTATACTCTGGAACTGATGAACTTTGGGCATCCATGCTGATGGAAAGGGTGGTAAATACTGGGACGACATCTGTCCCCTTTCAAGGATTTGTATGGTTCTTAAGCGCTTTTCCCTCCTCCCCCCAAAAACCCCTCTCAAATTAGAAACTGATGGACATCTAACTGTTCAGCTCTTATCTAGTCATTATGTGATCTTGTTATAATAATTAACACCTAAATATGAAATTTTTAAGGTGAAAAATGAAAAAATCTGCTGTACCATCTGGTAAAATCAGAATTTTACTCATTCTATTTTAAGATCCATCCACATACATCCTCTTCCCCCCTTTAACAATTTAAAGTACATTTTATAATGTCCTAGGCTGGAAATGACTCCCAAGGGATGGGGAGGGGATTGAGTTTTGAGCCTTTCTAAAGACAAATTGACTGTACCTGGCAAATCACAATCCCTGGTGTTTTACAACAGAAATTAGCCAGAGGGAACTTTCTTTTGTCATTTCCACATTCTGCAAAGGAAGTAATTCTTAAGACTAAACCTTAGTTTAACAACCTAATTGATAAGCAAGCCAACTCATTCATTGCTTGATCTTTTTAGAGATAACAGTCCTTGGATCACTGGGAAGTGTCTAAAAAAGGCTACAAAGATCTTACTTTTTCATGAAAATCCTATTCCTTAACAAGGAGCCAAACTGTTTGTTATTTAGTCGAGTTTCCTCATTAGCACCAGGACCTGCAACAGGATGTTATTAGCAGCCTTTCTATTCCCAAACAGCCCGCTAGTCCATAGTATTATCTAGTAAGGACACACACTCACAAACATAAACTTTGCAAAGTGTATTCGGTGCCCTGGTCACCAACTCTCACTTGGACTACTAAAATCAGTCTTCTCATTGGTCTCTCTGCTCCGGGGGTCTCCCTTCTTCACTCCATCCTCCACTCGGATGCCGAAGTAACCGGGTTTTCTAAGCATAGGTCTGGTCGTGGCGCTCCTCCTCAACTTGCAGTGAGTTTCTGTGTCTCGCTATCATTTCCAGGATCAAATACAGAATCTTAGGTTTGGCATTTGCCCCTTCCTACCTGTGCACCTTGCAATCCAGCAATACGGACCTACTTTAGTCCTTACACATGACACTCTGGCTCCCATCTCCCCACTCTGGCAGTAGCTGAACCCCATGCCTCTGATGTCCTACCTCCTCATTTCTACGTTTTAGCTTTTGGGGCTGCCTTCAGGATTTAGCTCCAATCCTACTTGCACAAGAGGAGTTTCCAGGTCCTCTCCTAATGTCTCCCCTTCTGTCATTACTCACCTTCCCTCCACCTATTCTTCATTTATAAGTATCTAGTTATTTACATGTATTCCCCCACCACCACCCTTTAGAATGTACTCTCTTTGAGGGTGGATACTATTCCTGCCTTTCTCTGTAGCCCCCAGCTCAGCTTAGTATGATGCCTGGCACCTAATTGTCACCCAATAAACAGCTGACTGGCCATCTGACCTCCAAATATCAGAGTTCCACTAATCCTAAAAGCTTCCCATCCCTGTACTGAGGTTGCTGCCATTGTCATTCCATTTTCAATAAGATGCGTTATATTTTTGGGTGACTTAGTCAAACAAAAATAAATTAAGCCATCAATACCACAAGATCTGGATCTGGGAAGAAGGGTAGAGAAGAATGAGAAATCATCTACAATGCACTCATGCCATCACCACTAAAAAATGGTGGGACTCAGTTTACTGAGTTACTCAATCTTATCTACTATTTGAATGACCTCCATTCAGTTCTCCTGGTACAATGTCTTACATAGCTGAAATGAAGTCCCTATTGAGCTACCTCTAGAGGATTCATTAAAATGCTTTAGAATGTTCTCATTCCTTTCAAATATATT
Source organism: Dromiciops gliroides (assembly GCF_019393635.1). Lineage (NCBI taxonomy): Eukaryota > Metazoa > Chordata > Mammalia > Microbiotheria > Microbiotheriidae > Dromiciops > Dromiciops gliroides. The sequence goes on along the minus strand of NC_057861.1, from coordinate 577,890,986 downwards.
TAATGCTATTATTATTTGAAAGGAATGAAAACATGAAATAGGGCCTTCAATGTCATGAATTCCACCAGATCAGGGGTAAATTTACCTTCCTCAGAATATTTTTACTGGGCAAAGTCAAAGTCAAAGAATTATAAAGGAAACCAATTTTACTGGAAAAGAGCTTTAAAAAAAAGTAAGCTCCCAGATGCCAGGTTTAGAACCCTTAGCAGCGCATTAGTTTCTAAGCAGTTTTTACTATCTTGTTTCATCTTTGCAACAGGAAAAAAAAATCAATACTTTAGAAAAGAGGCACAGGCAGTGTGAGAGGGTGTATATGATGTGGGGGGGGGCATTCTGCACCTTTAAAATGGCCTAAACTATAATGGGTGCTCCAGTGAATCACCATAGCTCAGACTCTAATTCCCTCCCTGGTGGGCTGCTGTACTTAGCATGCCATTCAGTTCTGAGTCTCTGAGCTGTGAAAAGTGGCTAATCAGCTAATGGATATTTCAAAGGGAAATGATTACAGGTGACAACTTACTATGAAGCCTAAAGCCCCAAGTGAACAGTGGAGTGTGACTAGAGCAGTTCATCTCCAATTAATGCTAATCTCAGAACCCGAGTCCCTCTCTTGACCCCTTTCCATGGAACCTCTTTCCTTTCCTTCTTTCTTGCCATGCCCCCTCATTTGATTTTCTCTATTCATCATTCATTCTCTCTCCTTTCCCAAGTCTCCCACTCCAGTGTCCCTCCTTCCATTTGCCATCACATGGAACCAAGGAGAGTACTTTAATATTAGATGATATTTAATATTAATAATAAATATTTAAGATGGAATATTAATAACAATTTGAGGGGCAGTTAGCTGGCGCAGTGGATAGAGCACCAGCCCTGGACTTAGGAGGACCCGAGTTCAAATCCGGCCTCAGACACTTGATACTTACTAGCTGTGTGACCCTGGGCAAGTCACTTAACTCCAATTGCCTCACAAAAACAAATAAAAATATTATCCTCAATAACAATTTGAAATTGTATTTACTGAATGAAACTGCAACAGTGGATAGAGGGCTGGTCTTGAAGTTTGAGACTTACTTCTGATTCATTCTGCCTATGTCACTGTACCTCCAGGCAATGTTCTACACTGTTAGTTATATCAGTTATATTATATTAGTGGGGTGATTGTACACACCAGGAATTCCCCACACTGATCAAGTTGGCATATTAGACCTCCCCCCCTCAAAAAGTGAATAGCGATCCCTATTCTTAACTTTAAAACAAGATGAATGCTTAGTATTTTAAAAATCAATCAACATGAATTCACTGAATACCTTCTATATGCCAGGACTGTTTGAGGTTCTGGAGATACAAAGAATAAAGTGATAACTCCTCTCTAGCAGCTTATGCTCTATTGGAGGAACATGAATTTAAGCTTTCCGACTTTGGTGAGTAAAGTAAATAAGAATGCTCACAAGAGAAGAGGCAAGCGTCTTCAAGCACAGTGCAGGTCAGGGAAAACTCCATGGAAGGGATGACCAGTGTCACGAGAGTCCACGAGGTGGCCTGGTACGTTCGAAGGAGCCTTGGGGGTGACTACAGAGTGCAGTAAAAAGAGTGCTGGGCCTGGAATCAGGATGACCTGAACTGCTCAATCCTCCGTCAAAATCTCACTAGTTGAGTGACCCTGAGCAAGCCACCGGCTATCTGTCTGCTTTGGTTTACTCTTATGTAAAATGGGGATATCAAAAGTATGCCTAAGAGCCTGCCACTGAATAAATAAATGCTTGTCAGTGTGGTTCTGAGAGTCCAATATAAACAGAGCTCCAACATTTTAGGACTGACTCTCTCTCTCCTATGTCTAGGCACAGGGCCTCATAGGGATTCTTCCTTCATTCCTCCAAGGTCCAAGGCTAGAAACAGTGTCTGCCTCCCCGACCCCTCTCATGACCTAAGGTTGGCTTACCAAGGGAGGCACATGCACCTAAGCATATATAAATCTGAGGGAGAAAGATAAAATACTCTTAGCCTCTCAGAGAAAAGTAATGCACATTCATATAACTTCTGAAGAATATAGTTGATTTGTTTTGGGTCGAGTTTAAACAACAAATCAAGGATGTAAGTTAGGAGAACCAGTTTCCAAAAGTTCAGAAAAAATTATCGTTGTGATCAAATGGAAAAAAGGAAGACACCTCAAGATGCATGGGACTCATAAAGAAGAAATCTTGACAAAAATCATGAATGCTCATTTAACACGTTTTGAGTAACTGCTCCAGATCAGTTACTGCGCTAGGAACTACAATAACGTAAAAAAGAGTAGAAGTATTCAAGGATTCAAGAAGGGGTGAGGACCATGGCAAGCTGAGGTGGTAGGGGCTGTCTAGGTCAGCCCTAAGGGTGAGGAGAGCAAGAGAAAGGGCAGGGCATAGCTGAGATGCTTGGCACTGGACATCAGAGATACGTACTATAGGAGAAGGAAGGGTGGATCCAAGCTCAAGGCCCTTAAGAGACCTTTTGCACTGTTTAGGTTTCCTGAGGACAAAATAGCTTGAGTTGGGAGTGGCTCTCTATCTCTTCCAAGGTGCACTAACCAGTGGGAAGACTGATGCTCAACTAGTCGAGAACTTGGCCACCTTACAAGTTATGTTCTGTGGCAGTGCTCAGTACTCTTCCCAACGGAAGGGGGTTCATTGTCAACAAAGGGTTGTCTTTAATGGGAAGGCATATCAAGGGCAGCTGCAGCTACGTTTCTGGAATTGTAGTTTTTCCAGGGGTACACCCCATTACCCAAAAGATGCATTTGAAAGCTCAAGTCAAAACCTCTTTAACTTCTAGCCATACTACTGACCAAATACCTTTAAATCCTAAGAATCAGAGGAGCAAGAGAGTGTGAGCAGTAGAAAGAACACTAGCTTTGGAGCTATGGGACCTGAGTTTGAGTCCCACATTTGCTATTTACTACCTGTCCAAGTTTGAGAATGTCTCAGTTTCCTTCATAGTAAAAAGAGGAGACTGGATTAGATACCTTCTAAGGTCCCTACTAGCTCTATAACTATGGTCCTATATTTGCATGTGAACATATTTTCTGATTTAAGTCACTTTATAGCTTCTTTGTATTAGAGATGTTCTCAATATAGAACCATAGCAATATGGTGATTCCACTGAACACTCTCCTGAACAAGAAGAAATGGTCACCTCTGTAATTCGGGCCTCCCTCCTTATTCTCACCTTTATATCAGAAATAAGAAAAATTATACCCTTATGAGTTAAGTAAACTTAAGGATTAACTCAGTTCAATCTCCAGACTTCACCCACACTCACTCCACGTATCCTGGTCTCTAGTATCAGGCAACATTTCTCTTCTACATCCCCCTCTCTCCCTGACAAAGGCCCTTATCACCTCACACCTGAACTAAAGCAAACACCTGCTGGTTGGTTTCCCTGCCTCGAGTCTCTTGCCTACTCCAGTCCATCCTTTGCTCCACTGCCAGCGATCCTATAAATGCAAGGCTGACAATAAATACCATCACTTCTTGCCTAATTAACATCAGTAGTTCCCTATTACCTCCAGAATTAAATAAGAAATCTTTTGTTTGGGTTTCTATCTAAACACTTCACAGACCCATCCTACGTGTCTACCTCTTCCAAGTCCTCTACAATCCAGCAACATTATTCAACTTGCTCGCTGCCTCTTGAACAAGGCGTGCTCTCCTTCTTCAGCTCCACCTCTTGGCTTCTCAAGCCTCCTTCAAGACTTACCTTAAATCCTACCTGGGGCAGCTAGGTGGCGCAGTGGATAAAGCACTGACCTTGGATTCAGGAGGACCTGAGTTCAAATCCGACCTCAGACACTTAACACTTACTAGCTGTGTGACCCTGGGCAAGTCACTTAACCCTCATTGCCCCATTAAAAAAAATCCTACCTTCTGCAAGAAGTCCTTCCCATCCTCCTTAACTTCTAGTGCCTTCTCTCTGAGATTATCTTCCAACCAACCAGTAAACATTTATTAGGCACCTATTAGTATCAGGCACTGTTCTAAGGATACAAAATGATGAAAAAACCAGTCCCTGCCCTCAAGGAGCTTACAATCTAATGGGGAAAACAACATACAAACAAATCTAAATAAGTCATGCTAAATAAAATCTGAATAGGAGATAATTTAACAGAGAGGAGGCACTGGGACTGAGGGGTTAGGGAAGGCTTCCTGGTAGAAGATGGGATTTTAGCCAGGACTTAAAGAAAGGCAGGAAGGTCAGTCAGAGTAGGGAAGGGAGAGCATCACAGCATCTATCATATATAAACATACATATACATACACAGGATACCTCTCTCTATATACACATATGAATAACTACATATACATATATGTAGTTGTTTACATGCCATCTTTTCCATTAGAACATGAGCTCATTGAGGGCAGAAACCACATTTTTGCCTTTCTTTGTATCCCAAAGGCTTGGCACCCTGATTGGTATATGAGGGCTAAATGTAATAAGGGGATAATGGGAAAGGCCTCTTGCAGAAGGTGAGATTTAAGATGGATGGATGGATGGATGGATGGATGGATGAGAGATAAATGAATAAATAAAAAATATGTAAATAAGAGCTTATTGTTAATAATGATGACAATGATAGTGATGTTATGATGTTGGTAAGAAAAACTAAAATTAATTTTGAGCTTGTTAGGCATCAGTAACCATTATTCCTCCACTAAAGCCTCATGCTGATGCCTTTTTTTTTTTTTTGGTGCGGCAATTGGGGTTAAGTGACTTGCCCAGGGTCACACAGCTAGTAAGTGTTAAGTGTCTGAGGCCGGATTTGAACTCAGGTACTCCTGAATCCAGGGCTGGTGCTCTATCCACTGTGCCATCTAGCTGCCCCTTGATGCCTTCTTGTGGCATGGTGACCCTGGGTTCTCATAGGCTATGGCTGCAAATTACAAGGTTCCTAAATAAAATTGGAACTCCCAAGTATAAGACTAGCAATGGAATGGATGTCTGTCATCTCAGGAACAGTCCAAGTAAGTTGAGAGAGGCTCAGCATCAAGTTAGCCATAAAGTAATGCTTTTTTTCCATCCAGAGCTACTTATGAAGAAGACTGTCCAAGAACTGGAGTGCTGTCTATAACTTCTTTGTACAGAGTTGTCTGCATGCTGTCTCCCCCATTGGACTGCATACTCCTTGAGAGCAAAGACTATACGGTACCTTTCTTTGAATCCTCAGTGCTTAGCACAGTGCCTAGAACTTAAGTGCCTAAGAAATGCTTACTGGATGACTGACTAAATGTAAGATCCTTGAGGGGAGAGTATTCAGACCAATTAAATCATGGGTTCCTGAAATAAACATGATTGCACTTACTACACAAAACTCTTTCCTTCCCTATATTAATATAGCAGTTGTCTACCACTAACATTTCAAAAACATAAAAATCTTTACAGATTAATGCCCAAATGCTTGGAGATGCTGTTTGTAGAATTGCCCTAAGTTCTTGGCCATCCTTCTCATAGCTGTCAAAACAGTATTCCTAAAGCAAAATTCTGACTGAGTCACTTCCCTAATCAAAACTATTTTTATGCCTCTAAAGTAAAATACAAAGTCCTCAGCTTGGTCTTTAAAGAGCTTCGTAACTGGGTTCTAACCTTTTCACTTTAGTTCACTTTCAGATTTATCCCCAACCACCTTCCCCCTTACTTGCTTGCAGCTTAATTACAGCTCTCCAATATAACAGAAAGGCTTAATTTCCTGACTCCCTAGCCTTTGTGTATACATTGCCCCTAAAGCCTAGAAAGCACACCCCCTCTTCACCTCTGCCTTTTAGAATACTTAGCTTCCTCTGCCTCAGCTCATGAACTCTTTCCTACAAGTTATTTTCTGGATCTTGCTAGTTTTAGATGATCTCTGCTTCCTCAAATTTTCTTGGATCTACATAATGGTTACATATTGCATCACTGTGAGACAGGAGCAGGTTTTTGTTTCTTGTTTTTTAGTCTTTGTCTTTGTAGCCCCAGCAACTAGCACATAGTAGGTGCTCAATCAATATTGGCTAAATTCATTGGCCTGAATTTGAATCCTGGCTCTAACAGCCTCAAGCTATGTGACCACAGGGAAACAATCTTTTTTTTGTTTTGTTTTGTTTTGTTTTTTGGTTTTTTTTTGGTTTTTTTGCGGGGCAATGGGGGTTAAGTGACTTGCCCAGGGTCACACAGCTAGTAAGTGTTAAGTGTCCGAGGCTGGATTTGAACTCAGGTACTCCTGAATCCAGGGCCAACGCTTTAACCACTGCGCCATCTAGCTGCCCCCGGGAAACAATCTTAACTTCTCTATACCTCACTTTCCCCATTAATAAAATTAAACTAAAAATGTTTGCATTAACCTATCTTGTAGGGTTGTTATGAAGATAACACTTTCTAAACTTCTAGATGTTATAGAAATGTAAATGACAATTACTTAACTGCCATTTAGAATTCTTACTCTATTTGATTCATAAAGATACAAAAATATTTCATATTTATATATCACATAATATATATCTCTGAAACTTTATACATATACATTACATATAAATACATACACAACATTCTTCAGTATGAAAAGAGGAAAGAGTATGAGATAGTAAAAGTATACATAGTCTGGGATTTACTTGGACTTTAGAATAGGAAATCTTAGAGGTATTCATAGCTGTCTCACCTTGATAGACAAACTTAATTAACCTTTGCTATTCTGTTCCAACCTACTGTTTTAGACAAAAGCAGTGACCCATAAACAATATGTTACCATCAGAATCTCAATTGCCGAGACACCAAGAGATATAGCCCTATCAGCAGTATCGGAAAATAAACCACTTAGATTAGCTCCTCTAAGAAATATGGATTATATTCATGTCACACATGAGCTGTCAGAAACATTAGGTTACTTTTAGCATAAATCTGCCGTGTGAAGGCTATCTTATGAAGATAGTACATGATATACTGCCAAAAGGCCAAATTGGGATTATTTCAGGTTATCTACAAAGTTTACCTATACACAAAAGAAAACAACCCCCCCCCCAAATTACTGATATGCCTTCCAAGTTACAGTAAAACTGGCAGGGCACTCTCATTAAAATGGATAAAATTAATAAAACAGACTAAAGTAATGAAAGAAATACAAAATTTAGAGTCACAGAATACCTGAGTTAGAAAGGGCCCTAGGAATAATTTAGCCCAATACCCAGGGATCTTCTGCAATTTGCTCTGAACCTCACAACTATTTGAATATCAGCATCACAAGGTTAGAGAACATCTTATCTAAACTTCAGATATCTCCAAATTAAATCAATATACTTTAGGATAGAAAACGTTGATATGTATTGAAGAGAGAGTTTCATCACTGGGCATTCCTGTACCAATACTCAATAACTTCAATGGAAAAGGAGGGCATAGGGAAGGATGATGAAAAATATGCTGACGGGGCAGCTAGGTAGCACAGTGGATAAAGCACTGGCCCTGGATTCAGGAGGACCTGACTTCGAATCTGGCCTCAGCCACTTGACAGTGACCTCGGGCACGTCACTTAACCTTCACTGCCTCACGAAAGAAAAGGGTGGAGAGGAGAGGAGAGGAGAGGAGAGGAGAGGAGAGGAGAGGAGAGGAGAGGAGAGGAGAGGAGAGGAGAGGAGAGGAGAGGAGAGGAGAGGAGAGGAGAGGAGAGGAGAGGAGAGGAGAGGAGAGGAGAGGAGAGGAGAGGAGAGGAGAGGAGATGAGAGGAGGAGAATATGCTGAAAAAAAATGGTTTAGCATTTAGAATCAAGAAGCTAAATACCTATAGATGACACAAGAAACTCCTACATAGCATGAATACCTTCTTCAAGGTAGTTGGTAACCACTGGAAATAGCAAATACAAAATACCATCACACATACAAAAATAAAATTATGTTATCTTACCAAATAGAAAACAATGTACCAATCCTGGAATCATTTACAAACCAATTGTCTCTATATATAATCAAACCACTGACATTATGGTGATGGTCAAACTCTGTACCAGATCAGAGGCTAAATGACCTCTGTGACCCCTTCCAAAATATGGCTTTTGTGAGTCTGTGAGTTTTTTGCCCCAGGCAAATTTCTAGCCAGCGTGCCCACTTGAACAGCTGAAAGGAGCCCCTCCTAGAATTGGAAAGCTATGTAGAGTACCAACAGGTATGTTTGGAAATGAACATTTCATGGAAAAAAGTACAAGCAGTAAAGGCTTTATCAATGTACAAAAATATGGACCTAAATTCCAGTAAAGATTAGAAAAATGAGCTTTTTAATATATTCTCTTTAACATGAGTAGTTGATAAAAAGTCCCCCACAAGATCAAGAAGGAGAAATACGGGGTGGATGTCAGTACTAAGTGGATTCTTGGCTGATTAAATAACTGCATCCAAAGAGTCTTAATTAATGCATTAATTTTAACTTGGAGGGAAGTTAAGGCATGCTGAGAGGCTCTGTATTTGGCACTGTTCTGCTGAATATTTTTGTGAGTAATTTGTGTGCTTATCAGAAAAAGCATGTTTATCAAAGCTGCAAGAAGACAAGATCAAGAAGGCTCTCCTCTCTGGATTTGGACTCTTTGGCTTAAGGCCAAAAAATCGTATACCAAAAACTGGGAAAAAATCTTCGAGGTCATTTGGAACAGGCCCCTCATCTTTCAGATGAAAAAAGTGGAACTGAGGGAAGTGCCAAAGGTAGCAGAGGTGACATTTGAACTCAGGGGCTCTGATTTTAAGCCTAGCACTTTTTGCCTCATTAACCAGGCTGAAAATATAGGCCAAGGCTAACAAGATCAAATTTAATAGGAATAGGTATAAATTAATCACCCCCCCAATGTACCTACTATATGCCAGACACTGTGTAAAACTCTCTGAATTTAGATTTTAAATCAAGTGGGGGAGACCTAGCTTGAAAGAAATTTAAGTGAAAAGGTCTTAAGGATTTTGGTTCTTAGAAATTCAATTAAATGAACCATAAGGTATAGCTAAGAAAAACTCCAATGTCAGCCTGGTCTACAATTAAGAGAAATAATGTCAAAGAAAAAAAAAGGAAGTAATAGTCTTCCTACAGTGTGTTGTCCTAATCAGAGCCATCCACAGGATGGATAGTCTTATGAGATAGGACCCAAGTTAAAAACCAGTTCACAATTTACTACCTGAAGGACTGTGGCTCTCTCAGTCTGTGTACTGTAGCACCCATTTACTTCATTGTGTACCTATGGGGAAGTCTTTCATTCTATTCAACATCAAAGACTAGCAGAGGTTTTTACAAAGTCATATGGAATGCTGGATTGGTGTCAAAGGATCAGTCTGAATCCTACCTCTGCCTTCTTCCCACCTGAGTGACCTTGGACAAGGGATGTCACCTCTCTGGACCTCAGTTTCCTTATCTGTAAAATGAAGGGGGTCTTGAATAAGATTGGCCTCTGAAAGCCCATTCTGCCATATACTTATTTGTGGAACAGTGATGGAAATTCGAAGACTGAAATCACAGAATTATCCATTGGGATTTTTTTTAAGAGATACAGATCATTTCATCTAACTACTTCATTTTAGAGATGAGAAAACTAAGGTCTGAAGAAGTGGAATTATTTAAATAAGGTCACATAAAGCAGAAGAACCAAAGTCTCCAGATCGCCAGGCACAGGTGTGCATTTAGGGTACACCAGGCAGACCCAGGAACACCCTGACATCACAAAAAGAGTTGGTATTTTGTGTCTTTTTTTTAGTTTGTATTTCCAAAGTCGTTTTTTATTTTTAAAATTTAGTTCAGTTTTAGTTATTTAGTCTGATGAATAGAAATAACACCCTCTAGGATTAGCCTTCTTTAGTGTTTGCCTTCTTTAAAATTGCCCTGAGTGTACACCCTAAATAAATGTTCTGTGTACAACCATGATCCCAGCCCAGTATGTTTTGCCTCTATGTTATGTGTAACATTAGGTGTGGCCTAGCCTTCTTCCAAAGGTAAATTTATTTGAATAAGCAGTAAAGGGCAGAAGGGGTAATATGATATACTTTTTAAACAGAAATGTATGATAAAGATCAAGGTAGCAATGGAATTAAATAGAATGGAGTATTCATTGTGCTTTTAGAGGTATATTTTGAAATACTAAGCACAGTAATACTTCTATTAATGAATAGAATGAGTTATAAAAAATGCATTTTGGCATGAGTAACTGTTATCAGAGGGGAAAAAATAATGAAGGATGTATAGGACTTTATTCCAGTGAATTAACCCCATCTCCCTTTCTTCTTGTCCCTTTCCAGGTCACACTATCTATATTTTTCCTCAATCAGATCCTGTTGAGTACCTGAGACGGTGCCCACAATCTCCTTGAGCTGTCTCTGTCGCTGTCAGTTCCTGAAGAGATCTAAATGTAATGCTAAACGCCAACACCCCCCCTAATTTAATTAAAAGGAATCTTGCTCAATAATTTGTTAATCTAGATAACAGTGCATGCTTGGGGAGCAGTGTAAACTTTACCAAACAAAAACCTGCCACCACCTCACCAAGTATATATTGATGACAATCATTAAAAAAATGTTTTTAAGACTTTGCGGGGCTGTAGGGGAGGAAAGATGATCATTAATTGATGGCTGGTTACTAACTGCGTAAGAAAGTTGTTTTCATATTTGAAGAATGTTATAAGATAGAACTTCCAAAAAAAGTCTCCTAAACCAGGTCCTTAATCCCTCTTCTTGACAACTATAGCCTCCTACGTGGTCTCCCTGTCTCTAGATTCTTCTCTTTCTAATCTATCTTCCCAAATAATTTTCTTAACACACACTCTCTCTGTGTATGTGTGTCTATATACATAGGCACACACATACACATACCTATATACACACATATAATACATATAAATATTATGTATATGTGTTTATGTATACACACAAGCACATACACATAGGTGTGTATAGATACACATAAGCTCATTTCCCATGCCTCGATCAAAAGTCATTTGTTGGTTTCGGTTTGCCTACAGGATAGAACAGACTCCTTAGCATGGTAACTGCAATTTATCCTTCTATCCTTCTTTCATCTAGTTCTCCTCCTCTTAATCTATGTTCTAGGCCCTCCTGCAATCATGAACTTGTACAGTACTATCCTCTTTCCTGGATTACTCTGTTGAAAACCTTTCCCTTTGGGGTGCAGTTCAATTGTCACCAATTTCATGAAATCTTTCTTGTCCCCTGCCAACTTGCAGGGGACATGATGAAGAATGAAAGAAGTATATGGGTGTGCTTGTGTATGTATGTGACTCTGTGTGTGTGTGTGTGTGTGTGTGTGTTTGTGTTCAATTATAGCTGAGCCTGGATCTCAGAAGTCTTCCTCCTCCCAAATTCTCCAAATCCCTCAGGTGACATTTACTGTGTGGCATCTTTGCTAATGTCCTTGCTGCTTTCACTGTGAATTGATCTCCCTCAAACTGAAGCTGAGAGAGATGTGAAAAGGGCCTGTTGCATTCTCTTGGAGGTTAAATAAACAACCAGGTGCTCCTCTGTAAAGAGGATACCTTCCCTTGTACAGTACCACCACATTTCTAGATCTCTCTCAGCTTTAACAATGCACTGAATTAAATTAATTACCTGTGATGGTAATTACACTTCCTCTTCACCTTTGGTGGGGTGAGAAAGGAGAGGTCTCTCTATCCCACACAAGATGGAAGTACAGCAGGGACAATAGGCAAATATACTCTGACTTGTTCCATTAGGCAGCCAGTTCCCCACCCCACCCCACCCCCACTCCTGGGGGCTCACCATATTCATGCTGGACTCAGTATGGACATTCAATCAGCTTTAGCCCTACTGCAACTCAGAACTCCCCAAACCACCACCCTTAGCCTCTCCAGTAGCAGACTTGTGTCACCATGCCAGGACCTCCTCAGGTTTCTCATAGCCCTTTGTCTGCATTTCTCTTTTGCCCTTATCACATTCTACCTTGTATCACATTCATTTGTGTTCCTGTCACATGCCCCTATTAGACTGTAAGATCTCTAAGGACAGGGACTGTGGTGATGGTTGTTTTTTGCTTCAATCTTCAATCCTGTAGGGAGTGCCTTGAGCAAAGAAAGTGTACCGAATTGAATGGCTGAATCAATACATACTTATTTAGCACCTAATACGTGTGAGGGAAGGGAGAAACTGTAGAATCTGCCATCCCCAAGGATCAAGGTTGTTTTCTGTCAGGTGCCTCTTATCTAAGGAGACGTCTCAGATGAATTTGTCTATCTTCAGCCAATAGGGATTTGTGGCCCAATCACAGATTCTGTCCTGTTATGCAACAGGAATAACATTGGTGGCATTGGAATAAACTCCCAATCAATGGCTATTGTGGTTGTCCAGCAGCTCGGTTTCACTTCTGCATTTAATTGCCCGAAAAAGCTGTTTATTGCCTTCTGCCCTCCTCCACCAGCAACATTATCTCTTAAATAAACATGTTGTACTAGGTTGACAAGGGAGAGGCTAATCTCAAGTCAGCAGAAATAAATATGTGAGAGCCTGGTAGGAAAGCCATAGACTTTTCCAATGAAGCACCCCCCCCTTTTTATGCTTTGCCACCTCCCCTTTCCTTTAGTATCACCTCATTCCACCAAATACTTAGGCACAAATCCCAAGCACGACAATTAGCAAAACCATAAACCAAAAACCCCATGGCTTCTTCATTTCTTCTTAGAGGATTTTATTTAACCATTCTTCAAAAAGTCAACCATTATCCTCAGTTACCTTAAACTCTCATTGTGGAGGTGGCAGCCACATTATGGGCACAACGTCTGAGACTAATGGACAGAGCTGGAAGAGACCTTAGAGGTCATTTCTTCAAACCCCCTCTCATTTTACAAAGAAGAAATGGAGACTCAGAGAGTAAAGTGAATTGCCCAAGGTCATTAAAGTAATAAATGTTCAGAGGGGGGATTCAAACGCTGACTCCAGAGTCAGCGTTTTTCTTACTGTACCACACTACCTCCAAATGACTTGGTCTAATCTTTTTGATGTATAAGAGTGACAAACTTTCACATGGGCATACAATGGAATTAAACAACTGGTTGTCACAAGGCACATCCTGAGAAAACCAGAAATGGAAATTGTTCACAGAAGCATAATCAAGGCTCCTCCCATTTCTGCAACGGGGGGCGGGATCTTGAGAGGAAAAAGAAGAGAAAGCTCTTAACCCTTGGATCAAATGACTATCACAGGTAATTAATTCAGAAATGTGGTGGTACTGTACAGGGGAAGGTATCCTCTTTACAGAGGAGCACCTGGTTGGTTGTTTAACCTCCAGGGGAATTCAACAGGCCCATTTCACATCTCTCTCAGCTTCATTTTGAGGGAGATCAATTCACAATGAAAGCAAGGACATTAGCAAAGATGCCACATAGTAAATGTCACCTGAGGGATTTGGAGAATTTGGGAGGGGGAAGATTTCTGAGATTCCAAGCTCAGCTACAATTGAACAAACATACACACACATACACACTGTCATATGCATACACAAGCACACCCATATACTTCTTTGATTCTTTATCATGTGAACCCCTTCAACAAAATCAGAATTTTCTGATTATAGTCCGTCATTCCCCAAGCTAAAATAAAATATCCACTCAATTAGTGGGGGAAATTCTTAGAATTTTCATGGGATAGTTCTTAACAAGAACCCAAATAGGCCTCTTCTGCCCCTCCCCCTCCTTAAAACCACAGTTTCAATGGGGTACTGGGGGAAAAAACCCTATAGTATCTTGAACATAGCAAATACTGTGCAGAAAGCACAAACAGAAAAAAAATGCTGAATGGATAAATGAATAAAGAGATTTCCAGCAAAAGAACTAAACCAATTCAAATTTATTTCATACTCATTGTCTTTCTGGGGGGAGGAGCACCAATGCCTTAATGCTTCAAACTGTTTTAAATTATACTTTTTATTTTTTAAAAAATCTTTAAACAAGTATTTTTAGCATATAAGGCAAAGCAATGTTTTAACAGGATCTGATGATTCAATGGCCCTTCAGAGGGTAGAGGGAGATGGCATTTTGCATAAGTGAGGAAGAGTATCTGGAAACAATGTTATCAACTCCTATGCCCTTCAATCGCCATCAAATAAATGAAAATACAGTGGCAAGGATTTTAAGACTGGGAGGAAATCAGGTAAAAGATACTTCAAAGTCCCAAAAGCAAAGCTTTAGAAATATCTGAAAATTTCATGATCAGCTTAGTTCAGGTTATCTACATGTGATGTACCTGAAAGGTATTATCTCCCATCTCCGTTTTCTTGTGTGTATATTTTCTATGGAAAGTTCTCACTGATCTCTACAGAATCTGGAGCAATACAGGATGTCTACTATGTGGCCACAATAGGAATTAGAGTGTACAACATCAGCCACCACTCCTTACAATACCTTTCAGCACAGGGAAATTCAAGCACTTTACTCCAAATTTTTAAACATAACAAAAGTGGGGGCAGTGTAATGGTTCTCAATGTGTGATCCAGGGATCTCTAGGGGTCCCTGAGACCCTTTCAGGGAGGCCCAAAAGTCCAGACTATTTTCATAAAAGTGATAAGGTTTTAATTCCTTTGGGGGGGCGGGGCAATGAGGGTTAAGTGACTTGCCCAAGGTCACACAGCTAGTAAGTGTCAAGTGTCTGAAGCCGGATTTGAACTCAGGTCCTCCTGAATCCAGGGCCGGTGCTTTATCCACTGCACCACCTAGCTGCCCTCAGTTTCAATTCCTAATATGTTGAATACTGATATGCTACCCACATAAACAAGGGCTTGTTTGGGGGTCTTCAATCATTTTTTAAGAGTGTAAAAAGGGATCCTGATACGAAAACATTTCAGAACTGGTGATATAGTGGGAAAAGGGCCAACCTTGGAGTTTGGAAGACCTGGATTCAAGTTTTCCTTCTGATGCTTGCTGGCTATATACAGCATCCCAAACAACACCCCGATACTACAAGCAACAGATAAATTGCGAATTCATCGGTAGTAGTGTTGATAGTGGTAGGAGTTTGTATCTCTGGGAGCTTTGCACACCATGGAAATCACATGTATGTCCTGATTTTTTTCTCAATCCCTGCCCCACCCCATGCAGACCTACATTTTCTGTGTATAACCCTCCCAAGAAAGAAAACTCATGGAATTTATATGCAATTCTTAGCTGAGGAAAAAGAAAAGCCTCAGAATTCATCTATCAAAATCAAGGGATCTTAGGGGCAGCTAGGTGGCGCAGTGGATAAAGCACCAACCATGGATTCAGGAGAACTTGAGTTCAAATCCAGCCTCAGACACTTGACACTTACTAGCTGTGTGGCCCTGGGCAAGTCACTTAACCCCCATTGCCCCACAAAACAAAACAAACAAAAAAAAAATCAAGGGATCTTAACTTTATTTTGTAACAGATCCCTTTGGCGGTCTGCTGAAGTCAGGACCCCCTTCTCAGAATAATGTTTATTGCCTACATTAATAAATTTTTAAATGGTAAATTTCAGTAAGAGATTAACAAAAATTAAAAGGTAATTTTTTCCCACCCAAATTCATGGGTGCTCTGAAATCTAGCAGAGACCGATAGGATGAACTCTTAACCCAGCCCAGTCCCCTCATTTTACAAATAAAGAAAACTGTCAGAGCTATAAAGTGTCTTTCCCTAAGCCACACAACTAACTGACATGACAAGGGTTTCAGCTTGGAGCCTAGGCCTTTCTAGCCCAAAGTTCAACAGTCTCCCCATTACATTCTACCGTCCATACTACTTAGAATCCTGAAGTCAGCTTGTCTGAAGATGCCTAATGAAAGCTCCCTCATCATAGGAAAATAGGAGTGAGGACGATCTACTAGCAAATTATTTCTTACTGAGGGAAGTTGCCAATTAGAAAGTTGGGCAAAACAACTTTTAGAAAATGAGAAAAGTAGAAATTTAAAATACAAATAAAATACAAATAAAGACATTGAGGCCTAAGGTGGAATTCTTAAACTTTCTGTGTGTCATGTCTAGTGAAGCCCAGGGCCCCTTTCCGGATAGCATTTTAAAATGCATTAAATAAAATACATGGGATTACAAAGAAGCCAATTATGTTAAAAATAATTATCAAAAAATTTATGTTCATAGACCCCAAGTTATAAATTCTTGCATTAAGAAAACTGATTTGATTTAGTACCCCATGCCCTTTCCTTCTCATCCTCTGTGTTTAAATTTCAAAACTGGAAAAATAAGAACTCTTTTACATTTGCTGTGTAACTGATCTGTAGGGGAAGGGGGAGAGGGGGGAGAAAGGGAGAGAGAGAGGGAGAGAGAGAGAGAGAGAGAGAGGGAGGGAGAGAGAGAGAGGGAGAGAGAGAGAGAGAGAGAGAGAGAGAGAGAGAGAGAGAGAGAGAGAGAGAGAGAGAGAGAGAGATGCACATTTGCCTCTCTGAAGCAGGGAGTGTACAATATGCTCATTTCACCCTCTGTGATACAATACCTGCCACTGGTTTCCTGATTGTCCAGACACATAAGTTGCTGGTAGGCTCCGAAGACTGTTTTTCACTGGGGATCCCCCAAGTGTACTCCCCATTTCCCCAGAAGAGGAATCAGCAGCCAAGGCCATCGAATACTGGGGGTAGTTGTACAGATTGTTGTAGTATGGAAAGAGAGAGGGCTGGTAAAAGCTGCCGTAATAGGTGGAATCTGAGACTAGGTCAGATGTGTTCTCCAGGTGCCCTCTGCTGGTGACTGGAGGGATGTCTTGAATGACCATCCGACCCTCTACAGAAAAAGAAGGAAAATAAACAGTAGTTTTTAAAATGCCAGGGCTCATCAAACGTTTTCCCCCTAAACTCTCAGTATGCAATTTTCCTCATTTTTTTCCACCATCTAGTTCTGCTCTCCTGATAATCATATAGAAATTAAGGAAGTGAGGGTATCTCAATGATGACTTTGAGGATATAAAAATTACTCAAAAGCATTCTCAACTTCATGCAGCCTGGCAAGTTTGACTTCATAGACCAATAATCTTCATCTTGGTTTTGAGAGACCCCAGGGGAATCCAGTTGACCTGGTGCAAAATTCTTGAGATATAATTAATTTTAATGAAAACATAAATATTATGTACAATACTTTAAGGAAGAAGTTTTAAGTGTTTTTCTTTTTTTTAAACAAAGCAAACAAGAAGCAACGGGACGCTACAATTCTAATTTTTTTTTAATTAGTGAGGCAATTGGGGTTAAGTGACTTGCCCAGGGTCACACAGCTAGTAAGTGTTAAGTGTCTGAGGCCGGATTTGAACTCAAGTACTCCTGACTCCAGGGCCAGTGCTCCATCCACTGAGCCACCTAGCTGCCCCAAGGGACGCTACAATTCTAAAATAGTTGCAAATCAGTATGCAAACCCTTAAATCAAAATAAACACTGGAAGTCAACATTGTGTGTTTAACTTCCTGTCACTGCTGATACTGTATCCTTCAGAAGCCTGGACATCAACCTCAAGTCTACAAAAGCAGGGCACGTATGATCAAATGAATTAACTAATGAGGCCACAAAGAGGCCAGTCTGTCAAATTTCTCGGTCTTGTCATTTTGAGAGACATATATAACCCAACCAATAGGTTTTTTATATCCTCTCAAAATTTGGATTCACCAACCCCACATAACATCCCTGCAAACACATTACTAAACTTTTTCTAAATTTTACTTTATTTTTATCTTTCTTCAGTTAATGAGGCAAGAAATTAAAATTTCTTTATCTGCATCCTCCTGCCCCCAGCTCCCTTCAGTGGTAACAGTTTCATAACCTCTCCTAGGAAAAGTCTACTTTCTCTGGACTCCCCATTGGGTTCTTTCCTCTTCTGAAAACTAACTGCATATATGCCTCCTTCACTTGCTCATTTTTCATTCTTATGTGGAATACGCTAGATTAAAGTAAAGAACAACATTAGAACATGAGGGGAAAAGAACCTTACTCTCCAGGTCTCATGTCTCCTCCCTCTCTTACTCTTACCAATGGAGGGCACCAGTCACATTAGCTTCAGTTCTAACGCAGTTTACCAATACAAAGCAAATAGCAGTAAGTCTTAAGGACAAAGAAACAACATCTACAAAATTCCTAAGCAAGCAAGAAACAAAAGACTGTAAGCTCAAAGAAATAATTTGTTTCTGAATTTCCTATTCATTCCCCATCCCCCCGGCCCTCCCCAAAACCTACTTTATATATTATTAAATAACATAATAGATGACATATACACACCATTTTTAAGGTTTGCAAAGAGACCTTTACACATATCATATGATTTGATCCTTAAACCCACAATTCCTGAGTGGTACATACTATCATTGCCATTTTACAGATGAGAAGACTAAAGGAGAGATTTTGTCCTGCCCATTGTCACACAGCCAGCAAATGTCAGAGATGGGAAGTGGCTATCTCTAAGTTCAGTGATGTTTTCACTTATACAAGCACTATTACCAATCAAGTATGATTTGCAGAAACAATAGAATATGATTCTTGACAAAATCAGAATTCTGTTTTATACCTCTGGGGCAGATGAAAATACCTAAAATATGATGCTTTAAAAATTCAAAAAGTTAATTGTTAGGACTCCTAACCCTTAAATAAAGCTGGCTGCTTCATGAAATCTTTATCATGGAGGATCAAGTATCCATGGAAACATGACTATACATGCTTCGACTGTGAAGTTAAAAAAAACTAAGGTATTCCTGAAGCCATCCTATGTCAACAAAGTCTAAAATGTTACCAAGGCCACTCCTGACATTTTTCCATTATAACTCTCCTGAGATTGACAAATAGTATAAACCAAATTCGTTCTACTTTGTAAATAACCTTATTATTTTCAACCTTAGTGTTGAAATCATTCCATTGCCTTATTCATATATTGTTTATACAGTATAATTTGAGAAAATTTTCACACATTTACAATTCAATTCAGTCTCTTGTCATCTTCTCCTACCCTCAAATTCCTCTGCATAAAATGTGTAATCAAATCTTAATTATCCTCACTAATGGAGAAGCCCAGCTGTGAATAATTTCAAAAGAGCAGGTAACATACAAACATATACACGTGTATATGGATGTATATTTTTGTTGTTTAGTTGTTTTTCAGTCGTGTTTGATTCTTCATTGCCACATTTTGGGGTTTTCTTGACAGAGATACTGTATTGTTTTGTTATTTCCTTCTCCAGCTCATTTTACAGATGAGGGAACTGGGGCAAACAGGATTAAGTGACTTGCCCAGGGTCACAAGTGTTTGAGGATGGATTTGAACTCATGGAGACTGAGTCTTCCTGATTCTAAGGCCAGTGATCTATCTGCTACATCACCTAGCTGCCTTTCTCAACTATATTATGCAACTATTTGCTGAAACTCACTGCATACCAGGAATACTTGACTCTCTTTAAATGATGCAAAAGCAGCAATCTAGTCAGAAATGTCTTCTCTTGGTTTCCTTCACAGTATATAAAAGAGTAAATAACAATGTTCAATTAATCAGAACGAGGTTCATTTAATCAAAGAAGGTGCTATCAAGAATAAAGAATGTCTGGGAAGCTAAAAATTAAGCATAAGAGTATGATAGATATTAAGTAGCAGTTAAGATTTCAGCACAAAGTGGATAATCCAATCTTCCAAACATGGGGCATATATTTAGAAAGCACAAATGTGCTTTTTCCTTGTACAAATAGCCACTCCTTTTGAAAAGGGATATTCCTATTCACAAAACAGCCTCTATTTCTATTACAAAAGTCAACATTCAGTTCTAAAAACTTTTTATCTAACTCCATCAGTTTTTATCATCTTTTGCTTTTACCTTCTTCTAATCGCAGAACTGCAGACCCCAATCTGGCACATGAAGGGAAATACACTTCAACAGTCTTTTAAACTACAAAGTCTTTCACATTTGAGTCTAAAAATGCACACTTAAACACTTTGTAGGAAATCTGTAGGCTGGATTCCATTTTATTATGTTCTGGGATCCAAGTTAGTAACAATTCCACGTTTAAAAAACCAAAAAACTCAAGAGTACCAGTCAGTCCTTAGAAAATATGATGGCTTTGCAAGATCAGTGATCACTTTCAGGATTATTGTTCAATAGGTATTTTAGGACTTGCATTGGGGAAATAAAGCTAAATACATTCAATATTCTTATTGCTGTTACCCAATCAATTTGTATAGAAGGAAGGACCAAAACTGACAGCAATAAGCCAAAACTAGAAAAATACCAAGCAGAGGACGGAGTATTATAGAAACCTTTTTATTTTGTAAGCCATTGAACTCAGAAAGTAACACAGTCCTTTCCTATCCTTTTTCGGAATGATGTGCAAGGCAGTGGCGATTACACACTTTAATAATTGATAACCTAATATTAGTACTCGAAAATTTGCTCAATAAACTTTTCAGGTTTTTCATAGCACTCATACCTGCTACTTTTTTTTTGCACTAATATATACAGGGTGAAATATGATTCACTCACTCATGAGAGATCAATATCCACACATGAGAAATACCATTATTGATCTTTCAGTGTTGTACGCTGGTCTTCAGGTCTATGGCATATTAATAGCAGTTAACCTGTAATTCATTTTAAGGTATGTGGTTGGTTTTTTTCTTTCTCCCTACAGAAAAGATTCAAGGAGTAGCCACACCTTAGGAGAACTGTCAAATCTGCCTATTGAATTCCTTAAAATCAGACCTATAGCCCCATCTGCCAAATGACACAATTAAGCAATCTCCTAAAAGGTGCATACAAAAGTAAGATTATTTTACAAGAGAAAAGGTCAATACTGGTCTGTCCCATGTCCCCACCCCCTCTTTCACTCCCCTTTAGTAGCCCAAAGGTAAACAAGAGTCATGGAAAACTAATTGGTGAACTTTCAGTGGTAGCACAGTACGGGAAACACAGGAGGTACCCACTGGACTAGGCTAAAACGACTGTGGTACCCGAACATAATAGTATAATGTTGTTCCATATAGAACAATGTGCACGGAGAGTTCTGAGAAGCATAGGAAGATTTACATGAATTTACAAAAAATAAAATAGCAACTAGGACAATAATATGCACAAAGACTACAACAATAAACACAAAAAGAAACCCTTGAGATTGGCCCTAGAGACAAGTTGACAAAACGTACCTTTATTCCCTCTTTATAGAGGTGGGTGGACTATGGGTATGGAATATGGTATATATTCTCAGACATGGATGACTTGTTAATTGGTCTTGCTTATATGTTAAAATCTTTATTAGAAGGAATGACTCTAGTTGGGGGAAAGGAAAGATATATTTGGAAACAAAGGCAGTATAAAACCAAAAGCTATCCATAAAACAAGAAAGCTTACAGCTGAGCAATGAGTCCTAGATCTGCAAGTCACTGTTACCAACTAACATTAATTTATTAAGCACAAGGGGCAGCTAGGTCAGGAGGAGCTGAGTTCAAATCTGACCTCAGACACTTACTAGCTGTGTGACCCTGGGCAAGTCACTCAACCCCAACTGCCTCACCAAAAAAAAAATTATGAAGCACATACTTATGTTCAACAATGTGGTGGTGCCACGGGGGATTTGGGGTGAAACTTGACTCTTTCTATCAGTCAGTAAATAAGTATTTATTATGTGTCTCCTATGTGTCAGACACCATGCTAAAGCACTCAGGAGAAAAAGAAAAGTAAAGGGGGGGAGACAACCTGCATACAAACAAGTAACATGGAGCATAAATATGACATAACCAACAGAGGGAAGACACTGGAATTCAGGGAGATTGGGAAAGGCTTCATGTAGGAGGGGAAATTTTTAGCTGGGTCTTAAAGGAAGTCAGTAGGCAGAGATGAGGAGACAGGGCTTTTCCAGCATGGAAGCACAATGAAAGAAAATGCCTGAAGCCAAGAAATGGAGTGTCTTGTTCATAGAAGTGGATGGATGGGGGTGTAAGGGGAGAGAGAATGATGGACGGTTTGTATCTGAGACTAGAGGTGATAGCAAAAAGACCTGTAGCTGTATTGGCATGCCACAAGAGAGTGAATGTGATGAAAAGGCTCTCCTTTATATCCTTGCCTACTGACTAGGTAGGTTTCTGATTTTGCCTAATTCTATCTGGGTACAATATCATGTCCCCAAAATGAGAGGGGAGCCCAACACCACAGAGATTCATAAAAATCCAGATAATTCAAGAGGATTATCTCTGTTGTCTAGAAGAGAGGCTAGATGGGTCACAAAGATATTTTAAGATCTGTAATTTCATCACTGTGGGGACTGCCTCCACTAAATGCAAACCATAAGCCTTTCTGTAGATCGTCTCTGCAAGTAATTGTGACCAAAAATTCATTAACTGGAAGTCAACTTGGTGATGAGGCTCTCTCCACACTTTGCTATTTTTTTTCAAGTGCCAGACATACAAAATGTCCTCATTTGTAAAATGAGGTCACAGGACCATGAATTCAGAACTGCAAAGGACTTCAGAACTCGTCTAGTTACCAGAGCATAGACTCAGAACTGGACAGAACCTCAGAGGTCAAGTAGTCCAACATCCCATCTTACAATGGGGACACTGAGACCGAGGGAGGGTAAGTGGCCTGTGGTACTTGAACTAAGTTCTCTAACTCTCCATTCTGTTGCTCACTCTTCCACATTGCTGCCCTCTTAACAATCCATTCTGTTTCTGAATCTATGATCCATAGCCAGGCAGGTTCTTGAAGACAACTCAGCTTACGAGGTGGTCCTAAGAGAGCCTCTGTACAGCCACTGAGGATCCAGCATCCCCTGGTCCACATCACAGCAGGGCATCAGAGTACACCTTTTGTGGAGGTCTCACTCAAATAAAATAGAAAGGAAATCCTGTTGTATGAGTGACATCATGGGACCTCTCCAACATACATACAATTCCCAGATATTAAAGAAATCCCAGAAGGCAGGAGCTGGTTGTTATCCTTAAAGAAACAAGAGATGGAGGCATACAGGAGTCTGATAAATGAGCCTGTACTTTACCTACTGTTCCACGCCATTAACTGATAACTGTAATTTTGTACAAGGGGGACTGGACAATAAAAGAGCAGAAGGCTCATCGCAATCCATCACCACTATTAGAAGAATAATTCGTAGAGCATGGCTTACCACAGTAGGTCAGTCATGCCATCTTTATGTACTAATGAAGACTCATTGTTAGCTACCTTGTTTTCCTCCTTCCCTAGGGGCAAAACGGGAGCACAGCTAGGTGGCCCAGTGGATAGAATCAGGAATACTTATCTTCCTAAATTCAAATCTGGCTTCAGAATCTAGGTGGGTAACCCTGGACAAGTCACTTAACCCTGTTGGCCTCAGTTTCCTCATCTATAAAATGAACTGCAGAAGAAAATGGCAAACCACTCCAGTATCTTTACCAAGAAAACCCCAAACGGTATCATGAAGAGTTGGATATGACTACAAAACAAAAGAACTGGAGAGGGGGAATTCTTTTCTTTTTTTTTTGGGGGGGGGGCAATAAGGTCAACTAGTTTATCCATGTTCCTTTTTCCATTCTCTTATCTTTGTAAAATGGTTAGGTCAGGGCTTTACAGAGGTGATCACCAAAAAGGGTCTCAAAAGAAAATGGGCCTGGGCTGGGTTAAAAAGTTAAAGTGTCGGGGGTGGCTAGGTGGCGCAGTGGATAAAGCACTGGCCCTGGATTCAGGAGTACCTGAGTTCAAATCCGGCCTCATACACTTGACACTTCCTAGCTGTGTGATTCTGGGCAAGTCACTTAACCCCCATTGCCCCGCCAAAAAAAAAAAAAAGTTAAAGTGTCATCTAGGACTTTGGAACATGGAAAAGAAAAATGTCTTAAACATGTTTCTGATATCAAAGAAGGCCCAGAGCAATTGTGTATAACTAGAACAAAGCAAGTCAATCTGGGAAGATTTGATATGACAAAAGATGTTCATCTGACAAAAACAGCATCAGCAAGGCAGCTGAAAGACTCTTGAGAAGACAAAGAAGTGAAAAAAAATTTGAATTATTGCATACTAAATAGGTAAAAGTAAGAAGTTAAAGGCAAGAAATACTTTAAACAAAGGGTTGCATCAGCCAAGGTAGAATTATCACCGAAACAAGGAAGAAGTAAAGAATGAATAGTGGCTAATAAGTAAATAATAAATACTGCAGCAGGTAGATGCCAGGTCTGTAGTCAGGAAGACTCATTTTTGTAAGTCAAAAGCTGGCCTCAGACACTTACTAGATTTGTAATTCTGGGAAAGTCACTTAACCCTGCTTGCCTCAGTTTCCTCATCTGTAAAATGAATTGGAGAAGGAAATAGCAAACCACTCCAGTATCTTCACTAAGAAAAACCCCAAATGGGATCAACAAAGAGTTGGACACAACTCAAAACTAACAACAACAACAACACTGTGCAAGGAAAAGGCATGGCATTTTTTAATTCACTTGCCCACCTAGTCAATGCATCAGCCTAGACAAGGGATTCTTAACATTTTTGTTACTCCCCACCACCACCACCCTTTGGTAGTTTAGTGAAGTAAAATGAGCTGTTTTCTCAAAAATGCTCTTAAATACATACAATAAAATGTGTAGGATTACAAAGGAATATATTGAAAACATATGTATTTTTTCCAAGTTCATGAACTTGTGAATAAAAACCCCTGGCCTAGACACCCCCTCATCATTGATAAACACTAAGGCACTGATTTCTATCAGGGAGGAAATTTTCCCCTGAAGATCAAAAATGTTTATATTTTTACTCAGTGACTGAAAATTTTAAGATATGTGACATTCCCCAAAGTTTGAGTTGCCTTATATGAAATCACTACCTTTCTCCTATCTATTGGGTATGTTATATTATCTTCTCATCTGTATGCCCACCATGATCCCTTATAGAATTGCTCACATTTGTCCTCTTTGAGAAAACATGACTAACTAGATGAGTACACGTGGATTCAGGGAGAAAACTCTAAAAGGACACACCATTTCTGAAATTAATACTAAAGAGTAGAACCGGAGAAAACTGTTGCTATCCCTTCTCATGACATGGATACTATTTCTTTTCTTATATTTCTTTCTCCTTGGACAGCCAAATGGCGCTATGAATATTGTTGGATTTTGAATCAGGAACACTTGAGTTCAAACCCTGCCTTTATCATTTCATAGCTCTCTGATCTTGGGCAAATCACTTAACTCTTCAGTCTCAGTTAACTCAACTTTAAAATGAAGACAATAAGGGGCAGCTAGGTGGCACAGTGGAAAGAGCACTGGTGTCAGAGTCAGGAAGACCTGAGTTCAAATCCGGCCTCAGACTAGCTGTGTGACCCTAGGCAAGTCACTTAACCCCAACTGCCTCACCAAAAACAAAAAAATGAAGACAATAATAGCACCTGGTTCACAGGGCTGTTGCAAAGGTCAAATGAGATAGAATAAAGTGATTTGCAAAATTTTTAAATGCTATAGAAATGCTAGTGATTGTTATTCCTCATTTAATGGCACTTACCTCCCATGGTTGTTGTGAAGATCACATGAGATAATAATTGTAAAGCATTTAGCATGGTGCCTGGCACACAGTGCTATCTATATAAAACGTTAACTAGTATTATTAGTTCCTGCGCTCTCTTGATGACTAGATCTGTTTACACAAAGTCTTTTGCATTGGGACCTCAGAGACCACCTAAATCCAATCTTATTTTATAATGAGAAAACTGAGTCCCAAAATAGCTCAATGAAGTATCCAAGGTCACTAAGGTAGTAATCATCAGAGGCAGGATTTGAACCCAAGTTTTCTGACTTGTCAAAGTGGTTTTCTTATTCTGTTCCCCTCTTGACTTACCGGCGCCAGGCTTTGGACTTTTCTATACTATTTCTAATTGCTGAATCCTACCAGTAATCCTCAAGCCCAGAGACTGATGAGGCCTGTCCCAGACTCTATTCACAACTATGCCAATCTTATTTCACTAGCTACATTTTCTCTCAACAATGGCCAGGAAAGGGGGGTTTCTGAACCCTAGTAATTTCTACAATGAATTTCTACTCCAGTGCTATCTCATTTGACCATTGCAACAGCCCTGTGAACCAGGATAAAATGATTTGCAAAATTTTTAAATGCTATAGAAATGCTAGTGATTGTTATTCCTCATTTAATGGCACTTACCTCCCATGGTTGTTGTGAAGATCACATGAGATAATAATTGTAAAGCATTTAGCATGGTGCCTGGCACACAGGACCATAAGTCCTCAAAGGCTACATCATCAGAGCACAATCTCTGGTAGGTCAACCCATCAATCAATAAGCATTTATTAAGTACCTAGTAAGGGCCAGGCATTGTAATTAGCATAGAGAATACAAATACAAAGGATGAAACAATCTTTACTATCAAGGAGCTGACATTCTAACAGTGGAGACAAGTGCATTTATATACAAAATAAATATAAAGAGATTAAATACAGATAAATATACAAAGTAATTAAGGAGGATGGGAGTAAGAGCATTAACAGTTGGGAGGGTCAAGAGAGGCTTCATGGAAAGGTTAGTTAGTATTTAAGTGGCAATAGATGTGAGGAGGGAGGACATTCCAGACGTGGGGTTGGCCAAGGCAAAGGCACAGAGACTGAGATGGAGTACCATAGGGTAATGAACTGAAGGTCACTCTGGCTGAATTACAGAGACTGGGCAGAAAGGTTGAAGAGAAGGTGCAAAGAACTTTAAAAGCTAGGCAACAAAGAGCCATTGGGATTTACTGAGGAGGGGGGTGACACGGTCAGATCTACACTTAAGAATAAACACTTTGACAGCATGTAAAGGATGGATTAGACAAGGAAAGAAATAAACATTTAGTAAGTGCACATTGCAAATATTATCTATTTGATCTTCACAATAACCTAGTAAGCCAAGTCCTAAGAAAACCAATGCAAACAGGTTAAGTGACATGGCAAGGATCACACAGTAAGTGTGAACCTGGATTTGAACTCAGATCTTCCTTAATCCAGGCCTAGTGATCTATCCACTGTACCATCTAGCTGTCACCAACCTGTGCAGGGAAGAAATTCAAGGCAAAATGACCAGTTAGGGGGCCACTGCAGTAAGACTAGATGAAAAGTGAAGGGAGTCTGGACAAAGCTTATTATTTGGTAGAGAGATGTTGTGGAGGTAGAAACAGCGAAATTAATCAACTGGTTAGATATGTGAGAGAAAGGAGAGGTCCTACCAAGCTGGTTGTGGGTTACATGTCACTGTCCAAGGACCACGCTAGTTAAATGAAGAGAGATTCATCACCAGATTGTTCTTAGGTTAACAGCTTTTATAACCACAAAAACTCTCTAAGACCAATTATCAAGTTGCAGAAGGGCTGTGATCTATATTGGTCAGAGAAGTACTCCCACTTATAAAATTACAGATCCCTGAAATAGTAAATTAAGTATTAACATATAACACTGAATGCATAAAATATGCCAGGTATGAGTGGCACATACTTGTAATCCCCTAGGAAGCTGGGAGATCTGAGTTGCAGTATGAATAAAGCTGACCAAGTGTCTGTACTAAGTTCAGCACCAAATGGTGAGCCCCTGGTGGGGGCAGGAGAAGATTGTCCAAGGTTGGGTGAAGGAGCCCAGGTCAGAGTGGGACAAAAATTCTAGACATATCATTAGAAGGACCAGGCCTGTAATTGCTGCTTCTAGCCCGGGGGAGATAGGGAGCAAGAGAAAAAGAGAGGGAGAGAGGGAAAGGGAGAAGACAGAAAGAGAGAAAGAAAGAGAAGGGGGGGAGGAGACAAGGGAGAGACAGAAAGAGAGAGGCATATAGAGAAGGTAAAAAGGAGTAGATGGAAAGAATTCTGTAGTGGTTTTAAAAATGCAGTGTGCAGGTTTCATCTCTGTAAAAAAAAAAAAAAAAAACAACACCAAAACATTTTTCTATAACATTCGAGTTTCCATAAAACTCCTCCCCCAACTTTCCCTCATGCATCCCTATACCTAACCAAGAAAATTATGTGTAGGGAGTATCACAATATTTTCTCCTCCTCCTTCCTTCTGCTGTTTGAGTAACAGGAGAAAATAAACTGCATTGGTCCCAAGGTATACATTAACATAGTGAAGCTAATAACTGGGAAAAACTAGAGAAATGAGAATATAAGGAAGCCAGTCAGAGAGAAAAGCAATGGCAACAGGTAAGAAGATGTCTTTGGTACACTGAAATACTTCAAAACAGCACTCAGGAAATGTCAATGGGGAAAAAGAATATGCTGATTCTTCCTCCTGTCTTTGTGAATAAAAATAATGGAAGAGATCAAGATCATGGATAGTAGTATTATCCACAACTCTCCTCCAACATCAACTGAGAAGGCATTAATAGGGGTGGCTAGGTGATGCAGTGGATTGAGCACTAGTCCTGGAATCAGGGGAACCTGAGTTCAAATCCAGCCTCATACACTTGATATTTAATAGCTGTGTGACCTTCAGCAAGTCACTTAACCTCAACTGCCTTGCCAGAGACAGAGAGAGAGAGAGAGAGAGAGAGAGAGAGAGAGAAGGCATTAATGACTCTAAATTCATGTATCTCTCTCATCTCTATAAAACATAAACTTTTTCCATTAGTGCACAGAAATATTTGTTGCAATCTGATTCATGACTCCATTTGGGGTTTTCTTGGCAGAGATACTGGAGTAATTTGCTATTTCCTTCTCCAGTTCATTTTACAGATGTGGAAACTGAGGCCAACAGGGTTAAGTGACTTACCCAGGGTCACACAGCTAGTAAATGTCTTGAGGCTGGATTTGAACTCAGGAAGATAAGTCTTCCTGACTCTAGGCCCAGCACTCCACCCACTGTACCACCTAGCCGCCCCTTTCATATAAATACACATTTGCATATATTTGCAGCATCTTTATATATCTCTCTATCTGAAAGCTTAAGACTGCACTGAGACATGTGGGACACTATACATATTTTCTGAAAAGATACTACAATATCTATAGTACTATAGTACCTGCAGATTTCCAGATCTATTGTGTAACAGTAAATTGGACACAGAATTGAACAGGAAGAGGGGAGAGAACTAGCAAAGTTTTTTATGACCCTGAATTCTCCTTAAAATAAGCAACCATTTTAAAAATATCAAAAGTCTACCAATATTGTTGTAGGACTGAAATTCAAGAAAAAACTACAGACTCTTTAAAATGGAAAATAAGCATCACTCTGGAGGCAATGAAAAAGTGCATGGTGGTTGGGAACAGGCTTCAAAGAAAGGAATTATGGAGAGCCAGAATAGAGGATTTAAAGTAATAAATAAGTAAAAAAAAAGACATACCCATCAACTAGTAAGAGCTCAAGAAGACAACCAATGGACTGCCCTTGTATCGCGCTGATATCCTCAAATGACAAGAGAAAGTGACGATGGCATCTAAAACATGGGGTGGCCTCCCAGTGGCAAATTTATCAGAGGACTTGGACAAGAGTAAGGCAATTAATAAGCATATATTGTGCTGACCATGTACCAGACATTGGACCAGCATAGAACGCTTATAATCTATACTGATGAAAGGGATGCCAGCATTGATGAAATCACAGTATTTGAATATAAAATAGTTATCATGGTGGTCTACAAAAGTATCTATAGTATCTGATGAAATCCTAAGAAGGAATAAGGCAAGATTTCACAGATACCTGTTTTCAACTGACCACATCTCCATACTTATCTAATTGATTCAACAGTAAGAAGAATACAAGATCTCTCAGTGTTTATTCCTTCTTGATTTTATAAAGGTATTTGATGTGGTATCACAAATTATAATCTTTTTTTTTCTGGGGCAATGAGGGTTAAGTGATTTGCCCAGGGTCACACAGCTAAGTGTCAAGTAAGTAAGTGTCAAGTATCTGAGGCCGGATTTGAACTGAGGTCCTCCTGAATCCAGGGCTGGTGCTTTATCCACTGAGCCACCTAGCTGCCCCCACAAATGATAATCTTAAAGGTGTTCCTCCACAAGGTGTCTCCCATGCACATAGGAAAATTACACAGAATTCCTTGGAAATCAACCAACCACAAAGCCAGTTGTCAATGATCCTGACTGTCATAAGGTTAGATGCCTAATGAAACACTCACCACTGGCACAGGTACATCCTAGGCAAAGTTCTCTACAGACGGTTAGGTTCATACATGCAGCCTATTGTGTTGGCTGCACTGAGTCCCCGAAGTGTACAAAAACCTCCTCAACAAGGTTCATAACTACTCAAAAGAGTGGCCTAGTCATCCAGACATGAGAAACTACGTACATAAAAAATAACAAAATCTGCCCATTTTACTCTAAGGATAAGGTAGTCACAAATACACATATCTTGGATGGGCACTGCAGATGAACAATGAGAAAGACCCAGAACTAACTATGATGAAATTAACAACTTACTGGATTCCATTTGACAATTTGGGCAACACTTTTTTTTTAAACAATGAATTGAGGGGCAGCTAGGTGGTGCAGTGGATAAAGTACCAGCCCTGGATTTAGGAGGACCTGAGTTCAAATCTGGTCTCAGACACTTGACACTTACTAGCTGTGTGACCCTGGGCAAGTCACTTAACCCTCATTGCCCTGCAAAAATTAAAAAAAAAACAACAATAAATTGACAGCTTTCTTTTCAATCTTTGCAACTTTACAATAAGTAGCTCTCGGGGCAGCTAGGTGGCGCAGTGGATAGAGCACCGGCCCTGGAGTCAGGAGTACCTGAGTTCAAATCCGGCCTCAGACACTTAACACTTACTAGCTGTGTGACCCTGGGCAAGTCACTTAACCCCAACTGCCTAACTAAAACAAACAAACAAACAACAACAAAAAAAACCAATAAGTAGCTCTTCCCCTCTGCCCCATGATGCCCAGTAGAACTCTTTATTTTAACAGAAACATAGTTAAGCAAAAATGAACACATTGGCCAAATTTTACAATATATGCTTCATTTTGCATCTAGTCTGTTCCTCTCGGTCAAGAGGAAGGAGGATACAGGATCATAGATTTAAAGTTGGAAAGGCCTAGTCTGACCCCTTCATTTTATAGATTAGGAAACTGAGACCTAGAAAAGCCAAGTGACAGTAAATTCCAGAAAAAAGGTACTATTTCTCATCTACTTTTGCATATTTCCCACTGCCTCTTTCAATAATCTGAACATCACAGATTCTAGTCCAACTCCCTCATTAGAAACTGAGGCCTAGTTTGGATTATCTCCTCCAACGCTCTCCTTCCTCAACTCCACATCCTGTTGGTTCTTGGCTTTGGTCAAGAACTAGCTCAAATCCCACTTTCTATATGGAGATTACCTTCCATTTAATATATACTACACATAGTAAATAGATACTATAATATATAAGTAAATGCTCTTTAATATATTCATTATATTTCATATATTATTTATAAATATTATATATGTGAACATATACGTATGCATAGTAAACGCACAATTTTTGCACATTATCTCCCTCATATAAGTTTCTTGAGGGCAGGTACTGGATCTTTCTTCTTTGTAGCTCCCCAGTGTAATACACAGTGTATTACAGTAACACATACTAAGAACTTAATGTGACTGACTCTGTGATATTGGGCAAGCCACATAATTTCTCTGAGCTCAGTTTCCTCATCTGTAAAATGAGAGTAACACTAAGTTGTTTTTCATTTTTAGTTATTTTATTTTTAATTTATAGAATAAAACAAGCATTTCCATAACACTATCATAAAAGATGATTGCAACAAACCTGCAAATCTATTATGTACTATTCCTTTTAAATATATTATTCTTTTTCCCTTCCTTCTCCCTCCCACCCTAGAGATGGTTACCATTAGACAAATATGTATGTATGTATGAATATATATGTATATGAGATATATATACACATATATGTAAAATCATTCTATATATGTCTATTTATCAGTTCTTTTTCTGGATGCAGATAGCATCTTCCTTCATAGGTCCTTTGTGGTCAAAACGTTGCTTAGAGTTGTTCTTACTGTTACCGTATACAGCGTTCTCTTGGTTCTGCCCATTTTACTCCTCATGATTTCATGTGAGTTTGTCCCTGTTTTTCTAGGATCATCAAGCTCATCATTTCTTTATTTCTTTTTTTTTTTTTTTGTGGGGCAATGAGGGTTGAGTGACTTGCCTGAGGTCACACACAGCTAGTAAATGGCAAGTGTCTGAGGCTGGATTTAATCTCAGGTCCTCCTGAATCCAGGGTCAGTACTTTATCCACTGAGCCACCTAGCTGCCCCCAAGTTCATCATTTCTTATAGCACAGCAACATTGCATTACAATCATATACCTCAACTTGTTAAACCATTCCCCAATTTTTGTTCATACCTGCAATTTCTATTTTGTCTAAAGTCCCTTCCACCTCTAGCTCAATAATCCTACTTATGGCAGGATTCAGTTGTCTTTGCATACAAAGGACAGATGCTCTAGATGTGGGATATCCCGGTGGCCAGGAGGACTGCTGTGTATGCTTTGCCAAGACAAAGGTAATCATCTTAGGAGGTGAAAAAGATAGGGACTGGATCTGTTACTTCACTGGGAGAAGGCACTCCCAGGGGATGAAACTCCCTCTCCAAACGGAGCACTTAAGTAGTAAGAATCTTGTAAGTTGTCCATATTCTCGATCCTGAGGATTTTCAACCAAGTAATCAATAGTATCAAAGCATAAGTAACCTGCCTCACCACAGAAAAGATTACCACTCAGCGAAAGAAAGAAAGAAAGAAAGAAAGAAAGAAAGAAAGAAAGAAAGAAAGAAAGAAAGAAAGAAAGAAAGAAAGAAAGAAAGAAAGAAAGAAAGAAAGAAAAAGAAAAAAAAGACCCAGATTTAAATTTATACCTTGGGTACTGAAAAAAGTCAGACCTCATGGCCTTTCCTAGGGCTGGATCCTTTGTTTTACTGCTAAACTGTGTTGATTCAACTCCTGGCCTTCTCTGAAATCAGACAGTAGCCTTGAAGGAAGTTGGTGCACTATCACTCCCTAAAGCCGTAATCAGAAAATGTGGGAAAAGTATGTTTCTGTCACCACACAATCAGAACGGAGCTACTGTCAATGTCAAACACAAATCCAACTTCCGTACCCCCTTTATTTTTAATGCATATTCAAGCACAGGTAAGGGGGTAATGCTGACATTGCCCCAGAAGTACACTTTTTAATAATTTCCCGCATCTCCTCACTGCCTCTTCCTATCACCCAATTCTGCCTTTTAGAAGCTGAACTCCATAATATTTCCCCTTAAGCAAGAAAGGAATTTTATTTTTTGGCTGCTGTTGTGCCAGTGCTGAACTTTTAGCTTGTCATAAAGTTAATGTGCTATTCAATGTTCATTCTAGGTAAGACTATGGGGCTGTGTATTTTCTGCCACCCCTCAAAAGGCCATTATCTGTAATTACCCATTACCATGCATAATTATTTCTCCTAGCCTGGTCTATGACCTCTAGGACTTTATGCCGTCACAGCTCACTGCACCATCTTATCAAATTTGTGAAGGAAGCTTTTTTGACCTTTACTGCTTTTCAATGCATGGATAAAAGCTGCCAGTAAATTGTCTAACAGGTATGGCATGATTTATTACAAGTACACTATGAGAGCATACAATACATAATTTAGTCAGGAGGATTCCAAATCAACTACCCCTTCCTGGGCCCAGCCCACCACTGGAAGGCCAGCCCTTACCAGCAGCCCCTGGGGGGGGGGCAGAGGAGGGAGGCTGGGGACTTTGCCCCTACCTCTACATCAATGGCTGACCAGAAGACAGATCAGCACCACCTTAAACCATTGTGAGAGTCACAGACCTTTGCTGTCCCCAAACCAACCCTCACTACCCAGCTCCTACAAGGTACAGGATTCCCAACATCATTTGGATGTTGATGCCCATTCTACTGGAAATATCCCCAAACCTCTCTGATCCTTGAACTCATTATCCTCTGGGGAGAAGAAAATCTATCGATCCTGACAAGCTTATTGGGGACTTGCCATTGGCCCTGGAACCTTCCATGTCAGAACCTAAGTACTACTTGGCCTTTCTATCTGTCACATGCTGAACATGAACACCAGCCTTTCTTTATGTGTCTTTGTCAATCAGAATGTGAATGACAGGGTCAGGGAATAATATCTTGATCTTTTTCTTTGATATCTCCAGCGTTTAGAACATAGTAAACAATTAAAACATTTCCATTCCACTTCTACAATGTTTTGTTCCACCTGTTGAGAACCATCCTTAAGGCAAAAGGAAAATTAAACAGAATTAACTTTCAATTAATTCAGAGAGACTCTATCAAGAATCTGTATCCCTTTCCTTTGTTTTTTTGGGGGTTTTTGGGGTTTTTTTGCGGGGCAATGGGGGTTAAGTGACTTGCCCAGGGTCACACAGCTAGTAAGTGTCAAGTGAGGCAGGATTTAAACTCAGGTACTCCTGAATCCAGAGCCAGTGCTTTATCCACTACTGTCACCTAGCTGCCCCCTCCTTTGTCTTTTAGTTATATCACTGACCTAACAGCAAAAGAGGGAGTGGTAACAGACACACTTTGATCTCATTTTATCCCCTACAACAGCCCTGGGAAGTATCATCCCATTTTACAGATGCTGAGGCAGACAGGGTCACAAAGCTAGTGTCTGATGAGGTTGGATTTGAAATCAGATCTTTCCGACTGTAGGTACAGTGTTCTATCCACTGCACCCCCTAGCTATTTATCTGGTATCCCCAGGATTTTGACTGAATTAGGCTTATTTTTATTTCCACTTTGTATCAATCATTATTTAGGATCTTGATTTTTGAGCCAGAAGGGAACTCAGAGGCCACTGAATCAAATCCTCTCATCTTACATATGACCTTGAACAAATTACAACCTTTGGGCAAGTCAGTTTTGTTACTTGTAAAAGGAGAGAACTCTGAGGCCCTTCCAGATGGAAATCTTTGCATCATGTTCTTATCTTCCCTAAGAGATTCCCTCTAACCACTGGACATTCTGCTAGATCAGTCTTCCCTCCCCCCCAAAAAAAACCTTGGACTTCTAGTCTTCCCCCAATGGCAAGAGGGGTTCTGTGAAGAAATTTTACTGCTAGCCATTGTTAGATTCTGAGGGAAAGAAAAAGACAAAGTTATAAATAAGACACTGAGTGGAGAGTGATCTTTTGTTTCTGGAAGAAGCAAGAGGAGGCCCTAGGAGTAAGTTAGTGTGGTCAGCACATTGACAAAGGCTCAGGGCTAGATAAAACATTTATGAAGTCAAAGCTTTACAATGTACTTGGTACCAGGCTAAGTCTCAGGAATACAAATACAAATACAAATACAATCCCTATCTTTAAGTAACTCACGTTTTAATGGCAGCAGACCACGGGCAAGGGGGGGCTGGAACAGGTAGCAGGGAGGAAGGACATTGGGTTGGGAGCCCTTCCTAAAATGGTGTTACTAGGTAGAGGAGTAACCAATAAGGAGAGGAGGGCCCAGGGCAAAGGTTTCTGAAGCTCAAGGCAAGAGAGTGTGCTACAATCACAGCTAGAAGGGCAGCAAAAGTCCCAGTGTAAATCAAACTGATGCTGGCAAAACTCTGGTGAAGCATCTTACAGAGACACAGATAGAGGTCTGAAACCAAAAGTAGAACCCAACAATTGTAAGAAAGGAATGTGCATCTTTACATCCTTTTCCTAGCCTAAGACACCCTGGGCTCCCCAGTGGTCTGCACAGAATCATTATTCAAAGACATATCAGCTCCAGTTCATCAGTGGTACAGGGAATGGTAACTCAAGCACAGTGAGCAGCAGAAGGGGCAGGACAAGATCTATAAACAGCTCCAGTTTGGCTGGAGCATCGAGTAACAAAAAGGGGAATAGTGTGAAACAAGAATGAGAAGATAGGCTGGAACCAGCATGTACAAGTGGGCCTGAAATTAATTAATTATATATAGTTAACATGTAATTAATATATACTTAATATGTAAACTAATGTCTTTTAAAATAATAGGGAGCCACAGAAGACTTTTGAGGAAGGGAATGATTTTCCAAAGGACCTGCCTCACTTAAATCTAATTCACTGTAAGTCATGACATCACCTTCCTGATGTCATAGTCATCTTTGAGAACAAAGGACAAGCAACAATAACAACTTACATTTGTACATGTCGCCCCCGGATAGAATGTAAGAGATACTTGGGGAAAGAGATTTTTGTCTTTGTATTCTTAGTAATAATTGTATTCTTAATAATCTTAAGGTATTTTTCAGGTATTCTTGACAAAACTGCTGAAGTAGTTTGCCATTTTCTTCTCTAGCTCATTTTACAGATGAGGAAACTGAGACCAATAGAGTTAAGTGACTTGCCCAAGGTCTCACAGGCTAGATTTGAACTCAGGAAGAAGAGTGTTCCTGACTCCAGACTCAGCACTATATCCACTGTATCACCTAGTTCCCAAAAATCCTAAGAATCTTATTAAAAACAATAAAGTTCCTGTAATCATAGACACTTCAAAGTCTATTGACTGCTCGACTGATAATGAAAAACCGTAGCACATCATGTGAACCAAGTGTCTCATCTGAAAGCACAGGAGGTTGGGGGAGAAGACTAGCACAGTGGAAGACAGAGCCAAGATCCAAGCACCTTCACAGGCCAAAGAATTGAGATGAATCTAATGAAATGAAATCCAACAGGCATAAAAGCAAAGTCTTACACTTGATTAAAAAAAAAACCACAACTGCACAAGTACAAGATGGGGGCGGAGGGCCTGCTTAGGGAGCAGTTGTTTTAAAGACTGAGTGTTTAGTGAACTACAAATTCAATATGATTCACAAGTGAGATAGGCTAATGAAGTCACAAGCTGCATTAAGAGAAGCAAAGTTCTCAAGAATAGGGAGTTGATCATCCCTCTAGACTCTGTGCTTGTCAGACCTCATCTGCAGCTTCATGTTCAGTTCTTGGTGAAATAATTTGAACAGAATATTGATAAGCCAGAGGGCTTTCGAGAGGAGGGCAATCGGAATGGTAGAGGGCCTTGAGTCAAGATCTTAGAAAGATTGGTTGGAGGAGCAGGATGTGGTCAATCTGAAGAAGAAAAGGCTAGAGGGAGGGGGAAATAATTGATATCTTCAAATACCTGAAGGTCTATCATGTGGAGAAGGGGCAAGCTTTGATTGCTTGAGTCACAGACATAAGCAAGATCAATGAAGTGGAATTTGCAAAAGGGAAAATGTTATTCCTGTTATTTAAAAAAATTCTAACAATCAGAGTCATGCCCATGACAACTTCAAGAGATAATGGGGTATGGTGAGTGAGCAGAACCAAGCATATTGTTTGATAAAGAGCTGTGAATGACTTAACTATTCTCAACAATACAATGATCCAAGACAATATCAAAGAACTACTGATGAAATATACTATCTGCCTCCAAAAAAAGAACTGCTATTGATGGAAGCATGGTATTTTTCACTTTCTTTCATTTTTTTTCTTTTATTCAAGTTTTCTTGTACAAAATAACTAATACGGTAGTTTTACATAATCATACATGTATAACCCATATCTGATTGCTTACCGCCTCAGGGAGGAGGGAGGGGAGGGAGGGAGGGAAGGATAAAAATTGGAACTCAAAACTATAAATAAAGATTTTTATTACTTTAAAAAAGAGAGAGATTAATGGGTTCCCCCTCTTCAGAGGTCTTCAGGCAGAGACTGGATAACCCTTTGTCAACTACATTACTCTTTTCTTGTAGGGATTCCTTTTATGTATGGGTTGAACTTCTGGCTGTTGTTTATTGTTTTTGTCCTTCTCAAAGAGGACCATGACATCAGAGAGGTGATGTCATGACTTGCAATGAATTGGATTTAAGGGAGGCATGGCTGTGCAAAGTCACCAGTCTCACTGTCTCCTTCAGAACCATCTGGGTCCAGAGGCAAGATAGACATCAGGATGACAAGAGATGGCCCCATGCAATAGAGACCTTGGCCTTTTTAAGCTAAGGTCTTTCCCTGGTCTCAGTTTGCCTGAGGCAAAACCCATTCAGAGGTTAAGGCTAAATAAGAAATGAGGCCTCTTCTACCTAGTAAAAATAAATAAATGGGGTTGGGGGTGGGGGTGGGGGTGGAGAACATCCTTAGGGTTTCCAGCCAAAAGACAAACAATTGCTTTTTACACCCACTCTAAGCCATTGAGAAGCCAAACAATGGCCAAATGAAGGCCTGAGCTGGGACCTATTGTTGGCCAATCAATGAGAGCCAGAGTTATTTGGGTTTAAGGAAAGATCCTTAGAAAAAATCCAGCACATAAGGTCCTCCGTTCTCTAAGAGAACCATGACATCACGTCATGACTTGCAGTGAACTGGATTTAAGTGAGGGAAGGCTGTGCAAGTCATCAACCTCACTCTGTCTTCCAGAGCCATCTGGGTCCAGTGGCAAGATATATACCAGAATGACTGGAGATGGTCCTGGATGTTTAAAGCAATCGGGGTTAAGTGACTTGCCCAGAGTCACACAGCTAGTTAGTGTCACATTTGAATTCAGGTACTTCCATCTTCAGGGCCAGTGCTCTATCCAACTTCACCACCTAGCTTCCCCAAGGGGTAGGATTCCCTATATGGAAAGAGGGAGAAAAAGGGGAGGGGAGGGGAAAAGGGAAATGGGTAAGGGAATGGGAAAGGAAAGGGAAGAGACAAAAGAAAAAAGGAAAAGAAAAAAAGAAAGAAGGAGTTGCATTGCCCAACTGGAGCAGGCCACTTGGGTCCCCAGCTATTACTTACAGAATGTTGGTTGTTTGTCCTTCCTTCTCAAAAAGGACTATGATATCAGGGAGGTAATGTCATGACTTGCAGTGAACTGGATTTAAGTGAGGCAGGGCTGTGCAAAGTCACCAGTCTCAGTGTTTCCTCCTGAGCCATCTGGGTCCAGTGGCAAGAAAGACATCAGGATGAATAGAGATGACCTCCATGGATTGAACTAGATGGTCACTGGAGATCCTTTCCAATTCTGAAATTCTATAATTCTGTGAGACCTCACTTCTATCTAAATCTTCAATACAACTTTGGGTGACCAATTCTGTTAATAAATCACAAAGTCCAGATGTCTTAAGTGTTCATCAGAAAACCTGATGCAACCCTTGACCCAAATCATTATTACTTATGACCAGACATGTACTTTACAAGGAAAATACAAAGGTAACCATAGCCAACTAGCTTTTTCTCATCTAACAATTTATTTTACTGAGCCTTAAGAGAACTGAGTCCTTTGAAAATCAACCTTGTGCTCTATCTTCACTAAAGAATGAGGGCTGATATCAATCTCAGCTTAGTACTTCTCAAAACAGATCTCCTGGAACTTCAGAAAAATCTGCTGATCCAGTACATCTTGTAACCTACACGGAGGCCAGCAGTATCATATCAGTTGTATAAAAAATTACACAGTTGTAAGCCTAATATAAGTCCTATCTTCTGGAAGAAGTTTGCCAAGTCTGTGGGCAGTGGTTGGCATGATCCACAAATACGTCAAATGCCAACTTCACCGATGTTTCTCAAGGCTTATCCTATTGCAGGAACAATGCTGATTTAAATATCAAGGGGGAAAAGACTTAGCAATAAAAAAAGAAGAAATCCAAGGAGGCAAGAGTTATTTATTATCTGAGCTCAAAAACATAAGCATACTCCTACTAAAATACAAGTTACAAATTTGGTGATTTGAATTTTAAAACTATCAAAAGGACTATGAAAACAGTACTACAAAACAAAAAGAAATAGGAACTTGAAAATCCTAATATACCCATCTCAAGATGGGGGGTGTCAAATTTCTTTTATATTACATTTTATAGACTATTAAATAAGCACAGACAGATTCTAATCTCATTTCAATCCTAAAAATCTTTCAAATTATTTTGATAGCTAATATAAAGCTATAGGGATTTCACTGTCACAAGGAGCAACCTCTATCAAGCAACTTTTAGAGCAATGAGAGGTTAAATAATCACCCCATGGTCACAATGCCAGTATGTGAAATGGCAGAACTTGAATCCAGGTTTTTCTCGTTGTAAAGAGGCTCTCTAACCAATACACTATGCTGCCTCTCAAAGGTAGTAACTTCTTACTATTATTTCCAATATTCATAAAGCTACAGGCTTTTAGGGTTGGAGGAAACCATGAAAAGTAAAAAATGAACCATCCAAGATAGATGAGAATCTGACCTACATTTAAAAGCCACTAGAGTCTACAGGGTCAACTGAAATAAGAGACAGAGACACAGAGAGAGACAGACAAGACAGAGAGAGGGAGAAAAAAACCCTTCAATTCTTCATTAAACCTATTTACCTGAATCTGGCTTCAGGGGAAAGACAAAGATACTGGTCACCAGAATTTCGCTAAGTTTAGCATCATTCTTCAATCCTCCTCCCTAGTTTTTCCCCCTACAAGCTGAATAACCACAGTACTTTTCCCCAATAACTGAAATCACCTTGGAGAGGAAGAATTCAAGATTTTATTTCTTCAAAGGTATAGACTTGAAGTCAGCCAAAAAGTCCCCAGAAGTTTTTAATGCTACCATTTTACACAAAAGGAAATTAAGGCCTCAAACATGTGTCTTCAAGGTCACAAAGGCAATTCAGAGCCAATGTATGAACCCGGGTTCTCTGACCCC
Organism: Dromiciops gliroides; assembly: GCF_019393635.1. Classification (NCBI taxonomy): domain Eukaryota; kingdom Metazoa; phylum Chordata; class Mammalia; order Microbiotheria; family Microbiotheriidae; genus Dromiciops; species Dromiciops gliroides. The sequence continues at coordinate 577,850,444 of NC_057861.1, read as the reverse complement.
AGACCTGGCATTCTTTCTACTACAATAATAACAACTAATAGCATTTTAAAGTTTACAAGGTACTTCACAAATCTCATTACCTCATTTTTATCCTCACAACCCTGGGAGGTAGGTGATACAATTATCCCCATTTTACAAATGAAGAAAGTGAGGCAGACAGAGGTTAAGTGACTCGACCAGTCACTCAGCTAGTAAGTATCTAAGACTCAATTTGAATTCAGGTCTTTCCAACTCAAGGTTTAGGGCTCTATTCACTATGCCAATCAAACGTGTTCTCCTTTTTCAGTTTCTTACCTCCTAAATTGTGATCTGTTCTGTTTTCATTCAGCTTTTAATATTTGATACTGCAAGGACATTTATCAACACTTTCCTATGTTTATGAAACCTAATTTTTTATCAGTTTCACTTGTTATGTTTGTTTCCTATTCCACGTTTTCCCTTCACAATAAATTATTTAAGTATAATACTTTTACATACTTTCCATTTTAAGTTCAAAGAAAACTATATAAAGAGTAGACTTTCAATAGGAAGTCCACTCAGAAATCACTACAGAAAGGGACATATAACAAATTTAGGAGCTTAAGGAACTATGTATAAAGTTACAATACTGGGGATTAGATAATAAGGCAATCAAAGTTTTAAAATTATACCCCTAAAAAGTGGCAATAAATCTGGAAGGAAGGAAGGAAGGAAGGAAAACTCTATCAGCGACTTTTTGGGACAATGGCATGAAGAAACTGAAAGTGAGCATCCACAGAAAAATGTTATGGTGTGAGGATTTCAGAGCTATCAAAATTTAAAACAGTGAAAATACTATTAAAGATGCTCTTGTGTAAGGGGATTCACCAAAAAAAAAATCAAGGAAAAAGAAATGTATTTCTAAGCAATGTGTAAGTATCATAATTTTTAAACTGCTTATCATAAAGAGACTGAATGTTCATGCTTACTCATGATTTCTCTCTAATAAAGGTAATATGGACCATTTTATATCTTATTCACATATGCATATGTTCACTGGAAGTTCAGCTAGAAACTTCCTTGTGAGAGTGTGTGTGTGTGTGTGTGTGTGTGTGTGTATATATACATTTGTATACACACACACACACACAACCATGAAACTAACCCAAAAGAATGTGTAGGCTTGAATTATAGCAAGTCAAAACAAAAATGTTACAGATCTACATTAATAGCTAAAATAAACCAGATAGATAGATAAGGTAACAGTGAGACAGGGAATATAATAATTTAAGAAAAATCTACAAAACACTATGAAGAAAAAGACTATTAAAGTCTGAAGGGACTAAAGGAGCATAAAAGAAGAAGAGAAACAGAGTCAATGTAGATTAAATATAGAAGGCTTTAAGCCAATTATAAGAGATCAAAGAGAACATGAGAGGGGAGGAGTAGATTTGCAAGTAACTGAGATAGGAGACCTTGGGGAGAAATATGATCAGGATAAAATCATTATAGCTTACACTAAAAATAATACAGGGAGTGAGCTTATAGTAGGAATTCACAAGGGACCACTCAAAAGAGAACAGCAACATGGTCACAGAAATAAAAAATATTTTTTAAAAATGCATGCAACTTTGGGAGGGCGTGTGGATCTAATACATTAGAATAAAATATTTCATGGTCCTCATCACTCTATACTTCTGCATTAACAAAACAAAATGCAGAAATGAAAACTTCTGGCATAAACAGCTTGCTTTCTAGGATATTATTTTTTCAGGAGCAAGCTACACGATGCATTGTTACAGAGTAAACAGGGCTCTAAATGACCAGCTTAGGCCCATTCTTCACTATGTTTATATTTCTAGGTTTGTCCCTTCCAGGGAAAAATGACATGGCCATTTCTGCAACATCAATTTCCCGCAGCTGCCTCACCACTGTAACCTTCCTCAGATCTTTGTGAGAAAATACCAGATTATCAAAGAAATTACTATAATTGGTATAACCTCATGATAATAAAAAGATGGCCACGTTGCACCTTTGGGGAATGAATTGAAAAAAATCTAAAAGCCTCAGCTTGTGGTCCTTTAGAAAGGGTCCAGAATTAGGAGACTAGTTCAAATCTTGCCTTTGATACTTACTGGTGTGTGACCCTGCCTCAGCCTCCACAATTGTAAAATGGGGATAGGGCAGCTAATTAGCACAGTGCATAGTGTGCTGGGGCTGGAGTCAGGAAGATAACACTTACTAGCTATATGACCTTTACTTCGTGCTATTTGCCTCAGTTTCCTCATCTATAAAATGAGCTTAAAAATTGACAAACCACTACAGTATCTTTACCAAGCAAATCCCAAATGGGGTCATGAAGAGTCGAACACAACTGAACAACAAAAATTACCACTGTTACTTTAACATATATTAAAGGGATTTAGTATTCCATAAATTCCAACACTAGAAATGGCAATATCGGGTTTTTAGCTGAATGGGCCACCAATATCCAAAATACATAGTACTTTGACAGCCCTCATTCCTTCAGAACTAAAGCTCTAACCAAACTGAATGCCTCCAACAATATAGTCCTTGCATACAGTAGGTACTTAATAAATGTTTACTGAAGTTTTGTGGACTAGCCCAGCTAAGTTCACAGTCTCATCGCTGGAAAATTGTGGGTGACTGAGGATTTTAGGTCACAATAACTTATGAAACTGTCTACTAAACGGGATGGAAATTGTCATAAGCATCTGTAAAAGGAGTGGAGTTGCTGTTCAGTCATTTTTCAGTTGTGACCCCATTTGGATTTTCTTGGCAAAGATACAAAAGTGATTTTGCCATTTTCTTCTCCAGCTCATTTTATAGAGGAGGAAACTGTGGCAAAGACGGTTAAGTGACTTGCTTAGGTCACACTGATAGTGTTTGAGGCTAGATTTAACTCAGGTCTTCCTGACTCAGCACTCCACTGGGCCAACCAGCTGCCCTTCTCTCTATCTCTTGACTCTGGGAATTTACTCTGGCTATCCCCCTTACCCGAAATGATCTCCCTCCTCACCTCTGCCTTCTGGCTTTGTTGGCATCCTTCAAAAATCTCACTTTCTACAATGAGCCTTTCCCAATCACTCTTAATTTGAATACCTTCCCTCCATTGGTCATTTCTTATTTTTCTTTTTTCTTTTGGGGGGGGGGGGTCAGGGCAATGGGGGGGGGTCAGGGCAATGAGGGTTAAGTGACTTGCCGAGAGTCACACAGCTAGTAAATGTCAAGTGTCTGAGTCCAGATTTGAACTCAGGTCCTCCTAAATCCAGTGTTTTATTCACTGTGCCACCTGGCTTCCCCCTTCTTTATCTTCTATAAAACTTATTTGTGCATAGCTATTTGCAGACTGTATTCCCCGTCAGATTGTAAGATTCTCAGGGTCAGGAACTGTCATTTACCTTTTGCCATTCTCTGCATCCCTAGATTTAGCATAGTTCTTGGCACATAGTAGGTACTTAATAATTTTTTTAAGAAGTCTTCTTGAACTCCAATTCCACCACTCTTTTCATTGCACCACTTAAAACTACCTCAGAGATTGGGACAGGTGCCTGGCACTTAATAAATGCTTACTGATTATTTCTGGTTATTATGTTATTACCTTTTTTATATATACCAAGAAGCCTGAAATATGGCATATCAAGGTAGGATTTGGAGGTACTACTAACAAAGTGACTACTCCCAAAGTGAGAAATCACATCTCTGAAAACATAGTCTTCTGGAACCCCCCCCCCCCAAGGAAAGAGATGTAAGTAATCATTCTCTCTTGTAATCTGGGAACTCCTTTCACAAATTATCTCTGAAAGTACAGCACAAGGAAGGGTTGGGAAACAAAGCCGGGCCTTCACTAGGTGGGAAAAGGACAAGGGCAGATCATGTCTACTTTCTTATTTGTCCTCGATGGGGAGACAGGAACAGAAACTGCTCCCAACTCCTCCAGGGCCAGTTATCGAAGTAGCATTCCTGGCCAGTCCTTTACAATGGGCTTTCTACCCTGCTCTCAACAGCACAACAAATGAAGAGAATCTCATGCCCTTGCCTAATTGCCCTTCTCACAGGCACAGGGTTTTGTTTTGTTTTTTTCTTTCAGTTTTGACCAATTTTTCACCTACTTTCAGATGTGAGCTTTTGTTCCCTGTCAAGCTGAACTCCATCCCTGTAAATAATCCCTCCCTCCATCTTATATTACCTTTCAAATATTTATAGAGACTGTTATTTTCCTTTTCTCCAAGACATTCATCATTTTTGTTGCTGTTCTTTTCCATTGTTTCTAGTTTATCTATGTCTTCTGAAGGGACAGGGTAGAGACAGGGTAGAGACAAAACCAGGATGCTCAGTGATGAAGAGAGACTGCCCAAATCCAGAACAAACAACAGATGCTCTATTCAAAAATAATAAGCTAGACTGTTTTTGAAGAAAAATATCTGGTTTTGTGTCTTTCACACTTTAACCCAACTAACTTCTTATTATCTCCCTGCAAACACAAAAGGATAAAAGGCAGCTAGAGATGGAGTTCAATTCAATTCATTTTAACAAATGCTTATTACATGCCCGATGTATACAAAACAGTGGAAACAGCATCTGCCCTCAGGAAGCTTAGATTGTACTGAAGGAACACAACATGTGCACAAATAAGTAAACTATATAAGGAAAACAAAGATAGAAGAGAGCATGAGGTTGGATATCAGTTCATAAAATGTTTAAAAATAATTTGACCACATCAAGTCATGAATTACAGTGTGGTATAGACACAAAACCAGGGTTCAAATGTTGGTTCTCATCATGGGATGTGTAACCTTGGGAAGTCGCTTTATACTCTCCTATAGATAGTACCTACAACAGTTTTCTAGGGGGCTAAAAGTAAAGGGGGGCTGGGTATTTCATGTTAAAATTACCAGCACTTACAGCATGTTTTCAGGTTTGCAAAATACTTTACAGATATTATCTCATTTGACTCTCACACAACAGCCCTAGGAGAGAAGTACTATTACTAGGACCATTTTTATAATTAAGGAAACTGAGTCAGGCAGAGGTTAAAGTAACTTGCCAAATGTCACACATCTGATCAATGTCTGAAGCCACATTTGAACCCAGGTCTTATTGATACCACATCCAGCATTCTATCTACTTGTACCACATAGCTGGCTCTAAACGTGAGTTTAGTAACAGATCTTTTACCATTCTACAGCATTCCAAGTTTTAACTACTATTTGAAAGTATCGTGTATTTTTCTGCAACTGTACTCCAACAAGCAAGCTTATACAAGTCTTAAAAGAGGAAGAAAACTTGCTTAATACAGAACCCAAAAAGAAAAAGGATTCCATATAGCTTTGAGGGGTGCTCCAGATGCCCCTGTTTCTACTGATATCATATGAGTTCATTAAGGCTTAATGTTACAGGGTCTTCTGCACAAGATTCATGACCTTACAAAATATATTAGCTTAACAATGCACACAGAAAAAAATAACAGTTTCCCAGATTATCACATGCAATTTTATAGGCAACTCATCACATTAGTATGCCAGTACTTCTACTTTGGACAGATGCTGCAGATGGAAAATTAGCTACCCAGAATTAAACAAACAGAAGGAAGGCAGGGGACCATATTGCATTTAAGAAATTGAACAGTCATCCCCAAATGCTCCATTATAGCACAAAACTCATCTTTTTAATGCCAGTATTCTCCCAGTTATCTCCTACAGCTACAAAAGAGAACATGCTGGACCACCAAGAATCTCAGCATTAGCTAGTGATTTTCCTAGGACAAGGAAGACTCACACGAGGCACCCTTTTACCTACAATGACTTCAGTATAAGAAATAGCACAAAAAGATTTCAAGGAAACATGATCTGAGGGAGAAGGTGGATCCAACAACATATCAATGTTTTAGGTGTCAAGGGAAACAACAGAGAGCTTACAACATGTTCACAACAATCCGGAGAGAGATTGACAGTATACTGGATGCATCCTGCTTGTAGGATTCAGGGGAGAAAGTGAGTAAGAACTGCCCAGAAAATCATAAGATCCATGGTGATATGCTCCTCTAGAGAAAGTGCCTGCCATCAAAGATAGGCATCAAAATACTAGTAATCTTCAATACCATTAATATGAAAACACTATTATTATTCATTATTATTATTATTATTATTATTATTATTATTACCAAAATGTAGAGGGCTATAATCTGTCAGTGGAGGATGAAGTAATAGGTTTTTTTGTTTGTTTTTGGTTTTTTGGTGAGGCGATTGGGGTTAAGTGACTTGCCCAGGGTCACACAGCTAGTAAGTGTCAAGTGTCTGAGGCTGGATTTGAACTCAGGTACTCCTGGGCCGGTGCTCTATCCACTGTGCCACCTAGCTGCCCCTGAATAATAGATATTTTGAAACATGAATAGTACACGTCATCTAATGTTTCTACAGTTTATGTTTTAACCCATTTCTTACCTGGGCAGAGGGAAAAACTTAGGTCCAGCATCAAAAGAAAACAAAGAATGAAAATGCAAAACTTTTGATAAAAGATTAAAATACAAAGCCTTCGTATTTTGCTAAACTTACTCCTGTAATTGAATGCTTCAATGATCACATCAAGTATAACAATCTGATCTTATGCCACATTATGACTTTGAGACAGCTAAGCATGTTGCATAGTATCTGTTCAACAAGGACCCTGAACCAAAATTTTTTTATGGCAGAAGTTGTATCTTTTTAAAATTGGCAGTAAAGTATACTGGATATAATATAGCTGGTCTCCTTGAAACCACCTGGGTTCAACTTCAACTTCTGACACAGGTCAGCTGTGTGACCCCTGAACAAGTCACCTATCTCCATCCTCTGAGTGCTCTGGTTAACTTTCTAAGTTCTTAAACCTTTTTTGTTTCATGGACCTCTGGCGATCCCTTCTCAAAATGATTTTAAGCACATAGGGTTAATAAAGGAAACTGATTATATTCAAATGCTGGTATCACAATATTTTTAAAGTTCATGGTCCCCAGAGGTTAAGAACCCCTGATTTATGAATATGTAAATTGATAAGCATTTATTAAGCTCTTAATATATACACTGAACTGATACAAAGGCAAAAAACAGCTCCTGGACTCATGAAGTTCACAGTATAATAAGAGAGAAAACACAGAAATAACTATGTACAACCAGAATAAAGACAGGAAAATTGAAGATAGTCATATAAAGAAGGCTTTAGCATTAAAAGCAATCAGGAAAGGATTCTTGTAGAAGGTGAGATTTTAGCTGAGACTTGAAGGAAGCCAAGGAGTCAAAGAGGCAGATTTTAGGAGGGAGCGAATTCCAGGCATGGGGGACAAGTGAAAATATATTGACAAACACAACTTACTTAAGAACTGACTGATCTTGACCTGGTTTCCAATCCCAGGCCAATGAACTGCCTGAGGTTGATCGGACTGTTGATTCCAGGCTCTGATTATTTTGTAGATAATCTCAACACTCTCAGCTTATTGATTCATTACATTTCAGGTTGACAGTGTTTTATGCAAAGAACAGGAAAAAAAAAAAAAAGGCCAGTCACTTGATTGCAGAGTATGTGGAGAAAGGAGTGGGGGGATGGAGTAAGATATAAGAAGATTGAAATAGTCTGAGTAGGCCAGGTTATAAAGGTCTTTGAATCCCAAACAGAGGATTTTATACTTGATCCTGGAGATGACAATTTATATATTTGTAGAATTTATATCCCCTAGAATTTATTGGATTATGGCGGGGGGGGGGGGGGGCCGGGGAAGGAAAATGTGATAAGCACAGATCTGCACTTTAGGAAGATAAATCTGACAGGTAAGTTACATATTTGACGGATATGTTACAGAAGTGCCTGACTTACATAAACAAAATCAGAGGTCTATTCTCTATTCCCTTAAATTTGGTAATTCTCTAGAACTGTATAGCAATTCCTGTTCTGAGTGACTCTCATTATCAATATCTATGTTTCCTATCATTTTCCTAACATTTTCACCACTCATTCATTTGCTTTTCTTTTTTTCTTTCTAATCACAAGGATCTTTTCAGCTGCCTTTAATCTCCAAGGTCTTCATGTAAAGTCTTGTACAACAAAAACCAGCTTGGTTCTTATTCCATAAAGTTCCTCAATTTCAGTTCAGGCAGCTAGGTGGCCCCATGGATAGAATGCCAGGCCTGGAGTCAGGAAGACATCTTCATGAGTTCAAATCTGGCCTCAGATACCAACTAACTGTGTGAGCCTGGGCAAGTCATTTAACCGTGTTGGCCTGTTTCCTCATTGGTAAAATGAGCTGGAGAAGGAAATAACAAACTACTCCAGTATCTTTGCCAAGAGTTAGACACAACTGAAAAAGACTGAACAACAAAACTGATACTTCTGCACATCAACCAGACCAGCAGAGCTGAGAATTCTAAAGGGATTATTCCATCAAAGAAACATCAAACTGTGCTTGACAAAGTACTAGTGTAGAGTATATTTTGCTTTCTTTGAAACTTGGTGATCTCTCCCCGGCTCTGTGGGTTGGTTAGTCTCTATTAATCAGGATACCTGATTAGCTTGAACACCCCATTTTCTTACTACGGCACATAAGAGAAGTTGACTGTATGGGGTCTGCCTGAGTGAAAAGCCAGTGGACAACGTTAAAACTCAAATGACAAGGTTTTTGGTTTTCTTTGGCCAAAAGTCAGAGATGTAAGCTTATTTCCAGGACTTAATAATTAGCCAAAAGTTAAAGAAAGTAACAGAAGATAAGGAACCATGAAAAATATAACACTTCTTGGCCTGGAAAACACTGAAGTGAATTCATGGGAAAAAGAAATCACAGATCACTTGGCATGACCCTAAACACTAAGGTCCTTAGGAACATAAATTCAGAGCTAAAAGAAACCTCAGGCAAATTTTTTTTTCTATTAACATGCTGCCATTTTACAGATGAGAAAACTCTGGCCCAAAGAAACCTGTGCAAAGTCACAAGGACAGGTAGTGAGAGGCAGGGCTAAGATTCAAATACTCCTATCTGTGGCTCTAGGTTCAGTGCGCAGTCTGAATCAAATCCATAGCTTAGAATTATTTACAACATCTTACATTTGTATAATGTGTTAATGTTTACAAAGCAGGTTCACATACATCATCTCTTTTGATCCTTACAACTATCCTAGGAGATGGGAAAGGAAATTGCATTATCTTAATTTTATACACAAGGAAACTGAGGAACAAAATAACTGACTTGCCCAAAGTCACATTGGGTTAGCAAACCCAATTGTTAAAACTTAAGTTCAGTGCTCTTTTCACTATATCATAGCTTACATTACCATTCATATAAATAGTAAAGGCATGGTAGGTTCAGAAAAGGTCTTTGCATGAAGAAGACATGAGTTTAAATCCTACCTCAGACATTTTAATAAGCACCATATGACTCTGAACAAATCACTTAATTTCTTTCAGCCTCTATTTCTTCATCTGTAATATGTGGGTAATAATAGAACTTTCCTCACTGGATTTCTGTGAGGATCAAGTAAGATAAAAATTACGAGAAGCATTTTGCAAACCACAAAACATTATGTAAATGCTAACCAGTAGTTGGAGGTAGAGGTGGAAGTGGTAATAATAGCACTGTACCACAGTGAATAGACCTGGCCTTACTCCAAATAAGCTGTGTGACCCTGGCCAAGTCACTTAACATTCACGTCCCCAAGGAACAGAATTAAGGATATAAATTGCAAAGTAGGTATTAATCTGCATTGGCAGGGGAAACCCCTTCATTGGGAGAAATCAGATTCTTGTCACTTCAATATAGTTATGGTGTTGTCAATTATTTATATAAATACATAGTACACAGTACATGGAAAATTTTTGATGCCCAAGAGGACTTATTTTCAGTATTGATTTTTTTTCAATTTCTATTTTTCCCCCAAATCTAGATTAGCAAAATCCTACAATCCCTCCCTAGAAACAAATTTGTCATTAACTACTGTTTAAGAGAAAGGACTTGGGAAGTTAGGATTCCCTGAGATCACAAAAGACCTCTCTCAGACAAGTTACTAAACAAAAGAATGAAAACTATTCTCTCTTTAATCCTCTTCCCTTCTTCTCCTCATTCAGACAAGAGACTCAACTGTCGTCGACCACATTGTATGATTTAAATACCATACCATCCCCACCCAGAAGCTAATAAGAATTCTGAACTATTCTGCATCCTGTACACCAGATAGTGAGCTAGGGCTAATTCTCATCACTCCTAGATTTCTTTATTCATGAGTCTGAGATAGGATAAAGCGGACAGCCCCTCCCCCTTTCCTTTTTTATTTGCCTTAAATGTGAAGTCTTCTGGTGGGGACTCCCTATCTGTATAGAATATCTAGGAGAAAACCAGAAAAACTATAACAAGATAGTCTCTTTATCTATTTTCAATTTATTTATTTTTTATCTATCTATCTATCATCTATTTATTTATGTTTTTGCAGGGCAATGAGGGTTAAGTAAATTTCCCAGGGTCCCACAACTAGTAAGTATCAAGTGTCTGAGGCTGGATTTGAACTCAGGTCCTCCTGAATCCAGGTCTGGTGCTTTATTCACTCCACCACCTAGCTGCCCCTCTATTTTCCTTTTAATTTAATACTTTGGCTATTAAGTATCTCAATCTATAGATGTTATGGGAAATGACTTGAGAGAGGAAATGCTACTAAGGGGATGGGGGCAACAAGTCTTCTATAATAGATTTTATATTTGAATAGTTGATTAATGTGCTATTTCATCTCTTAAAATAAACTAGAACCTGGTCAGCAGAATTGGGTTTTTAAGCCACTTCTGGGATAAGCATAAAAGCTAAGCAATGGGGAGAGCAAGGCTCCTGCCACGTATTCATATAAAGGACACTTCAATCAGCTTGAAAAAGAAAAAGAAAAAAAGTTGCATCCACCAGAAACTAACCAGAGACCAGGGACCAGTATAGCAAATAAAAAGCCACCTGGTGGCTAACCAAGATATTGCATGCTGAGCTAATCCGAACCTCTTGGCTGGAAAATTAATCCAAGGATAGCCGTCTTCATGGAGAGTAGTAGCAATGTAGTGAACGTCATGTAAATTTTGGGCTTCACATAAACACTATTAATCATTAGACTACAGATAACAGATGGAACAAAATGAGAAGTAAATTGCATTAGTACAAAAATCAATACTGGAAATTGTTTATCACTGTATACACATAACTTGATATGCTATATTTAGGAACTTTCATCATCAATAAATATTTAGAAAAACATGCCTAGTATTACATCAGGTAAATCAGTTTCTTCATACAAAAATCTATTGGCTATTTATAACTTCTTATTCATAACTGCCTTAGAAGTTTATTATTTTCTCTTAAGATTATTCATTCTAAAAATATAAGAAAAAATGGACTCCCCCTTCCTCACCTACATTTATAACATAAGACAGATTGAATATGAAAAGTGATTTGGTTTGCTTGCATCAATTAATGTTCTTGACTTTTTAAGTAAATAGCAGTTGACAACCTAAATATATTTTATAAATTGTAAAGTAAGATAACTCTACCATCTTATGTGTGACATATAGATTATCATTCCTGTTTGCCTGTGACAAATAAGAAAATCCAACCCCAGTGAGTCCAAAATTACATGGAAACCGAAACCACTGGAGGATTTGTTTCGTAATTCAGTGATCTGGCTTAACAGCATCACCTGTGCTTTTAACATAGCTTATAGCATTAAATCCATTTTCCTGGTTTTCCCTCTTACTGTCCAATCAAGTCCCAGACACTTAATTAGAGCCCATTCCCAAACAGGATATAAGACAAAGAAAAACAGACATAAAGAGGAAAAAAAGATGAGAAAGAATTGAAGGAAACAGGGGGAGGAAACAGTGTTGTAAAAGAAAAGCTGTTGATTAAAAAAAAAATAGTTGTCTTAAGCCAAAGTTTGTGGGTTTAGAAGCAATGACACCTTTAAGGAAACTGAGCTATCGGCAGGGGCTTGGGAGACTACAAGTGTCCTAGATGGATTTCAAGGAAGAGAGGCATTTTTGTGGATAGGCCAAGCAGCAAAATTTCTGACAAGGCAACAAGCTTTAAAAAACACCTAATGGGTATTTAGGGTGAGTTTGAATCTCAGCCCCCCCCCCCCAAAAAGAATAGTGAAAAAGAAAATGGGATGGTCACATGGCAAGTGCAAAAGATAAACAATGGAGGGAGAAAGGAAGGAAGGATGGAGGGAGAGAAAAAGAAAGGGAGAGAGGGACAGAGAGGAAGGGATGAAGGAAGGAAAAGAGGAAAGGAGGGAAAGGAGAAAGGAAAGGAGGGGAGAGAGAAAGGAAGGAAGGGAGGAAGGCTAGATGGGAGGAAAGGAGGAATGGTGGAAGGGAGGGTGGGAGGAAGTGAGGAAGGAAGGAAAGGAGGGTTCCAAATTCTGGACATATCACCTGTGACAAATATATGGGATGATCTGGACAAGTCAGGCTGCAACAGAATTATCCAGAATGGACAGGTTGCAATCTGCATCGTTGTAGGGAATAGTCATCTTGATATGGTCATAGATTCATTTGAGAAACTGAGTAAAAGGCACTTATATTACCTTTACTAAAATGCATGTGCTAGTCAAAGCCAGTTTTTAAGTTGCCCTTTTTTTTTTAAGTGAGGCAACTGGGGTTAAGTGACTTGCCCAGGGTCACACAGCTAGTAAGTGTTAAGTGTCTGAGGCCGAATTTGAACTCAGGTACTCCTGACTCCAGGGCCGGTGCTCTACCCACCGCGCCACCTAGCTGCCCCATTAAGTTGCCCTTTTTAAACTGACATCATATTATACAAAAGTCCATTTTCACCACCCCCAGGTCTTTTCTCTTAACTGTACAAAAGATTAACAATAAACTACTTTTTTTAAGTTACAAAGAAAAAAATGATATAGCCAATTTTCTGTGACCACAGAAGAAATGTCTGTCATAAGAGGTCTGAAAAATTGCCTCAAGCCTTCTAAGGCACTCTAATATTTTTGGCCTGTCAATAATATGGTTATAATGAAGAAAGCCTGTCTCTGACTCCCTAGATGATTTGTGTGACTCCTTCAAACACTATTCCTTTTTCATTGCAAAATACACGTGATGATGAAGTATAAAAGAAAAAAGTCCCTGCTACATCTCGTTACACATTTGCAATAAGGAAAAATCTACAAAGTCCCAAGCAATGTCACATGAACTCTACTTCTCTCATGAACAAAGTGAACAATCTAACATATTTCAGGAGATCCAGCCATGTTCACTTTACTCATGGATCAACTCACTCCCTGAACTTCCTCTTCTCACGAACAGCCCTTCTGCTCTAGAGAAGCATCTGTCCCAAAACCCTACTTTCCTGATGGGCGAATCCTGACCCAAATCACTTTTAAGCCCTGCCCCCCCACTATCTATGCTTCACTTCACTCACAACTCAGCTTACTCTGCCAGTCTTTCCTCTTTCTCCTAGAAAACCGCCCTTTCTCTGCACTCCTTTCAGTTCCCCTTTATGTATTGTTTTCCCTTATTAGAATGCAAGCTCCTTGAAGGAGGGTCTTGTTTGCTTATATTCGTATCCAAAGCTTAGCACAGTGCTAGACACAGTAAGTCCTTAATAAATGTCCACCTGTCCTTCCATCATTTCCATCCATCTAACTGTGTCTAAGAAAATTTAGCTGCAGTTTTTCTTTCAAAATGTTTCCCTAAATATAACAGGCATTACAACTGTCATGTTTCATGCCACTAAGTTTTCTGTTTTGTTTAGGGGTCAAGGAAGGGGTCCACACACAGTGTGGAAAACACTATCCAAAGACATAATCATGTCCAAAAATATAATCAATCTCCAATTTAAGTCTTAAGACAGTTGTCTTAAATATTTTTTATCATGGACCCCCAAAATATTCATACTTATTTATAAATTATATACATGACTACTGTATATCATATACATCATTTACATTAAAAAATATATGCAATGATCAGATATTTTAAAAAGATGAGATAAACATAAAAAATTTTAAATAATTTTTACTTTATTTACTGGTTTAAAAATAACTTTTATCTCTCACCAAAAATATTATTAATGATTTTAGTGGCAGCAATATGTCTGAATTTTATTATTTTTTTAAATCTTAATTTAAGATACCTTTGTTGAAATTCAGCTAGCAAATTTCTATCTTCCCTGATGTCATTCTAACATATACATATATGTATATATATTTAGGCAAACTATGTATATAGATAGATAGATAGATAGATATAGATATAGAGATAGAGATAGAGATAGAGATAGAGATATATATATATATATATATATATATAGAGAGAGAGAGAGAGAGAGAGAGAGAGAGAGAGAGAGAGAAAGGGGGGGGGAGGAGAAAGATGAGTGAAAAATGGCCCTAACTCCACAGAAACTCTTCATTTGAAAGCTTTTTAAACAGGTTTGAAAATTCTGTTTCCAAGGATTTGGTTTTTTTTTAAGGATAAGACCCACATTGTTTTTAGAAAGTTTAGTTTTTAGAAATCTTGTTAACTATGATGGCTTCATACTAGTAGTAACTAATATCTAAAGACATAATAGACACAGGTTCATAGCTGATGATAGATATAAATCCCTATTTCAAATAATCTTGATAAATTCTAATTTGGGGCCATCTTCTTGTAAGATCTTGTGTACTAGGGGGCAGCTAGATGGCGCAGTGGATAGAGCACCGACCCTGGAGTCAGGAGTACCTGAGTTCAAATCCGACCTCAGACATTTAACACTTACTAGCTGTGTGACCCTGGGCAAGTCACTTAACCCCAACTGCCTCACTAAAAAAACAAAACAAAAAAACCCAAAAAGATCTTGTGTACTGTCACCAATATTCTCATAATGTAGCTGATGAAAAGACTGTACTATAAATTGTCAAAGTTTCTTTAACTTGCAGAACCCTAGAAAGCAACCCAGGCTTTTAGGCAGTTCAAATAAGATATATCTAGCTTTGACTGGAATTAGGCTATAGGAATACCCTGATAAATATTTAACAAACAGGTCTCACCCCACAAAAAAGTACATACAACACACTTTTAAATTTTATCTGCATTATTAATATTTTTCCATTGCTTTCTTAAGTCTAGACAATCAGCAAAACAATAAATCAAGTCTTAATTTGTAGCATTTGCCATTTTCTGAGGTGCAAATGCTCATACTGAAAATTTAACAATCAGATTCCAGTTGGTTCAAGCTGATGCTAGTACACCTCTGAATGAAGGTCACATTTTACAGATGAATTATTATACTTTACTTCCCTTCATGCATTCTAGGGACTAGCCAAACCGGTATCCTCACACTTTTTTCTATGCCTTCGTGAAGGCTATTCCTGTTATGCCTGAAATGGAAGGGGACACGTACCCACAGATGAGTCATGGAGAAGGTATGGGGCAAGACCTAAATAGCGTGATTTGGGGAAAAGATTAAAGCAAGAAAAATTCAAGAAATCGAATAAAATTTTGGGATAGGAAGGAAAAGAATAAAGAGAATAAAACAAAGAAAAAATTCTTAGGAAAATATGCAAGAGAAAAAAACAACCAAGGATCCTAAAAAGTTGCAGAGATTTTTAACTAATTGCACAATGGAGAAAAGAAACAGAATGGACAAAAGGAGGGAAGAAACAGATAACTAAAATTTAACAATTAACAATTTAAGTAAAGATAAGAAAATAAGAAAGGGGGGATGGAGGAGACACAGGGGGAAGAAAGCCTGTGTGAATAAAGCCACAGGTTAAACCAAGGAGTTGAAGCAAAACTAACCTCAGTGACAAAAACTATTGACTTGAAAGAAGTGAATAGTTCCCTGAAATACCACTACCACGTCTGTATCCCAAAGAGATAAAAAAAGGGAAAGGGACAAATATATTTATCACAATTCTTTTTGTGGTGTCAAAGAATTGGAAATTGAGGGGATGCCCATCAACTGGGGAATGGCTAAACAAGTTGTGATTTGTGAATATATTGGAATTCTATTGTGCTATAAGAAATGATGAGCAGGCAGATTTTAGAAAAAACTAGAAAGACATGAACTAATAAAGCAAAGTGAAGTGAGTAGAACCAGGAGAACACTGAACAAAGTAAAAAGAATTATTTCATGAACAACTGTGAATGACTTAGCTATTTTCAACAAGACTGACTCAAGACAATTCCAAAGAACTTATGATGGAAAATGTTATCCACACCAAGAGAAAGAATGGATGGAGTCTGAATGTAGATAGAAGCATACTATTTTTCAGTTTATTTTTTGGGGGGAGGGGGTTTGTCTGTGATTTTTTCATAATGACAAATATGGAAATATGTTTTGCATGACTGCATATGTATAACCTATATTAAACTTCTTGCCATCTCAGGAAGGGAAAGAAATTTGAAATTCAAAAGTTTAAAAAAATGTTTAAAATTGATAAACCAAGGAAAATATAAACTTAACTATCATACATTTAAATGAGGATGGACTAAACATTCCTAAGAAAATGAGTAGCAAAATGGGTATGAAAACAAAACTCCCCAATCTATTTTTTACAAGAAATAAATCTAAACGACAAAGTCGCAAACAGAGTGAAAATAAGATGCTGGGACAAAATTTACTCTTCATCAAGTAAATCCTAAAGAAACAGAAGTTGTAATCATATTATTAGAAAAAGGAAAATAATAGATCACAATGCTGAAAGATAATCAGGGAAATTATGTTGCATTTAAAGGAACTATAGATACTAAACCAATACCAATGTTAAACATATTTGTACCAATATTATTCATAAAGGGAGAGTTCACCAATCTGCAAAGACACAGATGGTAATACAATAGTAAGAGGCTATTTAATGTTCCTCTGAGAGCTAGACAAATCAAACAGTAAGATAAAAAAAGGAATACTATAGCTCTGAACAAACATGGAGAATCTAGAAATAAAAGATTTATAGCATCTTCTAAATAGGAACATTAAAGACTATGTATTATATATTTATATATGAAAGAATATAATCGTTACTAAGTGGAGCCGTAAATAGAGCATTGGACCTGGAGTAAAAAGACCTCAGTTCAAACCTAGCCTCTTACACTTACCAGTTATGTGACCCTGGAAAAGTCACTTAACTCCTCAGTTTCTTCATCTGTAAAATGGCGATGATAAAATAATAGCACCTACCTCACAAGCCTGTTGTGAATATCAAATGAGATAATATATATAAAATACTTTGTAAACCTTAAAGTGCTATACGTTATTAAAAATATACATGTTTACCAGAACTGCATGGTACCTTTACAAAAAAAGATCATGTACAAAAGCACAAGGAAATGGCAAATAAATTAAACAGAAGAAATATTAAGCCCATCCTTTACAGACCATAATGAAATAAAAATAGTAATTAATTCAGGGAGTATAAGAAAAACCAAAAGATCTAATAAAAAGAAATGCTGGGGCAGCTAGATGGCGCAATGGATAGAGCACCGGCCCTGGAGTCAGGAGTACCTGAGTTCAAATCCGGCCTCAGACACTTAACACTTACTAGCTGTGTGACCCTGGGCAAGTCACTTAACCCCAACTGCCTCACTAAAAATAAATACAAGAAATGCTAAAGGATGACTCAAAGAATGAACAACAGAAATAATAGCTATATGAAAGATAATAAAATAATGAAACACAAATGTCTGAGATACAGCTCAAGCATTCTTCAGATGAAAAATTATAAATAACTCTAAAAACATGCATTGACAAATAGAAAAATGAGGAGTAGTTAACTGAATATTAAAATGTTACAATTAGAAAATGAACAAAACCAAAATAAAAACAAAGAATAAATCTTGAAAATAGGTCACTTGAAAACCAAAAGACTAAATAAATGAGAAACAAAAGTAAAAGTTGGTTCTTTGAAAACACTAAAAAAAAAGTTAATAAACTTTAGCCAAACTGCTTTTTTAAAAAGGTAGAAGAAAAGTAAATTAACAAAATAAAAAGTAAATAAGGTGAAGGGGCAGCTAGGTGGCACAGTGGATAAAGCAACGGCCCTGGATTCAGGAGGACTTGAGTTCAAATCTGGCCTCAGACACTTGACACTTACTAGCTGTGTGACCTTGGGCAAGTCACTTAACCCCAATTACCTCACTAAAAAAATAAACAAAACAACAAAACAACAACAAAAAAAACAAACCAAAAAGTAAATAAGGTGAAATCACAACAAAGTAGAAATAAAAAGAATTAGAACCAATTATATATAATTACATGCCATCAAAACGGAGAAATCAAAAGAGGATTATGGGGGCAGCTAGGTGGCGCAGTGGATAAAGCACTGGCCCTGGATTCAGGAGGACCTGAGTTCAAATCCAGCCTCAGACACTTAGCATATACTAGCTGTGTGACCCTGGGCAAGTCACTTAACACCAATTGCCTCACAAAAAAAAAAAAAAAGAGGATTATGGTAAAAAATCTAAAATACACAATTTAACAGAAAACTCCCCCAAAAATCTTAAATACAACCCCCCCCCAAAAAAGAGGACATTGAAGTAGCTATAGCTGTAAAAAAAAAAAAAAACCTACTTGGGGGGGATGAGAAGAAACATTTGATTCAACAAAAAAATTCTATAAAATTTTGGAAGTTATCATTTATACCATATAAATTATTCTCCAAAATTGAGAAAGAACTCTACTGAACTTCTTTTATGAGACAAATATAGTCCTAGTGCCAGAAAAAGATAACTATAAACTATTTTCATTTGAAAATAAAATCCTAGTTAAAGGACTCCAGAATACAGCAAATTATCTGTTATATAAACTATCAAGAAGTTTTTGCAGAGTTTGACAAAAATTACAAAATTCAATAAGAACAACAACGCATTTAAAATATCAAGAGATATAATGGAGAAAAAAGTAATAGGAATAAAAGATAAATAGCACTTCCAGATCTTAAACTATGTAATAAAAGCAGTAATCATTTAAAGCAGTATTATCAAATTCAAATAGAAGTGGGGCCAGTAAACTATACATAAGGATCCAGGGCATGTCATACTGATTTAAAAAATAAAACAAATATTAACATTATCTATGTTCTATTGTATTTTCATTTATTTTGTTAAATCTTTCCCAATTAGATCTTTTTTTGGGGGGGAGGGATGAGGGTTAAATGACTTGCCCAAGGTCACACAGCTAGTAAGTGTCAAGAGTCTGAGTCTCATTTGAACTCAGGTCTTCCTGAATCCAGGGCCAGTGCTTTATTCACTGCGCCACCTAGCTGCCAGATCTTAATCTGGTTCAGGCAGTAGTCAGAATAACACTCCCAGGCCAAGTGTGTGACACCTCTGATTTAAATTATTTGGTACTGGTTAAAAAATAGAAAAAATGTTTTTGCAAAAGTTTATTTTTTAAATTTATTTTAAAACAATTACCCAGTAGAACAGGATAGACAAGAAAGAATAAAAAAAAAACAACTCAATAACCCAATAATCAGTAAAATGTAACATATAAAATTACATAAGAAAGAAGGTCTTATTTTCCAGTCTGGCATTAATTAGGTCTATCTAGACCAACACCTTTCCCAATATATACAAAATGTTCTCATACCATATCTTAAAAAAATTAGAAGAGAACTAGATCAGGTACCTTTCATAGGAGGAGGTGAATTCTTAACTAAACAAGGGATAAAGGCAATTACAAAAGCTCTCCATACAATTTCATTAAAAATAAATGCTGGTGGGGGGGCAGCTAGGTGGCGAAGTGGATAAAGCACTGGTCCTGGATTCAGGAGGACCTGAGTTCAAAGCCAGCCTCAGACACTTGACACTTACTAGCTGTGTGACCCTGGGCAAGTCACTTTTTTTGCCCTGCAAAAAAACCCCAAAAAACTATGCATCCTCTTCTTCATCCTGCTCCATGGTGTTTTGTTTTTTGGCTCTGCCACAAAACCCATACCATATTCCTGCCTTTTCTGCCTCTTGATCTGAGAACTAACTAGAATCAAATATAAGTAACACTACAATTACCTCTGAAAAGGATGGGAATACCCTTGTCTATTATTCTACTTACCATCTCTATGACTCCCCAGACCAAAACTCTCTTTCCTGACCAGCACTCCTTTAAATGTTGTTTCTCCCTATTAAAATATAAACTCCTTGAGGGCAGGGACTGCCTCACTTTTGTATCCCCAGTACTTATCACAATGTTTGGCACAGAGTAAATGCTTATTTCTTTTCCACAAACTTATTCATTCAGATGTTCAGGCCAAGATCACAGCTGCTCATCAATAATCATTCTTTTTTTCCACTGTTTCCTTTGACTTCCTCAATTCAATTCTTATCCTGCTTGTGGTCAGAAACCATTTTAACTTTCAATATTTATGATACTCCCTTGTATGTGGCAAGTTGTTAGCTTCCAGTTTCAATACCCGGAGTTAGTCTTTGTACTAGCTAACCCCCATGCCACGAACTCCCTCTTTTTTTGAACCACTCCTACATGTTCTTCCTCACATACTACCTTATAATTTATTCTCTATGTATATGATACATATATGAACTTGTCTTGCAAGGTACCCAGTGGCAGGTTATTTCAGTCTTCGTACTTTTTCCTCTATCACCTAAGGCATAACTCTCTTAGCATCTTGTATGTACCTAGCTGTTTACTAATTGTGCCACCTCAGAAGAATGTAGGCTCTTCGAGAACAGGGATTGCAAGAGTGTGTCTGGTACACAGTGTAGTGTTTAATAGATGCTCATTGTCTTCACTTGATTAGATTAGCAAAATGCCTGAACACTGAGGCCTTCAATAAATGCTAGTTGATTGATTTATTGACTAATCACTGATCAGGGATAGCAAAAGGCTTTTGGACAAAATTTTGTATTTTTGTCTGTTTCACAGATCTTAAAATTTCATCACCTGATGGCCAACCTGATGAAAGGACACAGATCATCACCAATTTCCATACTTAAACAAACCACTGGCACAGCCTCGGTTCCCAAACCCCTAAAAAGCCATTTATAAAGACTTTCAAAGAGCATAATTTGACATAGATTCAAAACAGTGGCTTATCAAAGACCATTAATGATTTTTGTACCTTCTTTATTACATTCAAATTTTAAATTATTTAATTATTTTGTGGAGTTTCTGTGACTCTTTGTGAATTATTTTCATTTCAAAAACTAAAATAGAGGAATGCTCAGATTTGTACTTAATTTTTTTAAACCACATGGCCACAAAATGTGTTTCTTCTGCCTGAATTCAGAAGCTTCTCATACAATCAAAAAACCAATTAAGCATTAGTGGACAGGTTCCCAGGAAAACAAATTCCACAATCAATCTTAGTGAAAATGCTGTGACAGTTTTTTTGAAAATGTTTTGATAATTCATTTGAATGTATGCAGAAAGCTGATTTTCCCCCACATGAAACTGAAATGGTGCATTAATTTGTGTAAAAACTTCATTCATTAAGAGGGCTTTTAAAAAATGTTTTTCCAAGAAACCAAATTTTTTATTAGTGAATCAATCGAGCATTTATTAAGCACCTACGATGTGCAAGAAACTCTTCTATGTGCCAGGAATGCAAATGCATTGAATGAAACAATCGTTCCTCTTAAGGAGCCTGGTCCAATACTAGCCAAGTTCTCTTCCCATCCCCACATGCCCACCCTGAATAGAAGGGTATACAGAGGACAAATGGAGATAAACGGAGTTTTAAAGAGAAGCCTCATCAAATGTCAGAAACTGAGCTCATTCTGCCAAAGCAACAGAGATGAGCAGAACTAGGAAGAGGCTCTGGCTGCCAAGAGGGCAGGCCAGGGTGAGTGGGAGGTGGTTTCATCAGGGGGAATAGGGGAGTGGCAGCTGCAGAAGCCCAGAATGCTCCCAAAGGGAGGGCACAGAGATAACATTCAGGGTTTCACTCACAATGAATAGAAGGAGGGGAAAAAGTTTCTTAAGGAGGTCATAGAATTTGGACCATTCCAGGCATCCAAAAACTGTGATAAATAACTAACTACCACAAATGCCAGAAATTAAGGGGACAGTTCTAATACCCATTCTGGGACTCCATCATAACTTCAGATTCATCCCTGCCCTTTCTAGACACTCCTATGGTTCAGAAGGAGGAATTTTGCTCATTTTCACAGGAAGAATAAAAATGCCACTAAGCATCAAGAGCAACCAGGCCAATGTGGAAACCTACAAAGCTCCAAATACCACCAAGTTTTTCCCATTCTTCCTAAAAAGAAGTCCAGTACTACAGAAGACAGACTGCAAATAAAATGACCAACATTTTTAATCTCAGGTGACAGTCTGCAAGAAAAATAGGCAGCCAAAGCATTAGATGCACATCTGCTAATGCAGGGGTTCTTAACCATTTTTTTGGACCAGAGATTCTATCCTTCTGGTGATCTGATAGAACATAAGGACCCCTTCTCCAAATAGTCTTTTTAAAGGACTTTTTTTTTTTTTTTGCAGGGCAATGAAGGTTAAGTGACTTGCCCAGAGTCACACAGCTAGTAAGTGTCAAGTGTCTGAGACCATATTTGAACTCAGGTCCTTCCTGAATCCAGGGCCAGAGCTTTAACCACTGTGCCACCTAGCTGCCCCCCGAAAAGTGTTTTTAAAAGCACAAATGAAACACATAGGATTACAGAAGGAAACAAGGACATTAAAAATACAGATGTAATTTTTTCTTGTGCAGCTTCACAGTTCTCCTGAACTCTAGCCATGGACGAGCCATGAACTCCTTTAGGGTCCTTGGACTCCAAGTTAAAGACCCTTCTGCTTAAGAATCAGATGAAGCTGCATTTCACTGGTTGCAGGTATAGGGAATAGGGGAAGAGGAAAAGATGAAACGGAAAACGAGGGTGTCAGTAATACATAAAGTTGTCCAGAAAAATAATTAGGAGAGAAATGGAAATATCACTGCCTTTCCTAAATAAAAAATGTTTAAGCATTACAATAAAATTTAAAGCTATAAATTGCATATACGACAACATGGAAAGAACTAATTAGAGATAAATCAAAATTTGGAATAAAAATTATTATCTCTATATCTATAGTTCTGTTTTCTTTCTGGTGTCCAGGAATAGTCGTCTTTTTTTAAAGGCTTTTCTTACCTAACTTATAAACTTAATTAATACCAATGAATGGGAAATGTTCCACAGCTAAATTGGGGTAGCAATTTCTTTTAAAATATGTCAAATAGAGAAGCATTGTATTATAAGGAAGACACCAAGGGGCTTGGGGGCAGGAAGAATTGTGTTCAAATCTTGCTGTATGCCATTTACTTGCTGGGACCACAGGAAAATCTTTTAACCTTTCTATGTGCCTCAGACAACTCCCTAGGGTTTATCTATTAAGGTTGCTAAGTTGGTGGAGGGAGTTCCTCATAGGAAATCACAAATCCTTCCCATACTTTGCCCTATGATAAAATTTTAACTTGGAAGATGAAGTACATAAGAACATCTCTTAGTCTTCTGGAACTCTTGACCAGTGTTTGAGAAAGATAGGAAAGAAACTCACTCAAAGACATCTGCTCTCTAATAAAAGAAATAACAGAAAGGTAAATCTAATTTACCTACTCCTTAGAACTCTGACAATATGATAATCAAAAGAAACAACCCATAATTTTTCATCAAAGAATATTCTCTTAACAGTCAAAATAAAACTGTTGAAAGAGCACTAGATTTGGAGTCAAGGGGCTTGGTTTAAATCCCAGCTCAACCACTGTATGGCACTGGGGAAGTCACACTCTTTGACCCTTAGTATCATCATGTGTACAAAAAGGAGGTTAGATTAAAAAGTCTCTAAGATGCATTCTATCCCAAATGGCTTCAAGGACGCAAAAGTGATTTTCTTTCCCAGCACAATTCCAATCTGAGCTGGTAAGAGTAATAAAATTACTATGAACAGAGAAATCACTCAATCCATATTTATTCAATCTAATAAAATTACCAGGTATCAACTAAAATCATGTTTCAGATAAATGAATCTAACCACTTTCCCTATATTCTTTTAATTATTTCCCTACTTAAAGACGAGTTTCAAAAAACCAATTACCTCAGACAGTTTTTTAAAAACCAACTGTACCTAGGTGATCCCTGACAAAAAGCAACTGACCTAAGATTTTCCCAAGTTAAAGAAGTTACTGTATTAAAAACAGCAATCTGATGGAAGCATATTATTTTCATTTTATTTTTTGTGTGTTTTCCTTTTGTTGTTTCTTTGTTTACAACATGACTAAGACGGACATACATTTTACATGATTGCACATAGATAACCCATATCAAATTGCTTACCTTAGGGAATTGCACCCTAAAGGAGGCTGGAGAGGAGGGAAGGAGGGAGAAAATTTGGAACTCCCCAATTTTATATTCAAAAAACGCTAAAAATTGGCTTTACTACCTATGGAGAAAAAACATCAATCTGCATATGGCTTCCATTCCCAAATGAACTCTCATCAAATTCAATCTTGGTTTTTTGGGCTCCTGTTGTGGATATTTCTTTCTTTCTTTTGTTGGTGAGGCAATTGGGGTTGAGTGACTTGCCCAGGGTCACACAGCTAGTGAGTGTCAAGTGTCTGAGGCCAGGTTTGAACTCAAGTCCTCCTGACTCCAGGGCCAGTGCTCTATCCACTGCACCATCTAGCGGCCCCCTCCATTGTGGATATTTATTTCTCAACTTTGTTCACATCTCAACAAGGCCCCAAAATTATCAATCTCATTAAGTTAAAAAAAACTCTCCTACGATTTCCTGATATAGCCAACGGTGGCAAATAAAGGCAGCTAGGGGCAGCCAGGCAGCACACTGGATAGGGTGCACAGCCTAGAGTCAATTTCAAATCCTGTCTCAGACACTTACTAGCTGTGTGACCTTGGGCAACCTTTCTGAGCCTCAGTTTCATCTGTAAAATGAATGGGTTAGACTCAGTGAGGTCCCTTCTAGCTCTAAGTCTATAATCCTAAGGTCCCCCCTTTGGGGCTCCTTCATGTGGATAATGCTCTGGCTAGCAGAGAAGAATGGGGATCACTTCCCTATAGAGAGATTTCTCTACCTGAGTTAGCTACTCTAAAGCTCTCTTTCTGAAACCAAAGGATAAAACTGCCTTAAAAATTCTCAAGGTCCTTTGGCTCCAGAAGGAGAGAGAATATGGTCACCCTCCTTTGACCCTGAACTTTCCATCTTGCCCCCACGCCTCCAGTTTGTAACTTTCCCTATCACTGCCTATGATATGCTCTGCCAGAGTTTATGTTTGAAAATTTCATTTCTCCTAAAAAACCTCTTCTAAATACTCCTGAAGCTTTGAGTAGGAAACCAACCCTTGACACACTCTTCCTCCATTAGCAAGACCTAAAAGTACTCCAACTCTTTATAACCTCATTTGGGGTTTTCCTGGCAAAAATACTAGAGTAGCTTGCTATTTCTAACTTCTCTAGCTCATTATACAGATGAGGAAACTGAGACAAACAGAATTAAATGGCAGTTAAGTTGCTTTAATTGATGCTTGACTCAGTTTCCTTAACTGCAAAATAAGGACCATAAAAGTACCTACCTCCTGAAATTGTTGTGTCAAATGAGATATCTGTAAAGAGTTTATTACCATTATTATCATTACTACTACTACTACTACTACTACTACTACTACTACTACTACTACTACTACTACTACTACTACTACTACTACTACTACTACTGTCTCCAGGGAGCAGTGAGTTCCACTCTCAGAATCACAGAATACATTAGGAAGGAAGCTTAGACATTATCTATTCAATGCCCTTATTTTACAACTGTGAGGTCAAGAGATGAGAAAAGACTTGCCTAAGATTATACAGCTATGTATTCAGGACTGGTCTTTTGACTATAAATCTGCTGTTAACTTTACACTAAACCAGCCTTAACACCTCTGCCCTCAATATTACAATGCTGCATTGGGAAAGAACAATTCTATCCAACCCTCCTGATTTGTTCTTCCCTCTTTATTCAGATCTATCTCCCTAGGCTAAACCCCCAAAACCACTTTCCATAACCAAACTATTTCAAACTGGTTAGCTTCTATTAGAATCAGTGGGGAGCCACAGGACATGACTAAGTACAAGAAAATAACATGGTCAGACCTGTGATTTTTTTTAATCACTCTGGTAGATGTATAGAAGGTGAATTGTGGAGGAAAAAAGCTTGAGGCAGGAAAAACAATTAGATATCGTGAGGGGAGATGATAAGGCCCTAAACCAAGATGGGGCAGCTAGGTGTCACAGGGGATAGAATGCTGGGTCTAGAGTCAGGGAAATTCATCTCCCTGAGTTCAAATCTGGCCTCAGACACTTACTGACCCTGGGCAAGTCACTTCATCCTGTTTGTCTCACCTTCCTCATCTGTAAAATGAGATGGAGAAGAAAATGGCAAACCACTTCGCCAAGAAAATTCCAAAAGGGGGTCACAAAGTCAGACATGACTGAACACGACTAAATAATAACAAAAGGTGGTGACTGTGTAAGTAGTAAGAAGGGAACAGATAGATGCCAGAGTAAATATTCTTTAGAAGAATTGCTTAAGTGAAGACTGTACATGTCTGATGTTATGAAGATTAAAAGTTTCTATGAACATTATTTGATAATGTTCAGTAGTTATCCTTTCATGAATTACTAAAAATGGTATATATAATTCCGATTTCTTTGGTGGAGGGGTATCATTGTTAGGGAATCTTCTATTCTTTTTGGAAGGATAGAAGTTCTTTAATATTATTTTGTAAACAAATTTTGGTTTTTTTAAATAGATTTTTTATTGATTTCTTTTGGGGTTTTGTTTACATTTACCCCTATATCCCTCTCTATCCTGTCCCCAGAGAGCCATCCCTTACAATGAAGAAAAAACTAAGCAACATTTTTAAAAACCATGAAATTATATTGTGTCCCATAGCCATGGACCCCTCCCCTCTTCTGTAAAAAGTGGAGGAAGGGGCAGCTAGGTGGCGCAGTGGATAGAGCACCAGCCCTGGAGTCAGGAGTACCTGAGTTCAAATCCAGCCTCAGACACTTAACACACTTACTAGCTGTGTGACCCTGGGCAAGTCACTTAACCCCAACTGCCTCACTTAAAAAAAAAAGTGGAGGAAGATGTCTTCTTATATCTCTTCTTTAGGGACCCCTTCATTTTAAGACTTGTATTATGATTTGGAGGCATTTTGTGGGACAGAATTTATACATCTAATTTGTTCCCTCGGTTTTCCCCTCAGTGACTAAATCTAGTTTAATGGAGCCTACAATTTGGAATATCCTTAAACCATTATACATATTAAAGAAGTTCCTCTAAGAAGTAATGGGACCATAACAAGAACAAACTTCTCCATAGTATAGATGGTTGCCTCTTTTATTCCTCAAGCCTCTCCTCATGCCAACCCATCCTCTACACAATTCCCAAGGATTTTTTTCCTTTAGCACAGATGTGACCATATTATTTAGTAAACTCCAGTGACTGCTTATTACTTCTAGTATAAAATGTTAAATCCTATTTTGACTTCAAAGCCCATTACAACTTGACCCCAACTACTTGCTAGCCAGTGAAAGCCTAGCCTATAGAAACAGGTGTAGTTGTCTTGATTTAATGCAATCCTCCACATGGAAGCTACTAGGCCCCCATTACAATTTTGTTTATCTTACTTTTTTCTGAATATGTGTTTGTATATGCTTTATCTCTGCCATTAGAATGTATATTCCTTATGAGTGGGGATTATTTCTTTTTTCTTTTTTTTTTTTTGGTCTGTTTCCAGAAATGTCTATTACCATGTCTTTTAAAAGAGGCTACCAAAAACAAGTCTAGGAAAAAAAAATTTAAAAAGAATAATGGTTGATGTTGGAGTGAGGGTGGGAGGGAATGAACTAACCCTTTTGATTCATATAAAGTTTCAGTAATTCATTTGGGGGGGGGGTGAGGCAGGGGTTAAGTGACTTGCCCAGGGTCACACAGCTAGTAAGTGTTAAGTGTCTGAGGTCAGATTTGAACTCAGGTACTCCTGACTCCAGGGCCGGTACTTTATCCACTGCGCCATCTAGCTGCCCCTTCAGTAATTCAATTTTAGCACTTCCTTTATATCTTAAAAATAAAAAGCCCAAACTTTGCTCCCTTCTTCTGAGCACCAACTAATGTCTGAAAGGATGAGACTGAACAAAGAGATCACCTGAAGATGTACTTGGAGTGCTTGGGGCCTGGGTGGGGCTGCTGCTTTCAGACATCAGGCAGGAGCTGCTCCCATTATTTTCTCTCTTCACAAGTAGTTCTGCAGCACTGGGCAAGGGAATAGGATGGCTGATCCCAAGCTCCTCCTCCTGGGCTTGCTGCCTTCTCAGTGCCACCTGAAAATTAAGAAAAAAGAAAGCAAGTTGTAAGTACACCTATTTTTAACATTTTGAGGTGCATTACCTTTATAGACATTTTCTCTTTCGTTTATTTACAAAAGATTAATTTGGCACCAATCTACAACTACAATTCTGCACACAGGGAAGGAAAACAATCTGCTCTCATGGAGCCTTAATCCAATAGGGGAAGACAACACATCTTACTACTTAAGTGTATTCAAAATAACTAAAGGCAGTTTAGGGGATAGAAACCACCGGTAGCTGGGATGATCAGGAAAGGAGAGAAGGAAGCAAGTCATGAAGGAAGCAAGGGGTGGGGAATCCATGTACATAAATACAAGAGTGCCTGTGATAAATGTCACCAAAGACATAAATGCAGTATCAGTACTGCAGAGAAGGCAAAAAGAAGGTAGACAGAGAAAAGTATGATTAGCTTTTTGTTTTGTTTTGTTTTTTGTTAGGCAATTGGGGTTAAGTGACTTGCCCAGGGTCACACAGCTAGTAAGTGTTAAGTGTCTGAGGCCAGATTTGAACTCAGGTACTCCCGAATCAAGGGCCGGTGCTTTATCCACTGCGCCACCTAGCTGCCCCCCAAAGTATGATTAGTTTTTGACATTAAAGTGGTCTCTGATAACCTACTTGTGACAAAGTGCATTTCTGTTAGTAATGGGGACAGAAGCATGTGCAAGAGATTAAAAGAGAAATGAGTTATAGAAGTAACTGACCTATAAGTATAGAATGAAAAAAAAAATCCAAGAATTGGGGTTGTAGCTAAAGGGGGTCAAGCTAACAATTTTTCAGATTTTGAGACAAAGAAGCGGTCAATTGAGTGGTATAAACTGAAGATCCTACTAGAGAAGGAAAGAATATGGGATGGGGGTCCTCTTAGGGTAAAGAAGAGATCAAGGGCACAGAAAAAACTAGCACTCACATAACACTAAAAAGTTGGCAAAGCTAGGGGCAGCTAGGTGGCACAGTGGATAAAGCACCAGCCCTGGATTCAGGAGTACCTGAGGGGAAGCTAGGTGGAGCAGTGGATAAAGCATGGGCCCTAGATTCAGAAGGACCTGAGTTCAAATCTAGCTTCAGACACTTGCTAGCTGTGTGACCCTGGGCAAGTCACTTAATCCCAATTGCCTCACCAAAAAAAAAAAAAAAAGAGTACCTGAGTTCAAATCCGGCCTCAGACCCTTGACACTTACTAGCTGTGTGACCCTGGGCAAGTCACTTAACCCTCATTGCCCCCCCCCACACACACACACACACAAAAGTCAGCAAAGCTAAGATATTATATGTTAGATATATTACTTCATAGGGTGCTCACAAACATCCTGGGAGGGAACTGCTATATTACCTCCATTTTACAGATGAGGAAAATGATTGGTCTGGGGTCCTACAGCTAACATCTAAGATAGGATTCAAACTAAGGTCTCCTGACTCCAAGTCAACAACACTCTACTCTCTATGCCACCAGATGCTAATAATAATGTAATATAATATGGTAAAATAAAAGCCTTCCTCTAAGGAGGATGAGATAGGTGTGTATATATATGTATGCATACATATATACATATATAGTATAGACAAGGTCAGTGTCTGCCACTTCACTTGATTTTAGGGGCAACTTAAGGACTCATAATTTCTTGATATAGAGTGATCTTCACTGGTTAAAGATAAAATTTAAAATGCAAATCCACTGGCACTAATCCTAATTCATACTGGATATAAATGATTGCTAATAGAGCCTTTCTCTCCAGAGCTGATTTAGATTGAAGGGCACAGCAAGAAGGAAAAGGGAAAGGAAAGAAGTAAGGAGACTGGACCATGGCTGGAAGCAGGGTTGTTTACTTCAGTTTTAGTTTTGCCTGGGGATAGGGAGATGGTCACTGGGATGCAAAATCACCTAGGGAGAGAAAGGGATTAGGGATAGAGGGAAAGACTTTCAAATGACAAACCACTCCAAGAATCTTTGCCAAGAAAATACCAAAAGTGGTCACAATGAGTAGGACACAATTGAAAAATGACTGAAGAGGCAGCTAGGTGGCACAGTGGATAGAGCACTGGCCCTGGATTCAGGAGGACCTGAGTTCAAATCCGGCCTCAGACACTTAACACTTACTAGCTGTGTGACCCTGGGCAAGTCACTTAACCCCAATTGCCTCACTAAAAAAAAAAAAAGAAAAGAAAAATGACTGAACAACAAATGACCTAAGAAATGATATATAAAACAATTTTTTGTCTCATTATTACTAGAAAATAGCTCTGCTCTGGGGGCAGCTAGGTGGATAGAACACTGGCCCTGGAGTCAGGAGGACTTGAGTCCATATTCAGCCTCAAGTCACTTAACCTCAACTGCCTCCAAAAAAAAAAAAAAAAGAACTTTGCTCTGGAATCTTCTTTTCTGAATTATTAATAACATTTTTTCCTATGCTCTTAAAGCAAGAAAAGGCAGAGGGGTGTATGGATTTGTAATCAGAGGTCCTAGGTTCTGATTCCCAGCTCTGCTATTTACCACCCCTGAGATTTTAGGCAAGTCTTCATCGCTCTATGCCTCAGTTTCACTATCAGTAAAATTAAGTGAGTGAACCAAATGACCTCTCTAAAGATGTCTTATAAGCCAAAACATACCAATGAGCAAAAGGACAAGAAATACAAAATCACAGAAATTTTATTACCACTTGCCAGGGTATTCAAGTACAAATTAACAAGCCGACCTCCTTGAGGTCCATTCCAGTTCTTGGACTGGTTTTAGGAATTAGCTCTGATGATGCAAAGTGGGAAAGAGCCCCAAACTACAATAGAAAACATGAAAAGTGCTAAAAGTTGCTGTACTGAAAAAAATCTTCTATAGTACCCACATTAAAATATTAAAGGGTCTTCAACCAAGGTGGGAGAAAGAAAATTGGTGTTTGGAGACAGGTATCAAGACTTGATAGAAACATTAATTATCATAGCTACCCCACCCACAGGGCTCTCTATTTCTATTAGTTGTCCTCTCTTGAAGGGAAAAAAATGCTTGGCTATAGAAATGCTCAAAATGGACTCCCCAAACCTAGAATCAGTATTAGATCATGTCCTAAGCCCCAGATGCTACAAGGAAGACACCAGGGCAAAATCATTAGAAAGACAGAGAGAGACCAGTTATAGATCCTGCTTTAAAAAATGGAAAATATAATTTTAAATTAGTGCTAAATCCTTCTAAATTTAAAATTATGGTATACTTTACCAGTCAGTAGCAGTAGAAAGTCAGGAATCTGAGTGTCTGTGTAGGTCCCATTTGTAAAGAAATATTTTAATAATATAATGCCTTGTATCTGAATAAATGCCTTGTTTTATCCTCACAACAAACTTTTGGAAATATATCCAAGTAAAAAGACTGACCATAAAATCATGATAAAGGACTGGTTCCACCAGCATTTTATTATCTCAATAGAATTTTTAAATTTTTTTAAATAAATAAAATTTTAATTTAATTTATGGAATAAAACTAGTCTTTCAATAATATAGAATAATAAAAAAGATAATTGCACATGAAACTTCAAAGCAATTGTGTACAACTTGCTATTCCTTTTAAATATATAATAGTTATGCAAATTTTTTTCAAAAGAATTTTTAAAGTTCAAAAATTAAGCCTTAACTGATATGCTCATATTTATACTTATAATTTATATATACTTATATATAGAAATAGATATCATAGACATAATTTTATATATACACACTTATAATTTAAATAAAACTACCCCAGTTAAAATGAAAAATGTGTACTCTACACATATATTATAAACTTTTAAGGATGTCTCCACTTTTTAAATTAACAAAGCATCTTCCTCAAAATATAGGTAGTGTAAGTATATTGTCCCCATTTTACCCAAGAGGAAACTAAGACTTTTCCATGGTCACACAAGTTAAGGATGGAGCAGGGTTAGGATTTATATTCAGGTCTTCTGACTCCAAAGTCCACTATGCCACCTGAGCTATAAGGGGGTAGGGTCTGGGGGTAATCAAAATGATCAAGAAGGAGCTAAAGAACAATCTGGAAGCCAGTTCAAGAAATCTAATAAATTATAGCAATTACAGGTATTATTTAATTTTTAAAATGATTCACTTTAAAATTGGTTTTTTGGTTGTTTGGGGTTTTTTGTGGGGCAGTGAGGGTTAAGTGACTTGCCCAGGGTCACACAGCCAGGAAGTGTCAAGTGTCTGACTAACTTTTCTGAAGTGGACATAATGCTTAATACAGAAATGTACACTTATATGAGATTTTTAACATAAATTTTCATAATTCTCATCAGCAGAAACTATTTGATGGAGAAGAAAAAGTTCAAGAATGTAATCATGTATAGGAGACCTTGTTCCAAATCCTGCTCCTACGCTATGTGACCATGAGTCTCATTTTGCCCATCTGAGAAAAATATAAAATATTATTTATCCAGCATCACAGAGGTATCACGCTCAAAAAACCTTATTAAACCTTAAAATACAGAGAACTGTGAGCTGTTAACAGTAGTCATGTTGTTTGGGGTTTTTTGTTTGTTTGTTTTGGGGGAGGGCAATAAGGGTTAAATGACTTGACCACGGTAACAAAGCTAGTTTAGTGTCAAGTTGTCTAAGGCCACATTTGAACTCAGGTCCTGCTGAATCTAGGGCTGGGGCTTTATCCACTGTGCCACATAGGTGTCCCAGTAGTCCTGTGCTCATAAATGGATTTTTAAGGATTAACATAACACAAGGGGAAAAAAGTAGTTTAATGTTCTGGAAATCCTGAACTGTAAATCTTAGAAGAATAATGACTTACCTTTTATTTGTTTTGTTTTGTTTTTTATCTAGCCGCCCCTTAAGAAACACTTTCAAAAATAAACACAGACTACTAGCAGCCAGTATTTATATAAAACTTTAAGGTTTGCAAAGCACTTATATTACATGTAATATTACATACATCATCCATATGTATTTAGTAATATGTTTATTATTTATATTTACATACTGCTATATTAACTACATTGTGTGTAGGAACAGTAATGCATTATATCTACTGCATATATTATATGTAATATATTTACATATTGTATGCATAGTGTGTAACATATTTATACTGTGAATTTATATATTACATACAGCGTTCTAATATACAAATATATAACATGTAATACGTTACATTCATTATAATATCTGATGTTCTAGCCAATATTTATATATACTTATATATAATTTCATTTGATGTTCAATAATCTACTAATATCTTACAATGCAATTCTACTATTTAAAAACTAAACAAATTTATGAGATGTTAAATCTTTATAAAAATATTGAAAGGGACTATTTTAAGCAATTATAAACATTATAAATTAAATGCTACAATCCCCACAATATTTTAAGATATATAAGTAAAGATCTATAATATTGTTTCTATCTACAAAAGCCTACAAAAATGCTTTAAATGAACCATTTTAAATTAACTGAAATCAACTAAGATGTCAAGAAAAAATACCATATCATAATTTATTTCCATTATTTGGGTGACATCCTGTTATTTTTTAAAAAGTACTTTAAAAGTGAATTAAAAATCTGTAAAAGATACCTCTGAAATAAAATTAAAATACAAAATCAAAGGCATAAGTGTGTCATCTTTTTATTTTATCACTATTTTTTATCACCAAATTTTAAATAACATTTAAAACCAATTGCAAGGAAGGATATTTACAAGTCTATAATCAAAAGTAGCAATGTTTGTGAATACTTTTTTTCAATCTTAAGAGCAAAAAATATCCTTTAAAAAGGGAAACACAAACTACATGGAAAGAATGTATTTTTCTTTAGTAAATATAAATACAGGCTCTTTTCCTGATGACACAAAAGACAAATCTTTCAACAGACTTTAAATTTCTAAAGATATTTTTATTCTTATTTATTTATTTTACTTTTATTTTCCAAAAATATTTTAAAACATTTTTTCCCTAAGATACCTAAAAATCCTTAAGGCAAATATGGATTTTTTAAACTGGGCATTAAAATAAATCATTATGTGTTCCTTGACTGTACTTAAGGTGATATAGGAGTTCTTCCTTGCTCCTCCCTCTCCCCCCCCCCCCCGCGTGGGTGGAGGGAAATAGTAGAGGGAAAAAATTCAAGTTTGATCATTGAAATAATAATAATAAAGTTTAACAAGTACATATAAATTCTTAGGGGTCGCGTGTCAAAGAAAGCCTAATAAAACTACCATTCTATTTGAATCAAAATGGCTAAGATATTCATATTGCATCCACAGGAGGGAAAAAGCATTCACTATTCATTCTAAGACCAAAAAAATCCAACCACCACCAAAAAACAAAAACCGTTTCTCCTTCATCTGGCTATTACAGAAGCAGAACAAACTTTAGCTTTTAATACGAATTATTCAGCTCATTCTCCACCACCACCCCCCAACCTCCCCTAATTCTCCACTTCCCCTTGCAAATGTAGGGGCCAAGAATGTCTCTCCTCTAACGGTTTTTGGCGTTTCTTAGCCTTTCCGCGGGGATTCACCGCGGTTTGGTTTTTTTCTGAATAAGGGGACTCCAAAGGGGTCCGCTCTCCCTCCCTTGGGAGTGTGCGGGTGTCCAGCTGCCGACTGAACCAAGATGGGAAGGGGGGGTTGGCAGATAATAGTAGGCACGTTAATTAAAATCAAATTTCCCCCCAAAAAAAACAGGCTTTCTCCCCAAACCCATGAAATGAGGGAGCTGCAAAAGTTGGCCCCAAAGTTTGACGCTCTCTCCCAAAGATAAAATAAAAACAGAAATAGAGCCTAGGAGAGAATGAAATAGACGAAGAAGGAAGAAAACAGAGAAGGAATGAGATAGGAAGAGGAGAAAGGAAGAGAAGGAATGAGAAGAAAATGGGATGAAGATAAGGAGAAGGGAAGAGAAAAAATAGAGAACGGGAAAAGAAGGAAGAAGTAGAAGGGAAGAGAAAGAAAGAGGAAGAGAAAGGAGAGGGAAAAAAGGAAGAGGAGGCGGAAGAAAGGGGGGAAGGAGAAAGAAGAGGAGGAAAAGGAGATGGGAAAAGAAAGAGGAAAAGAAGAGAAGATTAAAGAAAAGGAAGAAAAGAGCCGGAGGCGTCGCGGAGGGACCTCGCGCGCGCGGGGCAGAGGCCGTGCCCGCCCCGCGCCCTGGCGCCCCGACGCCCTCCCGGCCCCGCGCCTCCTGCCCAGGCTCACCTGGGCGGCCATGACCCGCTGCCTCTCGGCGATCAGGTTGCACTTCTTGCACTGGCAGTCGCGCCACATGCAGAAGCGCTTGTGCCCCTTCAGGGGAGAAGCGTAGCCGTGGTTCCTGCAGCGTGCGCACTTGGGCAGGCGCGGAGACTTCTTTCCTGCTGCCCCCGACGGCCCCAAGCCGCTTGGGCCCGAGCCCGAGGCGCCTCCGCCGCCCCCGGCCCCGCCGCCGCTGCCTCCGGCCACCCCTAGCATGGCACCTGCTCCCTTCCCGAAGCCCCCGGCCTTGCCCGCGGGCCCGGGGTGCCCGTCGGACGACGTCGAGGGCTTGCTGTAAGAATCCTCGTTGGGCATGTCTCCACGATTGGGTGATCCCTCTCCTAAATCGGAAAGAGGGCCAAAGTCACCCCGAGATCTCCTACCCTCTCCGCCGCAGAGCGGGGTGCAGGAGAGCCGCGGCCTCGGACTGAGCCCCGAGGCGAGGGCGAGGACTAGGTGCGGGCGCCGCGGGAGCAGCGGCTCAGAGCTCTGTCGCTAGCGATGCGCCCCCGAGCTTCCGCGCCGAGTGAGTGAGGGCGGGGGTGCCCTCTGGCGCTTTTCTAGCCTTTCTCTCTCCCCACCCCCACCCTCCTCTCCCCCACACCTTTTTTTCCCCCTCTTTGGCGCGCTTGGCGGGGAACTTTTGGATACTTTTTTAGAACGTTCCCGGGACAGCTAGAGGGGAGAGTGCGCGCGGGAGCCCCGCCCCTCTAACTCTCATCCCACGAAGCAGCCCGAGCAACTCAGGAGCCAGAGGGTTGAAAAGCTACTATCTGCAAGCGCGTCCCTTCCCTCCCCAGCCCAGGACCACGCATCCCTCCCTCTTTTACTCCTGCACAGATATGCATTGCCTTCCTTTCTCACCAGGGGTTCGCGGTGCAAAGATGAGAAACGGCTGTTTAGGGAGAGTTGGCACTGCATGACAATTTCTGGAACCAAGGCAGTTGGGGGGGGGGGGAGGGTGGAAGGGATGAAGGGGGTTGAATGTGGGAGAGTTAAAAGGATTCACACGCTCAACTACAGAGGCTGGGGGCACATGACGCACGATTGCTAAAGCAATCTTTCAAAGTTACCTTCTTCATCTTCACACTCACACACACACATTTAGCCTTTTTTTTTAAAACTGCTTTTCATGGAAAATCCAAATTCCCATAGCCTGACCCTCAAAGTACTCTGCCATATCGATTCCTTCTTGCTATTATTTTCCTGCTTGGAACATCTTGGTGTTTCTTCTGTGAGCCTTAAACATTCTCATTTTTGCACACGACAACCTGGAATGCACTCTCCCTTCATTTTTCCAAACCCCTGCCTCATTAACTCTACACACTTGCCCCTTAACATTTAGATGTTCACTTACTTTTCATTTACAAATATGCTGCTTTGTGAACTTCCATAGTTCATGTTTTGCCTATTTTGCCTAGGGGATTTCTGAATTTAGGGATTGTGTCTTCTATTTCTTTTCTGTCCCACCAGAGGACCTAGCTTTCCTGTTGTTTTCTTAAGAGCCACTGACTCTAAACAAATCAATGTCACCTGTCACTTCTCTATAAAAGGAAATTTCCATTCATCTCCAGTGACCCTGACACTCTACTAATGATAATAATAAGACCATACATATTTACACAGCACCTTACATTTTTTTCAAAATTTATCAAAGAATTTTAACCACTTAATCACAACAATGCTGCAAAATAAATGTAGTCCAACTCCAGATAAGGAAACTGAGGTCCAGCAAAATTAAGTGAATTTCTGAGGAATAATACACTAGTAGTAAGTGAAAGGGCAGAGATTCAAACCAATAGTCTCTGATTCCAAATCCAATGTTCCTTCCACTGGCCCATGCTGCCTCTAACATAATCTGACATAAAATGAACTTGATATTCAGACTTGATCAAGTTCATGACAATGTTTAATAAGCAGAGTTGGGACTAAAGGCCAGGGCTCCTGTCTTCCAATCTTCTCTCTATCTTTTTCTCTTTTTCATCCTCTGTCTCTGTCTCTGCCTCTTTCTCTGTCTCTCTCCCAGGGCCTCTTGGTGTGTCTCTCTGTCTAGTCTGTGTGTGTCTATCTCTCTGTGTCTGTGTGTCTCTGTCTCTCACTCTTTGTGTCTCTCCGTCTGGGTGTGTGTGTCTGTCTCTCCCTGATCACTGCTTCTCACTAAACAGCTCTTTATTCAAATGTTATTGAGTACCTAATACTACTAATAATAAAGATATACTATGGCTGGAATATGGTACCCAAACAAATTCCAAAATCACCAACTATTGTAAGTGCCTGCTACCTGCAGCCCCTCCACAATAATCCTAACCCAGTAGTTTAGTCATAGCCAAGTAATGACCTCGACAGCTACAAACAACAGAAAAGAACCTCTGACAATCCTACTTGACTACAAAGGTTTCGATTGAACACCCAGCAAGCAACCTCAGTATCTCTTATTGGAACACCAACTACTAGCTAGATTAGAGCGTCATCACCAGCAAATGGGCCACTAGATGCCAGAGGAATTTTTTGTTGTTTTGTTTTAGCCGAAGCAACTCACAAAGACTGTCTACTGGGATGCAGAGGACCCAGTGAAGGCAAAACCCATGGCAACAAAAGCCTATCTCCTCCCAAGTCCTGAAGTTCTTTGTTGGGACAGACAGTACTTGCTTTCAAGAAGCTTACAGTCTAGAATGGTCCAGTGGAAAGAATACAAGCTGTGGAGTCAGAGGCTCTGGGTTAAAAATTCTCCCCTGATGCTTACCACTTTGGGCAAGTAGCAAGCCTCAGTTTCCTCATCTGTAAAATCTGGGCTTTGCAGATGTCCTCTGAAGTTCCTTTGGGGCATAGATCTATTATCCTGTTATCCTAGTAGAGGTGATTAAATAATTATAATAATAAAGAATAAAGAACTATGATACAAGTTATGTAGGAAAGATCTTAGCAGAGTGGTGTGAGAAATTTAAGAAAATAAATCTCATTTACGGCTAGAAAGATCAAAGAAATCTTCATAGAGAAGTGAATACCTAAACTGAGCTTCTAAAAAAGAGGGGAAGCCTTGTGATACGGAGGAAATTTTTAGCCCAATTACTCCAATCGCAGAATCTTGGTTCAAATAGAACATCAGGTACTTACTATACACATGACCTTAGACAAGTTACTTTACTATCCTCATTTTCCTCATCTGTACAATGAAACGGTTGGACTAAATGATCGCTGGGGTCTCTTCCAATTCCAAATCTATAATCCTATGGTTTTTCAAAAGGGAAGAGATTGTGTCAGAGACAGCAAAGATATGACCCTATTGAGATTTTTCAGAAGGACAGAGATTAGAGGTCAGAGACATCACATACAAAGATATGAAGGTAGGTTTGAGCAAGAAAATACCAGGAACAGCAAATTGTCTAGTTTGACTGGAATCTAAAGGGGTGTAGGGAGAAAAATGCACAATAAATATGGAAAGGCTGGACTAATGGGGTTTGTACTTTTTCAAAAAGCAATGGGGAGGAACATCTAACCCTGGCAGAGATATGAAGGATAAAATGGAGATAGGCAGAGGCTGGAGGCAGTTAAAAGACTGTTACAATAGTCTAAGAGATAGGTAATGAGGGCCTGAACTAGGATGGTAGTCATGGGCATGTGAAGTAGGAGGTGGATGAGAGAGATATCACAGAACCAGAATCAGCAGGACTTGACTACTGATTGGAGGCGGGGCGGGGGGGGGGGGGGTGTTACAGAAAGAGGAAAGAGCCAAAGATAACTCAGAGGTTTCAAGTTTGGATAACTGTAAAATGATCTCAAAGATCCTTGCTAGCTCTTAGTCCTGTGATCCTGTGAATCCAATCGTGGTGCCGTTCAAAGGAATAAAAAAAATAGTAAGAGGAGAAAGCATTGGGAGGAGGGGGAGGGGGATAATTCAGTTTTAAACATATTAAGTCTGAGATAATGATAAGACACCCTCTTGGAGATATCCTGACCCAGAAGCAGCGGAACAAAAAGGGTAAAGAGGTTAGAGCTTTAGATCCCTCTTTGGAAGTCTTCTGCATTAGAGATGGTGACTATTTAGAAATATCTGTTATTCCATCTTAGTATTTAATCTTTCCTATATCAACACCAAGGTTTAAAAGTGGGAGGATTTTCCTAAAAATTCACCCCACAGATTCTCACCTCTGTATCATGGCTGAGCTTGGAAACTCTATTCCCATGTTCCCATATTCCATTCCCACTTGTAAGGCTAATTTGAATGCCACCTCTTCCCTTCTCTGATTCTCCTAGTTGAAAAGCATTGTTTCCTTAATCTGATCCACAACAGTACTATTTCTCATTTGTAGGCTTATATTCTTGTATCCTTGTAGTCTTACAGATTTACATAGATATATAGATTTACTCACATAAACTTAGATCTAGAAATTGTCTTACAAATCAGCTAGTCCAACTCCCTCATGTTACAGAACCCCAGAGGGATTAAGTGATTTTTCCCAAAGTCATGTAGATAGTCATATTCCAAATTGTTTTATTTATTTGCATGCTAATCTTATAACTCCTACTAGACTATAAACTCCTTGAGTATAGAGATTAGATTTTATTTCATAGTTTGCTCAATGCATTGCAATAGGGATAGGGACTAGACTTCTGATTTCATTGATATAGGGAACTCTCTCTACCAAGTTGGCAAATTCCTGCAATTTATTGTCTTTGAGAATTGCCTGAGAGGTTACACCTAGCCAGGGTAACACAGACAGTATGCATCAGGGGTGGGGCTTAAACTGAGTTATTCCTGACTCCCAGGCCCTTAGGCCTCTATTTGCACTTAGATGTTTGTTGACAAAAGAGGTAGAGGGGAGCATCTAAGTGGCAGCTATATGGTGGCTAGGTGGCACAATGGATAGAGCACCAGCCCTGGAGTTAGGAGGACCTGAGTTCAAATCCACCATCCAAAACTTATTAGCTGCATGACCCTGAGCAAGGTCACTTAACCCCAATTGCCTCCCCCTCAAAAGTGTTTGTTAAATGAATTCCTCAAATCTTTCTACCTTGGGTCCTGAGCTTTCTTCATTTATTTTTTGTATCTGGAGATAACCCTAATGCCAGTCCTGCACCTATGGTCTATTTAGGTACATAATTCAGGTGCCAAGAGGATTGAGGGGTACAAACCCACATCAGTAAAAGCACACATACTCTCATATTATCCAGCTTGACACAAGTTGACAGTATTAAATAGTTCCTTCTAAATAGATCTTAGTGTATTCCTAAAGCCTTTTATCCCAAGCCCCAACCCTTCCGGTTACAATTCTTCTTCATACTAGTTCACACTGACTCCCCCCCCCTCACTTTCAGTCCAAGGTCAGGCCATCGCCTCTAGTTCCCTTTTGGTCAGTGGAAGAATAAAGTTCTTTCCTGTTGGGAACCCAAGTCCACTCACTCCCGTTTGGCTTCTGGTCAAAAATTCGGCCTGCACAGCTAGTTCCCTCAACCTACTCAGATGATGTTCCTCCTGCTTCAGCTTCTAAGAATTCTGTTTTCTCTTATCTCTTCTCTCTGGCCCTTTTTTGGATGTTCTTGAAGGTTGTTCCTGCAGCCCTTCCATGCCAAGTCAACTCATGCAGTATTCTCCCTATCAGCTCTTTCTTGTTGTTATTTTTGTTGGAAACACTGTTTTCTAAAAAGCCCACCTTCCGAATTCCCCACAACTGGACCCTCTCACTCCATACCATCAGGACAAGGAGGTTTTATTCCCCTATGTGCACTTAGGGTTCATATCCCTTTTCAGGGGTTCACCATATACTTTTGTGCTGAAGCCAATATCCTCTTACAAAGAACTCCTCCCACCCCCATTTTCTTCCATTAAAACACTTATGGTTTTTGAAAAATAAACTAAAAAGCATAAGCTTACAAAGGAAGCCAATTATCTTGAAATATACATATCAATATGTCAAAATTTAATATCAAAATTTTACAAAATATTTTTACAATTCCCCAGGTTACCCAACCCGTAAACCTGATCTAATTCAACATACATACACATAAGGGACCCAGAGGTGAAAAGACACAGTCACTAAGGGACATAGGCAAGGCTTGAACTGAAATCTTCTAACTCTACAATCAGTGCTCTTCCCAAGTATCTCAAGAATACCCATGTAGTCTCAGGTTTTCTATCTGTCATTTATCATTCTTATATATAACCAGATCACCTTCTCCTCCATTTATATGTGTCTGATGTTTTCTCTTTTTTAAAGTCTTAGAGTCTGATTATCTGCTTTTATATCAAAATAAGTGGAATAGACAAATCTACATAATATAACAAATAACAAAAATTTAACAAGTCATAGATAGGGATAGAGGATGAAGTGTCAGAAGGATTTGGAAAAGAAATAGGCCCAGAAAGCTAAATAAATAGAATTTGAAGAGGCAGAGAGGAACAGAACAGAAATCCCACATCAGGGAACAGTATGGACAAAATCTTGGAGTCAAGAATGTAAGGAGCTTACATTATAATGGGGGATACACCAAGTACATGTAAAATATTTATATGACAAATATAAAGTTAATAAATACAAATATATATGAGGTAGGTTGGGAGGAAGGGTACTAGTATTTAGGGTGACCAGGAAAACCTTATTTCAGAAGATGCATCTTGAAAGAGGAGAGGGACTATATGAAACAGAAGTGAGGAAGAGCAAAGGCACAGAAATGGAAGATTTGAGGGGCAGCTAGGTGGTGCAGTGGATAGAGCATTGGCCTTGGATTCAGGAGAACCTGAGTTCAAATCCAGCCTCAGACACTTAACACTTACTAGCTATGTGACCCTGGGCAAGTCACTTAACCCCAATTGCCTCACCCCCCCCCCCAAAAAAAAGAAAAAGAAAAAGAAATGGAAGATGGAGTTTAAAGAATGAGATCTCAGACACATGACACTTACTCGTTGTGTGACCCTGGACACATCACTTAACTCTCATTTCCCTGTGCAAAAAACAAATGAGAGGGCCATTTAAACTGGCTGAAAGAATATGGGATGAGGAGAAATGCCCAATAAAGCCGGAAAGATAAATTAGAGCAAGGTTTTTAAAAGCTAAACAGAGGGGCAGCTACGTCTTGCAGTGGATAGAACACCCACCCTGGGGTCAGGAGTACCTGAGTTCAAATGTGGCCTCAGACACTTACTGTGTAACCCTGGGAAAATCACTAAACCCCATTGTCTCCCAGAAATGCAAAATAAAGCTGAACTCCACAGTTTATATTTGATCCTGAAGGCAATGGGAAGCCACTGGAGTTGGAGGATTACATGGTTAGATCTATACTTATGAAAAATTACTTTTATATTTTGGATACATTGGAATGGTGAAAGGCTTGAGGCAGGGAGACTAATTAGTAGGCTACTGCAATAATCCAGGGGAAAGGTTATGAGGTCCTGAATTAGGTACTATAAGAAGAAAAAAGGAGTCAGATGGGAGAGATTGTGTAAGGGTAGAAATTAGACAGTTTTCTAGGTCCTCCCAAGTTGGGCTTTCATTAAAGTAATATTTCACTTATCTGGAGAGCAACTGTTTGAACTTTGCTGTGGTGAAAAAGCCTTTTTTCTTTTTCTCATTTTTTTCTTTTTTTTTCTTTTTATTTTGGTGTAGAGAACTTTATAGTCCCCCAGGTTACCCTAACCCTAAACCTGGTCTAATTCAACATACATACACAAAGTTTATTTTTGTGAAAAAAATTTATAGTTATGCTTATTAGTAGTAATTTACTGATTCATAAGAGCAACCAAAATCTACCTGTAGTAAATGTGACAACTAATCTAAAAATTTTTTTAAATCTATTGAAAATGTTTGAAAATTAAAGAGGTATTTACACTTTAATTTATGCCATATAGTTACTCATACTTTCTTCCATAATTGGACCCCATGGTAAAATTAGTATTAATTAAATTAGCCAGGTATTGCATTTTTTGCGGGGCAATGAGGGTTAAGTGACTTGCCCAAGGTCACACAGCTAGTAAGTATCAAGTGTCTGAGGCAGGATTTGAACTCAGGACCTCCTGAATCCAGGGCCAGTGCTTTATCCACTGCACCACCTAACTGTCCCTGTTTTATTGCATTTTTAAGAGAAAAGGAAAGAGTAAAAGTAAATTCTAAACTAATTTTTAGGAGTTCAAAGATTAATGGGAAATAAAAAGTACATCTGACAGTGGTTATACTGTGCCCTTAGTTCCATACCTTCTGCCTATTACATTTCCGTAATCATTGTTAATAAAAGAAAAATGTCTAGCAATGATACTCCTTGAAGGAATAACATTGTAGGTGAGTAAGGTTGCAGTCTGTAATTTTACCATTCATGTTTTACATGATGTAGAGAGACTTAGGAATAATATAATGAATAGTTTGTGTCTGATTCAGAGCAGGGAAAATTGAAACCTTAAGTAGACACATATATCTGCTATTATGTATTTTCTATAAAGCTTTTTTTTATTCTAAAAGAAGGGTCTATCAGATTTTCCACTTTATTAGCTCTTGGGAAAAGCTATTGTGAAATAATAAATTAACTTAACTTGGGATGCAAGAAGTGGCGATTGTGTAAATCAGAACAAATTAGATAGAGCATGGTATGTAATGCCAATGATTGTATGTTTGCTTTTTCTTCCATTTCAACCTTATTATTTAAAATTATTATAAAACAATCTGTAACATGAAATTTCAAATATATTTTAATTACTATTATTTATATTGTATTATGATAAAAATTATTACAGTAGAAATTATAAATTAATAATCTGCATAAGATGCTGGTAAGAGCTGACTACTATGATTTAGGGGACACTAGAGGGAATGTTTGATCAAGAACTATCCCTCCCTATCCATCGTATTCAATTTAATTAAGTTAAAGCAATATGTTATACCATACTATTACTGATGATAGCTACCATCTACATAGCACTTTAAGGTGTGCAAAGCATTTTACAAATATTACCTCATTTTATTTTCTCAACAACTTTGTGAGGTAGTTGCTGTTACTATCCCATTTTACAGATGAGAAAACTGAGGAAGACAGACATCA
This sequence comes from Dromiciops gliroides, assembly GCF_019393635.1. Classification (NCBI taxonomy): domain Eukaryota; kingdom Metazoa; phylum Chordata; class Mammalia; order Microbiotheria; family Microbiotheriidae; genus Dromiciops; species Dromiciops gliroides. The sequence continues at coordinate 577,805,896 of NC_057861.1, read as the reverse complement.
CATGACTTGCCCAAGGTCACAGCTAACTATAAGCATAATTAAATCCCAACAAAAATTCCACCTTCTACAGGAAGCCTTTCCCAACACCTCTATATTCCACTGCCTTCCCTCTGTTAATTCTCCCCTATATATATTTGTTTACATGTCTTCTTCAGCTTTTTGAGGGAAGGGACTATCTTTTGCCTCTTTTTGTGTTTCCAGCTTAGCACAATGTTTGGCACATAGTAGGCACTTAATAAATGTTTATGACTTGATTGAATTAAGAGCCGACTGCCATTCCATTTGACAGAAATCATAAAACTCAATGTTGTTAGAACTGTGGGGGAACAAGAACACCCAGATGTTTTTATTGTTTACATGTACAATACAGTCTGCCTGGATGCAATCGTTTTGTACAGAACAATCTGCCAGTGTTTTTTAAGTAATAAAAATAACACTTGGAAATTATAACTTAAAGAAGCAATTAAAATAAAGGTTGTCATCATCAACTGGACTCCAGGTCATTCATCCAACATTCTAAGTACCCTCAGAACCTGCCTTACCAGCATCTTTAGGGATTTCAGTATTTTTGTAGCTAACCCTCCTAGTACTCTGACCACATAGCTCTTCAGTCCCAGTCCCCTTTTCCACTTTATTTCAACCACACTTTGGCATGGCCTTGACCAGCATCACTGCTAAGCTATGGAAGGCTGCACAGTACAGCAGACATCAGGCTGAGTTCAGAGTCAGAGGACCTAGGTATTTCAAAACCTGGCTCTTATTCATTCCCTGTGTGGCTTTGGAGGCATCGTATCACCTCTGTTGCTTTCGCCTCAGATGAGGTCTTTTGCTTAACTGTTATTCTTTGTTATAATTAAGAGTTCAGGTTTTTTTAGAGGAGTAGGGAGCATTTCCCAAAAGGACTGTGATTTAAAGACAAAATCCATCAATAACACTTTTTTTAAAAAAATTAGAGTATTTAAGTGAAGTGAGCCAAACTAGAACATCAGTAACAGCAATATTATAATGATAATCAACTGTGAAAGACCTAACTACTCTGGTTGATACTGTAAAGTGATTCACAACAATTCAAGGGACTCATGATGAAAAATGCTATCCATCTCCAAAGAGAGAACTGATAGATTCTGAGTGTAGATCGAAGCCTATTTTTTCTTTATTTATTTTTCTTCCTTTTCCTCCCCCAACATGGATAATATGGAAATGTGTTGCATGACTTCATATTTATAATGGGTATCTTATTTCTTGCCTTCTCAATGGGTTGGCGGAGGGATGGAGGCAGGGAGAAAATTTAGAATAGGAAAGGAAAAAAAAGAGGGTCTTTGACTAAGTCATCTATTGGGCTCCAGAACACTCTTCCATGACACTGGCTTTTTTTTTTGGGTGAGGCAATTGGGGTTATGTGACTTGCCCAGGGTCACACAGCTAGTAAGTGTCAAGTGTCTGAGGCCGAATTTGAACCCAGGTCCTCCTGACTCCAGGGCAGGTGCTCTATCCATTACGCCACCTAGCTGCCCCCAGAACACTCTTCTAACTTTCTAAATACCCTTAGAACATGATTACCGGGGCAGCTAGGTGATGCAGTGAATAGAGCACCGGCCCTGGAGTCAGGAGGACCTGAGTTCAAATCCAGCCTCAGACACTTGACACTTACTAGCTGTGTGACCCTGGGCAAGTCACTTAACCCCAGTTGCCTCACCAAAAAAAAAAAATAACATGATTACCAATGATCTCCAAGATCCCTTCCAACTTATTTTAAATCCATGATTCTCATAGATAGGCTAAGCATGAGCCACACTCTACATATGACTATTGTGATCCTGTGATCTTCAGTTTTGACTTTTCAGTCTCCATCATCTATCCTACCTCCTATATTTTCTCACATTAAACCTCTTCAAAATCACAGAATCTCAGATGGGAAGGACCTTAGAAGCCATCTCTAGTGCAATCTACTCTTAAGCAAGGCTTCTTTCTCCAACATACCTGAAAAGTGGTCATGCAGCCTTTGCTTAGATCCTTCCAATAAGGGAGAGCTCACTACCTTCATTTTGACATCTAAGCACTTGAGGTTGGTTGTTCTTTGCCTTCGTTGTGACCAGACCCCTCTGTATCCTTCCAAACCTTCTTCTTCACTCTGTCACTTTAATGATTCTCTGGTGTAATGATTGTTCCCAGAGGGAACAATGCTTCAAGAGACATAGGAGGGGGCAGCTAGGTGGCGCAGTGGATAGAGCACCGGCCCTGGATTCAGGAGTACCTGAGTTCAAATTTGGCCTCAGACACTTAACACTTACTAGCTGTGTGACCCTGGGCAAGTCACTTAACCCCAATTGCCTCACTAAAAATAAATAAATAAATAAATAAAGAGAGACATAGGAGGAGGAAAGTGAATGGCTGAGCTGGTCCCCAACACCTCTTCCCCCCATCTTGGGTTAAATGAAGCTAATTAAGCAGAAAAAGGAGAAAGCCTCCTCCACTGAGAGAAGAGGAGGTCATGGCAAGAACAAGATGAAGACAAGCTAGGGACTAACTTGCTAAATCGACAGGGATGAGTCTTGAGCCAGGATGGTGTAATCCAAGTTACAAATGTGAAATCTGTCCTGTGAAATCTTCGCTGCTTGTTGGAGCAGAGGAGGGCAGACATGTCACTGAATGTAGGTATTTCCATGTATATTTGATGGGTTTCTCCTCCCACTGGGGCTCTGGAGTGTGAAGACATGATGGCTTTCTGAGTTCTTTGGCTCTTTACCCTCCTTCTTTGTCCCCATCTTGCAGGGCAGAGTGACAACAGCATCCCTGCTCTTTCTCTATTTAACTCATCTCCGGTAGTTGTATGAGAAGCTCAGCTGAATAGGTCAGCCACCAATTCTGAATAGGTCAGGCACTCTAATTCTGTCCTATTAACAGGAATACTTATGTGTCATATATTTAGGGCTATAGTTAACAATAATTTTCTCAATTTATAGAAAGCATTTCTGGTGGATTTTTATGTTTGTACAGACCTAAACTTCTTTTACTTCTCCTCCTTTTCTTCTTCTTTCTTCTTCTTTTCCTTCTCCTTTTCCTCCTCTTCCTCCTCCTCCTCCTTCTCTCTCTCCCCCTCTCCTATCTCTCTTCTTTCTCTCTTCTTCCCCATCTCCCTCTTTCTCTTTTCTCTCTTCCTCTCCCTTCTCTTTTCCTCTCCCCTCTCTCTTTTTCTTTCCTTTTTTTCTCTTTCTCTATCTATGTGTCATGTAGTTCATTTAGTAGGGTTTAGCCTTCCTATTGATCATTGCCTAAAAATAATAATAACAGCAAGCTTTTATATAGCACTTTAAGGTTTGCCAAATGTTTTACATGTATTTACATTTGATCCTTATAACAGCTCTGTTATGTAGGTGTTATTATTATCACTGTTTTATGAATGAGGAAATGGAGGCACAGAGAGATGATGAAGTGATTTGCTGGGGTCACACAACTGGTGTCTGAGACGGTATTTGAACTCAGATCTCCTTGACTTCAAATCCTGTGCTCTATGAACTGCACAGCCTAGCTGCCCTTAGAAATTGGAAAGAAAAGCGGAATAATTTATACTCTAAAATTCTTGTCATAGGAGCACTATTCTTAATTGTTGTTATTCAGTCATTTTTCAGTCATGTCCAACTCTCCATGACCTTATTTGAGGTTTTCTTGGCAAAAATACTTGAATGGTTTGCTATTTCTTTCTCCAGATCATTGTACAGATGAACAAACTGAGGCAAACAGGGCTAGTGACTTATCTAGGGTCACACAGTGTCTGAGGCCAGATTTGAATTCAGGGAGATGAATCTTCCTAACTCCAGGCAGGGCACTCTACTGCACTATCTAGCTGCCCCTACTGTTTTTAATAGACATGATTTTAAAATATTAGCAAAAATTTTTAAGAAAGTACTTCAGTTGATGCCACTTCACCACCAGTTTCTTTTTTGTACAGTTTCTTCTTATCTGGCTTCTATCACTATCATGTTACTGAAGCTGCTTTCACAAAGTTTGGGGGATTCTTTTTTTCAGTCTTCATCCTCCTTGACATCTCTTAAGCATTTGATACAGTTAACCAACCCATCTCTTTGGACATTGTCTTAGCTTCCAGAACATCATTCTCTCATGTTTCTTATAGCTCTCTGACCAATCCTCTCTCTACTTCTCTAGACTCTCATTCTCTTCCCTGAGCCCATAGTACATTGTCTTGCAGCTAAATTGGGAAACAGAAGGATTATCATGCACGCCTACTGGCACCACAGAAAGATGCTGCTTACAGCTAATTCTTTTGTGGGAACCAATTCATCGTTAGGTACAGCATGGTGATCCTCCCTTCACATTATTATCCTGACCTTGCTCTTTGCAAATATCTCATCTCCTGTTCCATGCCAATCCCCCACCCCCATCTCTGAAGACTTTCAAAGGCTCATGAGCTCCATCTTCCAAGAGTTGTCTAAGGCCCCTTCCAGCACTACCCCTCAAAACATATGCATAGGTCATTCTCAAAGATTTTGTAGAGACAAGGAAGGGGGAATATGTTTCTTTGATGTTGTTATTCCTATAATAATATTTGGAATTTTATACAAGTTTTTATAACCTCCCATGTTTCAGGTCTTTAGAGTTACTTCCTCAAAGCCCCAGAATTTCTGTCACTTCCAGCCCAGACCTCCTCGGTGTATGCTTTGGTCTAATCTTGAGCAGCTCTCATTTTTGTTTTGACTATACCCAGGGGTAAGAAGGAAGACACACACATCACCATGTGCTGGCTACTTAGTGATGAATTCTTTGATCATGGAGACCAACTAAAGAAAGAGAGGACTAGAGGCAGCTAGGTGGCACAGTGGAGAGAGCCCTGGCCCTGGATTCAGGAAGACCTGAGTTCAAATCCAACCTCAGACACTTGAATTTGATTTGTTAAGACTTGAGGCAGTGGTATCAAATTCAAATAGAAATACCTGAAGCCTCCTATTGATTCAGAAAACCACAAATTAACATTATCCATGCTGTAGTGTGTTTGTATTTGTTTTGTTTAAAGTTTCCCAATTCCATTTTAAATTGGTTTTGTCGTTCATTCTGAAATTTGGGAGGAAAATAAAGGAAGTAATAGTGTCACTCAGGGGGCAGCTAGGTGGCACAGAGAATAGAGCACCGGCCCTGGATTCAGAAGGACCTGAGTTCAAATCCAGCCTCAGACACTTGACAGTATGTGTGACCCTGGGCAAGTCACTTAACCCCCATTGCCCCGTGCCAAAAAAAAAATAGTGTCACTCAGTTTCCTCTTCTGTTTAGCACGGAAGGACAAGAAGGCAGGAGGGAAAGAGGAAGGAAGGGGCAAAGAAAAGGAAGAAGGAAAGGAGGTAGGGAGAGAGGGACAGAGAAAAGGAGGCAAGGATGGAGGAAGGAAGGGAGGGAGGGAGAGAAGGAGGGAAAAGGGAAAGGAGGGAGGCAGGGAGGAAGGAAACAGGTTATTTATTAAGTCCTTGCTATGTGTCAGGCAATGTGCTATGCCTCTCTCAACATAGCCTAAAATGACTGGCATCAGAATGATCTGAGTTCAAATCCAGTCTCAGACACTTTCTAGGTATGCGACCCTGGGCAAGTCACTTAACACTGTTTGCTTCAGTTTTCTCATCTATAAAGTGAGCTAGAAAAGGAAAAGACAGCACTCCAGTATCTTTGCCAAGAAAACCCCTAAGGGTAGCTAGGTGGTGCAGTGGATAAAGCACCAGCCCTGGATTCAGGAGGACCTGAGTTCAAATCTGACCTCAGATACTTAACACTTACTAGCTGTGTGACCCTGGGCAAGTCACTTAACCCTCATTGCCCTGCAAAAAAAAAAAAAAAAAGATAATCTCTGCCCTCAAGGAGCTCACAATGTAAGGGGGGAGACAATAAGAAAACCCCTAATGGGGTCATGAAGAATTGGACACAACTGAAAAACAAAATATAAATGCTAGCTATTATTATTATAATTATTAAATTCAAAACCGATCTCAAATACTTACTCTTTGTGTGACCCTGGACAAGTTATTTGACCTCTATCTGCCTCAGTTTCCTCATATATAAAATGCAGCTAATAATAGCACCTGCCTCTCAGGGTTGTTATGAGGCTTAAATGAGAAAATATTTGTAAAGCACTTTGCAAACCTTGAGGCATGAAAATGTAAGTATTATTATGAGTGATTACTTTATGTGTCCAGCTAATCTAATTATTTCCCTTCTCTATTCATCTTGTCCACAAGCAGAGAATGAGACTGTTAAATACTTTGCTAAAATCCAGGTTAACTCTATCTAAAGTATTCTCAATATCTATTAGTCTTGCAAACCTATCCAAAAAAAGAAAGGAAGGAAGGAGGAAGGGGAGAGAGAGAGAGAGAGAGAGAGAGAGAGAGAGAGAGAGAACAAAAAAAAGAAAGAGAAAGAAAAAAAAGAAAGTTGTCCTTGATGAAGTTAAGCATAGGTAGAAATGACTAGAGATTTTAATAAACGAAGGTTATATAGAGGTGATACAATTCTACAATCTGACAAAGGTGTTTGTTTCTCCCAATATTTTTCTATCCATTTGCAAAACTGATTATTCCATTTTAGCATCTTTTAATGTCCTAATGTTGATATGAATCTTTTACAAAGGGTGTGATAAAATAACTGCACTAAATTGAAAGCTTTTTGTTTGTTTTATTTTTAATGAGTGCTTTGCCTTGATTTGCACATGAAGTCATTTGCAGCTAACTACCTTGAGCATTTGCAAAAAAAACCCCAAAAACCAAACAAACAAAACAAAACAAAACAAACAAAACCAGCACTGAATGTTTCATTCCTAGAAAAGTGCCCTGTACCACTTCGAGCCACTATGTACTTTAGCATGGGAAGATGTTGTACTAGCTTCACTAGGAGAATGAATATCTTGCCCTGCTGATGATCTCCTCTCCTCCAGGTCTTCTTGTGTCCCATTTTTCACAAGAAGGGAGTAGAGGGTGTAGGGGGAACTGTTTGATCACAGCATGTGCCTGCAAGTTTTAGTTGGAATTTGCTCTACATTATCCCTGTGAAAAAGGAAAGAGCACCAGTTCCTTGGCTAAATAGATTTTGTTGTTGTTGAGTTGTTTCAGTTGTGTCCAACTTTTCCTGACCCCATTTGGGGTTTTCTTGGCAAAGTTAGTGGAGTGATTTGCTATTTCCTTCTCTAGATCATTTTACAGAAGAGGAAACTGAGGCAAACAGGGTTAAGTGATTTGCCTAGGGTCACACAGCTAAAAAGTGGCTGATGGCAGATTTGAACTCACAAAGATGAACCTTCCTGACTCAAAATCTGGCACCCTATCTACCACACCACGTAGCTGCTGCCCCTCTACTTAACACCTATTCCTACTCTTCTTCACTAGGTTTTTTTTTTTCTGAGAAAGAAAGACAGTAAAGAAAGAGATCCTTCTCTAACTACAGAGAAATCATAGTAGCCAATTCCCTACATTATTTTGTAGAATGTTAAGGTGTAAACCTCAACAGACCTGCAAAGCCTTTTCTTCTGATTTGGCAAAGGCATGACTGTTTAACCAAATGACTTCATTGACAAGACTGTTGGCTAGGGCACTGATTCTCAAAGTGAGGTTTGTGGACCACTGGTGGCCTTGGGGGTGTGGAGGGCCAGTCTTTCAAATTGGTCTAAAGTACATGACACAGAAAATCAATGTGTTTGCTTTTTGAGGATATTTTACATTAAAATTGGGGGCAGAGGAGAACATGCTAGGCCTGGAATCAAGATGACGAGTTTAAACGTAGCCTCCCACACTGACTAGCTATGTGACCTTCACATGGTTGTAAAATGGGGATACTGACAGCACCTACCTCACAGGATTGTTGTGAAGATCAAATGACATATTTGTGAAGCACTTAGCATAGTGCCTGGTACACAGTAGGTGCTATATAAATGCTTATTCTCTCCTCCCCACAAATTAACATTATCTAACAAAAGCTTTTCTATTATTTGTCCAAACTCCACAAAATTGTTGGATTTGTTTGTTTGGGGGTTGGGGGGTGGCTATCAAAAGAGGTGAAGACCAAATACTTTATTAGACCTTTTGCTCTATTGTCATGGTTCTTAGAGGAATAAAAACCCTAAGGTAGCCTAGGGCCCAGAAGTGCTGCATTTCTCTAGGAGAGCTAACAAAAATGAAAAAACAAAGCCTGAAGCTCTTACTCCCAGAAAAAATGAAGGACAAGAACAATTTTGTGGTGACCTGCATAGAATATGGGATGTTAATATCTCTGTCACAGCCAAGTGACTGTTATCTTTGCTCCAATTGCTGGCTGGTATCCTTCCTGGAAGAAAAAGTAAAAGGGGTCAAGGAACTCCACTTATCAAAAGAATTAAATGTTCCTTTATAAAATGGAAGAAAAGCCTTGATGTGAAAGCAAGGAAAAAAAGATCCAAAAAAAAAAAACCAAAGGAGAATCCTGATCCGTGTCAGGAGGTTGAAGGGTAGAAGGAATGTAACAAACAAGACACAGAAAGAAAAGACCACTAAAAACTTGGTGATGAACACATAGAAGGTTATTCCCAAAGAAGAGGGAGTTGGAAAGTGAAGAGGAAGTATCTGCTTTCACTGTGAGGAATATTATTAGGGATCTATAGATGCTTTCAGAAAAAGAGGCAAGTAATGGTCATTCCCTGCTGAGAAGTACCAAGGTAGCTATATATAGACTTGATAACAAAAATGGAGAGGTCTGATGTCTTACTGGGACATGCATCCAAGAAGTGTCAAAGAAATTCCTAGTACTGGTCATTCATGTGACCACAAATGATACTACCTAAAGGAACTTAGATAGAGCACTGGCCCTAGATTCAGGAGGACCTGAGTTCAAATCCAGCCTCAGACACTTGACACTAGCTGTGTGACCCTGGGCAAGTCACTTAACCCCAATTGCCTCACCAAATAATAATAATAATAATAATAAGGAACTTAGAAAGTATGGCTGTATAAGCAAAGCATAAAGATTAAGAAGTCTTGGGCAAAAATGTAAGAACAATGCATCAGAGGTGGTATTTTTTCACTGCAGCCAAATGTTGGCAAAGGACTTCAGAAGGAATAAGTAAATTTTTGTTGCTGTTGTTTTATTGATTTGTTTTAACTTTACAAAAATTTGCAGATTCCCCCTAAATCTGGGAAAGATCTCTTATTACAAAGTAAAATAATTAAGCAAAACTAATAATCATCTGAAAGTTCTGACAAATTTCCATAACTGTAACACCCTCACCTCTTTTTAAAAAAATTAACAAAAATCCATTTTCTCTCCCTCCGACCTACACTCGATTGAACAATAACAACACAAAAAGAAATGAAGGAAGGAAAAGAAAAACAAATATGCATAATCAAGGAAAGCAAATTCTCTCTAACAAATATGCATAATCAAGGAAAATAAATTTCCTCAATGGGAATATAGAAATTTTTCAGTCTAAATCTATCACCTCTCTCTCATAGATAGAATGTTTCATCATGAGTCCTTTGTATTCATAAATGGCCATTGTATTGATCATAGTTCTTCAAGCTTTCAAAGTGGTTTGATTTTGTCATTGTATAAACTGTATAAATTGTTCTTGTTTTGCACATTTTATGCTTCACTAATTTATTTTTAAAATCTTTAAAATTGTTCATTTTTATAATATTGATGTTATAGTATAAATTGCTTTTCAGGTTTTCTTACTCCACACTGTATCCATTTGAATGTCTTTCCATGTCTTTAAAAGCATCTCTTACATATATCCTATATGCCTTACAGCACAATAAGATTCCATCACATTCATATACCATACCTTATTCAGCCATTCCCTAATTGATGGGCTTCCCCTTAGTTTCCAGGTTGTTGTTAGGGTTTTTTGCCGTCAAAAGTAGATTTTTCAAGCAAAGAATAAATTAAGAATATGGTATCTGAGAATGGAAGTTGGTTATTTGGAATACATCTTAAAATATAGAAGTGATAGGCTTCTTACCAGGAATGGAGTGTACCTAGCATAGACTGGTAAGAATGCATTTGTCAGGGAGCAGGTAGGTGGTGCAGTGGATAAAGCAATTGCCCTGAATTCAGGAGGACCTGAGTTCAAATATAGCCTTAGACACTTGACACTTACTAGTTGTGTGACCCTGGGCAAGTCACTTAAACCTCATTGCCCCCCCCCAAAAAAAGAATGCGTTTGTCTAAATAAAACATCCATTGCTATTAAAAAACACTAAAGAGTATAGGAATAAAAGGAACTCTCCTTAGAATGATAAGCAATATTTATCTAAAATAATCAGCAAGGATTATCTATAATGGTGATAAGCTTTCCCAATAAGATCAGGAGGGAAGCAAGGATGCTCATTATCACCTTTCAATATTGTACTAGAAATGTTAACTATAGCAATAAGAGAAGAAAAAGATATCAAAGGAATTTGAATGAGAAATGAGGAAAGAAAACTATCATTCTTTGCAGATGATCTAAAGGTATACTTAGAGAATCCTAGAGAATCAACTAAAAAATACTTTAAATAATTAACAACTTTAGCAAAATTTCAGGATACAAAGTAAACCCACATAAATAAGCAGCATTTCTACATATTGCCAACAAAATCCAGCAGCAAGAAACAGAAAAAGACAATCCATGTAAAAGAACTTTAGACACTATAAAATACTTGGGAGTCTACCTGCCAAGACAAAGCCAGGAACTATATGAATACAATTACAAAACACTTTTCATATAAATAAAATCAGATCTAAACAATTTTTAAAATATCCGTTGCTTGTGGGTAGGCTGAGTCAATATAATACAAATGATAATTCTACCTAAATTAATCTATTTATTCAGTGCCATACCAAACTACCAAAAAACTATTGCACAGAGCTGGAAAAAATAATGATATTCATTTGGAAGAACAAAAGGTCAAGAATATCAAGGGAATCAATGAAGAATATGTGAAGGCAGGTGATATAGTTTATATACAAGAAAAATGAGAATTTAAAGTAAATGGATAATTATCTACAAACATATAGTGATTGGGACTCAACCTGTGATTTAATTACTATAATGAACTCCTGGGCAAAGAAACTCCTTCTCCCAATTCAGGTGGCACCTTCTTTGAATCTTACTGTCTTGTAGAATTGCTTAGAGCAATGAGAAGTTAAGTGACTTGTTCAGAGTCACACAGCTAATATATGTCAGAGGTGAGACTGGAACCTAGGCCTTCCTGGATTCAATGCCAATTCTCAATCCACTATGCCATGATGTCTTTACATAAATCTCACAAAATACAAAATACTCAAATGACAAAACAAGAAATAAAGATCTTAACCCAATATTAAGCAGAGAAATCAAGTAAACAATAAATTAACTACCAAGAGGCAGGGAAATCCTTGGTCTAAATGAATTTACAAGTGAATTATTTAAATAATGTTTTAAGAAGTAGATATGCATGCTATAAAAATAATTCTCAATAATTGAGATAGAAGGCATACTTTTTACAAAATATGGTCCTTTTACCTATATCAGAGAATGATAATACAGAAAAAGATAATTATAGCTTAGGGTCACTCATGAATATTTATGCCAGATTTAAAATAAAATTTTAGGAAAACAGCAATATACCCCCGAAGTATTCATTATTGCCTAGTTAAATTATTAGCATAATTAATAATATAAATAACAATCCCCACCTAAACATATCAGTAGAACCTGGAAAAGGCTTTGAAAAAATTTAGCACTCATTGATATTAAATTCCCCCAAAGAATATGAATGCAAAGGACCTCCTTTGATGTAATCAAAGGTGTATTTCTAAAACTAAAAGTTATCATTATTTACAATTAACAAATGCCAGAAGCTTTCCCAGTAAGGTAAAGGATAAAGCAGGTATGTCCCATCCCTTACTATTATTTAATATAGGACTCAGTATGCTGGCAATAGCATTAAGACAAGAAAAAAATTAAGGAAATAAACAGCACCAGAAAGAAAACAAGAATACTCCTATTTTCAGAAGATATGATAGTTTATTTGAAAATCCCAGAGAAGCAGTGGAGAAACTAATTGAGGCATAGTGGACAGAGAACTGGCGTTAGTATATGGAAAACTTGGGTTTAGTCCTAGATACATACTGTTTATGTGACTGAGCAAGTCATGTAACCTCTCAGTGATGCTGGAAAGTCTTCAAGACCATAAATTGCAGAGCAGGTGCAATTGGCCTTGGTAAAAGGACTTTCTTTCCTGGAAGATACATTTACCAATAAACCCACAGATATAAATTTAGTGTTCTATCAGTTAAACTAGCAAGGAAACTACCCTATAAAAATTAAACAAAATAATTGCAAAATGGGTTTAAAGTAAAACAAGGTCAAGAATTTCAAGAGGAATAATGAGAAAAAGGAGACATGAAGGATATATAGCATCATCATATCTTAAGCTATATCATAAAGTAATAGTCAAAACTTTTTGGTGCTGGTTAAGACAGATCACTGGAACAGTAGATGAGCAAGACTGAGAATCAAACTAACATAACCAATGTTCTATAAACCGAAGAACACAAACTACCAAAGTGGAGGGGGGAGGGCTACTCGATTCTACAAGAATTCCTCAGAAAAGTGGAAGGCTATTTTGAAGAGAACAAGATTAATCCACCATTTTATAACATATGCTACAAAAATCTCCCAGTGAATATAAAACAGCATATCATGAAATAATCAGAAGAGAAATAGCATTGGAGGAGAACCTTTCAAAACTATTTGGTTGGGGGTAGGTAATGGGTGGAGAAGTATAAAAGAAATCTAACAATAACCACATTAAAATGCTCCAAATAAGAAAAATGCACATTCAAGCAATTTTGAGGTATCTCTTCACTGCCATCAAATAGAAAAAGTTAAGATTGGAGAAGAGCAAATATCAACAAGGTTTTTTTGTTTGTTTGTTTGTTTGTTTTTGGTTTGGGGTGGTTTTTTTGCCAGGAAATGAGGGTTAAGTGATGTGCCCAGGGTCACACAGCTAGTGTCAAGTGTCTGGGGCTGGATTTGAACTCAGGTCCTCCTGAATCCAGGGACCAGTGCTTTATCCACTGCATCACCTAGCTGTCCCAAAGGTCTGAGGGTTTTAGTGACCCTCAATTTCATTTTTTGTTGTTGTTTTTGTTTTTGTTTGTGGGGCAATGAGGGTTAAGTGACTTGCCCAGGGTCACCCAGCTAATGTCAAGTGTCTGAGGTTGGATTTGAATTCAGTTCCTCCTGAATCTAGGGCCGGTGCTTTATCCACTGCGCCACCTAGCTTCCCTTATCATCAAGTTTTACACAGGAAAGAGAATAGAAACAGGAAATTCTAGGACAGTGAATTTGACTTTGATTCCTGGCAAAATTCTAGAATATATTTCTTAAATGATGGCTAGTGAACATCTAGGGAAGCTACATAGCACAGTAGATACGAAAACTCATCTTCCTGAGTTCAAATCTGGGCTCAGACACTTCCTAGCTGTGGGACCCTGGGCAAGTTACTTAACCACTCTGGTATCCTTGTCAAGAAAACCCGAAATGAGGTCAAGAAGAGTCAGACACAATTTAACTACAATAACAATGAACATCTGGAAAAGGAAGCGTTTCTGGGGCTCCTAGTTGGTACAGTGGATAGAACATCAGCCCTGTAGTCGGGAGGACTTGAGTTCAAATCCTACCTCAGACACTGTGCCACCTAGCTGTCTCCAAGTGCATTTAGATTTGCAAATATCTCATTTGACCTTCACAACAAGTCTGGGAGATCAGTGCTATTATTATCCTCATTTTACAGATGAGGAAGTTGAGACAGACAGAGGTTAAGTGACTTGCTCAGGTGTATTTGCTCAGGAGAACTTGAGTTCAAATCCTGCCACAGACACTTACTAGTTGTATGACCCTAGGAAAGTCACTTAACCCCAATTACCTCAAAACAAACAAACAAAAAACCAAAACTAAATACACCTGGCCTGGGACCCTGGCTTCACAGGGCTTCCTTCTGGCTGTTAGCAACATCCAAGCTGAAATCTTGGGCTCTAAGTTCTCCTGACTTGAATCCCTAGGTCCTGGACTCCACTCCCTGAACCTACAACTGAAAAGAACAAATGAGGGGTCAGCTAGATGGCGCAGTGGATAGAGCACCGGCCCTGGAGTCAGGAGGACCTGAGTTCAAATCTGCCCTCAGACACTTTAACACTTACTAGCTGTGTGACCCTAGGCAAGTCACTTAACCCCAATTGCCTCACCAAAAAAAAAAAAAAAATGAACAAATGGAACAATACCAAAACCCATAACAAGATCAAAATCCCATGCCTGTGTTTCTCGAGGCCATAGGGTCTGAGGGGATTCCCTAATTACTATATGATACTATGGAAATTTATTTTGATTTGGTTACCCTACCTTTAGGCTGAGATTAGAAAGCCTTAGGCCCTCAGGGTCTCTTCTGTGTGGGAGGTGCTGGCGCCCCTCCCCCTCTGCTTCAGCTGAGCCAAAAAGCCCCGTGGGCTGTACAAGATGCCAGGTCAGACAGCTGGGGGGAGGGAGCACTAGGTCCCTCCACCCTGAGTGGAGCTATCCGAGATCCCAGTCTCGTCCAGGCCGGGGCTCTGGCATAGCCTGTGCTAAGGCACAGGATGCTCGAGCATACCCCCAGCCCCGGCCACAGCCCTGACTGGTGGATTAGCTTAGTGTGTGGGTGCAAAAGGCCCCGAGATTTGAGTGGAGATAAGAAAGATATATATATATATATATATATATATATATATATATATAGACCTGGGGGTTAGACTAAACAGGGGGGGGGGGACACGCAGGAGGACTAGGAGCAAGGAGGAAAGGCCTGCCGACAAGATTAAGAGAGGCGGACAAGATTAGAGGGGCAGCAGAGGGCAGACTGACGGAGCAGACAGACAGACTGAACAGGAGGCAGCGGAGAGCACAGAAGTGGTCAGCACAGGGTACAGGCGGAGTTAGTGAAAGTAGCTGAGCAAGTGAAAGTACCCTAAGGCAAGAGGCGGCTAAGGCCCTTATTGTACTAAAAAAGTTCCAGGGGCAGCAGGTGGAAGCACCAGAACAGGAACACAGTCAGGTTGTACATTTTATTTCCTCTATTCTTAATTTTAAATAGTATCTCATAAATAAACTCTGCTTTGATTATTTAGTTAAGAGGCTTCTTAATCTTTAGTTTATCAATTTGGGAGCAGTGTGGTAGAACTTTAAACAGCTCATGCTAAGTTAATAGCAGTCAGATAGCCAAATAGTCAAAAGTCTCCAGATTAGTCCTCTAATCAGTTTTAGCCCCCAAATTAGCCCTAGTCATCAAAAATATTCTACAATACCATTCAATGAGTAAATGAATTCTTTACCCCTGGGCACTTGGTGCATTGGAAGAGGGAGTGATTATGCAAGATAGATTTAAAAATAGAAGAAATTCTGGCTACATAGCCACTATAAGAAGGCTGTTCCCACACTTGTGCATCATAAAAGGATGCCTTCTCCCAGAAACAGGTTCCTTATATTCTCCCACATGGGTGTCTCCATATTAGGTGGCCTGGGCATGCATCAAAGCTCTATTATATATACATGCACATACATATATACATACATGTGCATTGTGTCTATAATAAATAATATGCATATATGTATAAATACATGTCTATATTAATGTAAATACATAGATGCATGTATATAGAAAAAAAAGAGAAATTCTGCTTCCATTAAAATCTTACTAGGAAACCACATCATGGCATGGAGGATAACCCAGAGCTCCTAAAGAGAGTACACACAGGCTCTAGTAGGTCCCATGATTCTAGAAGGACATCAACTATGAGCCTGGTTGCAGATTATGTACCTGAACTCTGAGGACCAAGTCTAGGTAAGTATGAAGAGTTTCATCATCATAAGACTGACCATGAGGTGATGAATTTTCCTGACCATAACAACACACATATTCTAGGGTTCTGGTATGCATTGGTGGAATGCTAGTCTCTATAATAATAAGTCATAAGAGAGTAAAAGAACTCTATGGTGTTTTGTTATCTAAAGTTCATTCAGTTGTTCAGTTGCATCTGATTCCTCATGATCCCATGTGGGTTTTCTTAGCAAAGATACTGGAATGGTTCTTCATTTCCTTCTCTAGTGTATTAAGACAAACAGAGGTCAAGTGACTCGCCCAAGGTCACACAGTAAGTGTCTGAGGCCAGATTTTAATTCAGGTCTTCCTGACTCCAGCCCCAGTGCTCTATCCACTGAGCCATCTATCTGCCATTCATTATCTAAATGTACCACAATTTAGTCAGTCCCTCACTGTGAGACATGTAGGTTGTTTCCAGTTTTCTACTTGTGTGTGCATAAATAACCTTTTTTTTTTCTTTTGGATTATTTTGTCTTGGCTTTCCAAATGCCCCATATTTAAGGGCAACCTTGGAGAGTGTCTGAAGCAGTGACTTTATTTAAGGCAGCAATCTGGTAGCTCACTTGAGAGGTAAAAGGAGTAACTGGCAATTCCTAGAAATAAATTACATTTTGAACAAGACAGAAGTACAGAGGGAAGATAGTTCTAGCTATAAATCTAACCATAAGTCTTCATCATAAACACAACTTGTTTCACTGGGGCTGTAATGAAATTCTGGGTAAAAGCAACAGAAATCCTGATGTGGGATGCCTGTGGTCAAGCTGTCAGAAATTGAGTAATGTGGAATTAGTTCTACAGCTATTGACAGCCTAACAAATGTCCATGGAAATTACTTTTAATACTGAATGTCCATGACTTAATTGCCACATTTTTTAAAAGACTGGCTAAATCAAAGAACACTAACTCTTCTCATTGTTCACAAAATGGAAGACGGAAGAGAACTAAATGGTGAAATCTACATAGATGAGATTACCTAATTGTAGAATTTCTTTTGTTGCCAAGGATATTTAAAATGTGGTTAAAAAAATCCCACAGTGAATCAAAGCCAAAGCAGTAGGAAAACAAAAGGAAAAAAATCTCAGAGATACATTTGATGTAAGAAGAACATTACTAGAACTTAAATGTAAATATGATAATGAAGCATGGGCAATTAAACAATTTGTCTTAACATAATGTTAGTCATCTCAATCAATGATTAATAAAGTTAAAATAATCCCACTGTAGAAGCATCCAGTTTTCACAGGTTCATAGAGGTAACAGAGATTCATCTGATTGAAGGTACTACATTTCCCATGAGGTTCTGGAACTCAATAACAGGACTGGTTAGAATTCCCCAAACTGAAATCCCATTAATTTACATGAGATTTTATCAGAAAGCTGGAAGATGGAAAAGGAAAAAAAAGATGAATTACATGGAGAAGCAAATTCTGAAGAGTCCTCAAATGTTCCTTACCTTCCATGATGACAGCTTCCTTATTTCCCTGGATCTTCTACTCATCTCGCCTGAGGCCTTCTCACTCTGGAACAACCCTCTGCCATGCCAGCTCCCTTTTCCCAACTAATAAGTTCCTTCTTGGGGGGGGTATTTCTATTTAGGGGATAGGTTCAGGAAAGGTATTCTTTTTTACCTTCCTGGTTCTCCAGATTTTGTATTTTCCCCCATCCTTTTGTTAGGCTTAATTTTTTTGTCTTCCTCCATTAGAATGTAAGATTCTTGAGGACAAGGGATATCTTTCTTTTTGCTTGTATTTGTATCCCCAGAGTTTAACAATGTGCCTGGTAATAGTAAGCACTTAAATGCTTGTGTGCCTGCCTTATTTGGTTCGGTATGAATTTGCTCAAAGGCCTCTAGGTGGCACATTGGAATTCTATCCACCTGCTCCACCTGGAGTCAGGAAGACTCATCTTCCTGAGTTCAAATCCAGCCTTGGTTCAAATCCAGCCTTAGACACCAGCTGGATGACCTTGGGAAAGTCATTTAACTCTGCTTGCCTCAGTTTTCTCATCTGTAAAATGAACTAGAGAAGGAAATGGCAAACCACTCCAGTATCTTTCCCAAGAAAAACCCAAAAGGGTTCGACACAACTGAAAAACAACATTGATTTTTCACCAGTCCAAACATTTGGCTCTCCTTGTCACCCCCCCCCTTCTTTCTGAGAGGAGGGATGAAGGACAAACATTAATTACAAATTGTTGACAGCTGAGCACATGTCGTGTTATCCTTGCATGGATATCTGTGCCCAACTATCCATCTTCCCTCAAGCTTCTCAACTTTTAATGCTACCTTTCCAGACTTATAGTTTCCTATTCTTCTTCATATTTTCTACATTATAGCCAAATTAAACTTGTCTCTGTCCCTCGTTTTTGTCTTGTCAACCATTTCTAGGATTAGAGTAGATTCCATATTCTATCTCTAACAGTATAATTGCTGCTTTTGTTATCTTCCTAGCTGAAAGCCATCTTTAATTAATTTCATTTCTCCTGGTACTTTGTCTGAATTCCCCCTTTGCACTCATATTCCGCCTTATATTCAACAGTTAATTTGGGCAAATGTCTTTCCTGTTGGATTGTAAGCTCTTTGAAGAGAGGGGCTATTTTTGATTTGATCACATTTGTATCCCAGCATCTATTTAGTGCCTTGCACATTTTATGTACCGACTAAATTTTTGTTAATTTTATTGACCTGGTGGTGAGTCTGTAATAGAGGGCTACAGGGCTCTGTCCTTAACTGTTTTGTTCAATGTTCCTTATTGATGAGTTGGGTAAATATATAGGTTGCATGATTATCAGGCTTTCAGATGACCAGAAGCTTGGAGAGACAGATAAAATACAGGCTGATACAATGAAAAAAAGTTTTTTTTAAAGTCTTGACAAACCAGAAAAGTAACCAAACCTAATATAAGGAAATGTAATAGGAAAGAAGTCCTGCATTTTGCTTTGTTGAATAAACTACACAAGTACAAGATGAGGGAAACATGATTAGACAATAGTTCATATGAAAAGAACCCTGAAGGGTTTAGTTGACTACAAACTCAATGTGAATATGACACAGCTACAGAAAACTATTTCAATCTCATAATCTGCTACTATAAATGCATTATCTTTGAAAAAATGAAATAATAACTGTGAGCAGAGATGAGTTGATAATTGTTTAACAACTGGATCTTCAGGAGAAAAAAATTTATGCACACACATATATGTATAGATATGTACATACATCCACAACACACTTTTAAAGTTTAATCTATAGTATTAACATTTCTTCCATCACCTTTTAATTCTAGACAATCAATAAAATAATAAATCAAACCCTAATTACTAGCCTTTGATAATTTTCCTCTAAAGCTCAGGCTGACAATTTAACAATTGGCTCTGGAAAGCCAGTCTGAGCTAGCTACAGAATACTCCTGGTTGCAAGGTACTCCACATTCATCAGACTGTAATGATTGGAATGATGCCACCTACTGGAGACTTGCTGTGGGAAAGCTCCACCATGAGGAAAATGCCTCAGAGGCATTGTGGCTTTTCCTTGGCGTCAGGAAATGACGTTTGCTCATGGGTGCTGTCTATCAAGGCTACCAGCCAATCAACTTGAGGAGCCTCCTATGGTCTGGGAGGAGACAGGAAGGAGGAGAGGGAGCCTGTGCGGGGAGCTCTGGGGCTTTTTGGGTTCCTGGGTGGTGGTGGCAGAGGACTTCACAGGAAATTTGAGGAAAGATAGGAATGCCAGGCTGTTGGAATTCTGTTCTCAATCTTTTTCTTTCTATTTTCCAATAAACCCTTAAAAACCTAAACTCGTTTTATCAGTGATTTTAGTCAGTTTTCCCCAAAACTGGGGGAACAGATTAGAATCCACATTTAGAATCTTAAATTACACAAGACCAAATCTTGGAAGTTGCTGTTTTGTCATGTCCAACTCTTTATGACCCCATTTGGGGTTTCCTTGGCAAAGGTACTAGAGTAGTTTGCCATTTCCTTCTCCAGCTCCTTTTGCAAATGAGGAAACTGAGGCAAACAGGGTTAAGAGACTTGTCCAGGGTCACACAGCGAATAAGTGTCTGAGGCTGGATTTGAACTCAGGAAGATGAATCTTCCTGACTTCGGCCTAGCAATCTAACCATTAAGCTACCTAGCTGGAATATTGTGTTTAATTCTGAATGCCAAATGTTAGTAGGGACATTGACACAGTAGAATATATGCCAGGGAGGGGAACTTTGATCATGAAAGGTCTGGAAACGATGTCATATGAAGATGAGTTGACAGTCATGTACTCGTAAGACTTGGCATGGAGCTCAAAGCCATTTCATCTTATGGAAAGTGGGCTGTTTGGCTTAGAATACAAATGGGTTGGGCAGATTGTGATAGTGTGTCTTCAAATATTTAAGATGTTAGCTTATGGGAAAGAAGAGTAGAGTGATTTTCTGAATATCTCTGAAGGGCAGGAATTTGTTGTTGTTCAGTCATGTCCGACTCTTCATGACCCCTTTTGGGATTTTCTTGGCAGAGATACTGGAGTAGTTTGCCATTTCCTTCTCCAGCTCATTTTACAGATGAGGAAACCGAGGTAAACAGGGTTAAATGACTTTTCCAGGGTCACACAGCTACTGCCTGAGGCCAGTTTGAATTCAGGTGGCTGTCTTCCTAATTCCAGGCCCAGCGCTTTATCCACTGTGCCACCTAGCTGCCCTGCAGAAATTTGTATGGAAGTTAAAATAAGGCCAGTTTTCAGTTTTGAATAAGAAATAACTTTAAATCATTTAAATCTTCCCTAAAATGAAATGTGTTCATTGATGTGGCGGTTAGTTTCCGTGGCTGAAAGTATTCAAAAATTATACTGTAGTCTTTAAGGAACACCGTAAAGGTGATTCCTGTTTGGGGAATTAGCTTGGATTCTACAGCCATGAGAGAGAGGTCCCTTCAAACTCTAGGATTCATAGCATCACAGATTTAAAGCCGGAAGGAGTCTTCAAGGTCATTGGGTACAACCCCTTCTTTCCAACTTCATCCCATCCCTCATGCAGGCCAGGGGCATTCATCTCCATCAATAAGGACAGAGTCCCAAAACAACAAACTTTGGGACAGGGTGTTCATAACAATGAGGAAACCAAGATTAAATAGCTTTCCCAAGGTCGCACAGTAAATTGGGAAGCACAAATTTGACCACTGGTTCTTTGACCACTGGTTCAATTCCAACTCTCTTTACATTGTATCACCCTGCCTTTCAAGATTATAGGGTTAGAAAAAGAACTAGGCCGTCATTTCCCTTCCCCCTATTCCTGCTTCTCATTTCTAGTTTTATGTGTCCCTTTTCAACATAGAGAGGAAAAGAAATCAAGCTTCTCTGATTTACAAGTGACCATGAGTAAAAATCAGGGACTCAAATCTGCCCAAACTGGAATGAATCATCATTTCATCTTTGTGCTAACCTTGAGATTGAGCCCACAATAGTAAGATGAAGTACTATCTCCTGATTCAGGGTCTCATAGACTTAGATGTTCAAAAAATATGTGTCCCTACTAATGAGGATGATTTCATCCTATGTAGAGATTAGGCTAATTAGGCTAACCACATTGAGGTGGCTGCTTGTGTCTTGTCTAACCAACTAATAAATTAGTCATTCGGTCAAGCAGCAAGCATTTATTGAATTTTTGCCTTATCTTACCCAGAACCGGGCCTCTATCTCACTTCCAGGCCATAATCTCCAGACTATTCATGTGGGTAGTTTTCCATTCCCCACTTTCCAGCTCTCCTGCATATGCTATCTTTCCCCATTAAAACATAAGCTTCTTGGTGCAGCTAAGTGGCACAGTGGATAGAACACCGGCCCTGGAGTCAGGAGGACCTGAGTTCAAATCCGGACTTAGACACTTGACACTTACTAGCTGTGTGACCCTGGGCAAGTCACTTAACCCCGACTGCTTCGCCAAAAAACCAAAAAAAACCATAAGCTTCTTGAGGGCAAGGATTGTCATGCTTGTGTTTGTGTCCCCAGTGCTTAGCACAGTGCCTGGCACATAGGGAGCTCTTACTAAATGCTCTGTCTTCTCTTTCTGTCTGTCTTTCTGCATGACTGTCCATCCATCCCTCTATCTAACTAGTTATCATCTATCTATTGCCTACTATATGCTATATTATTTGTACTAAGGATTATTGTTGTCATTGTTGTTTGCCCTTGGTTCTCAAAGAGGACCATGGCATCAGGAGGTGATGTCATGACTTGCAGTGAATTGGATTTAAGTGAAGCAAGGCTGTGCAAGGTCACCGGCCTCACTCTCTCCTCTGGAGCCATCTGGGGGATCAGGACCAGTGAAGATGGCCCTGGATGCAGTGGGAGACCTTGGCCTTTTGAAGCTAAGGTCTTTCTCAGGTCTTGGTTTGCGAACAGAGGCAAAGATGGTCTCCTTTACCTAATCAAAAATGAATGAATGAATGAATGAATGAATGAATGAATGAATGAATGGCTGAGTGAATAAATTAATAAATAAGTAAATATACAAAGACCACAAAAGAACACAGCCTCTCCCCTCAAGGAGTTTATATTCAATGAGGGAGAGGACATGCATCCTATTCATCCAAAATGACTGGACTTGGGCAGTTATAGAACCATAGGAATAGAGTTAGGAGGCACCTCAGAAGTCATTACCTTCATTTTACAGATGAGGAAATGGAGACCAGGGATATTAAATGACTTCTCCACAGTTACATAGTTAGTAAGTGCCAAAGGTAGGATTTAAATCCATAGTCTCTGAGTAACCCTATTGCCTTCAGAATCAAATGCGAAATGTTTTGCTTGAATTATGAAGCCCTTCATAATATCACGTCCACACACACACCTTTTCTAGGCTTCCTAACTTTTATCCCCTCTACATATTCTATGATCCTGCAACACTGGCCTTCTTTTTATCCACACACAGTATTCAGATTCCCATCTAAATGACTTTTCACTGACTGTCCCCATGGTCTAGAATGCTGTCTCTCCTCACCTCTGCTTTCTGGTTTCCTTAGATTCCTTCAAGACTTAGCTCAAATCCCACTTTGAGCAAAAAGCCTTACTGTCTCAACCCAACACTGTCCCTGTCCCCCCTCCAACTGCCTTCCTCTGGGATCACCTCTCATCATATATAATATATGTATATGTATATGTATATATATGTATATGTATGTGTATGTGTATGTGTGCATATGTATATATAAACATATGTGTTTATGTGCATGTTTATGTATATACATGTGTGATATATAACCTGTCATTTCATATATTTGTGTATGTGTGTAATGTATATTACCTCTCATCGTATATATGCATATGTATATTGTGTGATATCTATTACCTCATCATATATATATATATATGTGAGGTGAGATGAGATGAGAGGTTATATATTACACACACACAGATACACAGATACATCTATACATACATCTATACAAATATATATATATATGTATATTTGAATGTCCCATTTTTCATAGAGTACATATAGTACTTTCTTTCTGGATACTTACAGTATTTCCCCCCACCTCTGACTTGGAAGCTTTGGGTTTTGACTATGACATTTCTGGGTGTTTTCAATATGGGTTTTCTTTTAGGAGGTGACCCATGGATTCTTTCTATTTTTATTTTACCTTCTGCTTCTGATAAATCTGGGCAGTTTTATTATATGACCTACTGAAATGTAGTTATCCAGGTTTTTTATTTGATATGGATTTTCAGGGAGTCCTGTAATTATTATATCATCTCTTCTTGACCTATTTTCTAGGTCAGTTTTTTTATTGTTGATTACATTTTCTTCTATATTTTCAATATTTTTACTTTGTTCTGATATATCTTTAGTCTCATAAAGTAATTGAAATTTTTGCTTCATCATATTTTAGAGCATTTCCTACTTCAGTAATGTTTTCTATCTTCTTTTCTAAACTATTCTCCTATCAATTTTTCCCTTCTAAATTCTCATTTAATTTGTAATTTCCCTTTTTAAAATCTCTCGTTTCCTTTTTTCCAGTTATTCTTGTAAGCCTTGTGGTCAAGCTATAGTTTTCTCTGAGGCTTTTCTTAGAGTTGCTTTACAATCACTTTCTTCTTTTGGATTTATCCCTTAGGTTTTCCCAAAATCCATAGTATTTCTTCATTGTGCTTTATGTTTTCATATGTTTTCAGCTCCAGATCTTGATTTGGAATTTTGTGCTCAGGCTAGTCCCCTCTGGCATTCTTGGATGAGTTGGATAGGCTTTGTTTGGTCCTGCCCTCTCTGTAGTCTGGATGCTGTTGAAGTATTGATTGAGATAGAGTAGCTAGTATTAGGCCCAGGGATGTGTTGGAGACAGTTCAAACTGGCTGAGAAGAAACAATAGTTAAATTTTTAGTTTGAGCACTTATTTATACCTTGGAAGTCATCAAATGCCACAAATCAGAACTTGATTTGTTATTGTGTTGATTGCCTAGATTTAATAAAGTGATGGGAAAATGTTAATAATGCCAATTAGATTTATTATATATATTATGCATACATTTTATTTTTCAGAAAATTGGTTTTTAAACATATTCCAGCATACCCACCCCTTGATTAGGCTCTACACTCTGCTTAATCCTTGGCTTTTGTTTTAGTCTCCTGGTGATTCCCTGAAGATTTTGGATTTAACCAGACTGCCTTTTTCTCCTCACATGATTCCCAGTCAGGAATTGGTTCTATCCTCTGCTGGAGATTACAACCAGTCTTGAGCCTTCTGCACTGTCTTTCTCCCAGGTACAGGTGCTGAGTTGGACCAGTTTCCTGCTGTAGTTTCCAGTGCCCCTAGGAGTGCATGGACAGACCCTATCTCCCTGTGCAGTGACCTGTGGGATTTGGTTTTCTCCCCACTTATGTTTCTGACAGATCAGAGTCAAGGTCTATCTTGGGCTCCGTAACTACTGAAGCTTATGTTAGTTTACAACCACCCTGTCCAGATTGCTGACTGGCTTCAGGTCCATTTGTGGAACTTCTAGCTGGTTTACCTGGTGTGGCTCTTCTCCCAGGATTTCTCTGGCTTCTGAGCTATCTCCATTCTATTATTATTGTTGGTTATTGGTTTTTTATTATTAATGCTATTAACTAACATTTACCTGGCAGTTTAAGGTTTTCAAAACAATTTATATCTTTTTTCAATCCCTCAACAATTTTATAAGGCAGGTGTTATTATGATCCTCATTTTAAAGATGAGGAAACTGAAGCTGAACAAGGTCAAGTGATTTGTGGAAGGGCACACAAGTAGTAAATAATTGAGACAGGATTTGAACTCAGATTTTGCTCATTTCAAGTCCAACATTCTATTGATGCTGCCTTGTGACCTAGCTCCTCTATGCACCTGTTCTGGCCGCTAACCATCTTTTTGTATGGTTCTAGACTAGATAGAGGAGCTGTCTTCCACTTCTTTTGCATTTTCTTCCGAGGATGCCTGAAAATATTTACTGGGATTTGTAAAGGAAAGTTGATTTTCTCTACAACCTTTCATGTTTCACCCTGTGGCAACTGTGGTGAATAAAAATTTATGGGATTGCCCTATTACTGCTCCAAGTTTAAGGAAAATTAGCTGGGGTTCTAATGTATTGCTACTTAGAAATTAGAGGCTATTGCATCAGTTTGGGGGCATTAAGCATTTATTAAAGTATATTAAATATTAGTAAAGAGATAGAGCACATGGCTCAGAAAGTTCATAATACCTAGGATAGAGGGGAGAGAGAGAGCATCGTGGGAGAGGGAAGAACGTGCCAAGAGAGAGCTAGAGACCCCTCTGCCGGGTTATTAACTTGTATCAGGTAGAGGTGGGTCACTCCACCTTGATCCAAGCTAATTGGCCAGTAACATTCAAGTCCATTGATTGACATGACTTGAGGGTGGTCTTAGGTTAGTCAACTTACAGTTAGGAAGGTCGATCCACGTTTCCTTTGAAATTCTCCTGACTCTGGGCTGGCCCTGCAAAACCAGCCACAGTTCCTGTGTGTGTGTGTGTGTGGGGGGGTGTCTCTGAGTACCCAAAACACCCTGTTATTAATAATTTTCTCACAACCCTAACCAGAAGTTCATTTATTTATTTTGTAAAGGAATCAGGTGTGTTGCTAAGAAGCCAAGAGATGTTACTTGTACCCTTGCCAAATAGAGATCTTTTAGGCTGAGTTAAATGACTTATCAAGGTCCCATGTGGTTCCTTTGATGCTAGAATGATTTTATCTTCTGAGCCCAAAACAGACAGGACTCAGTAATTCAAAAACGATCCAGAAGGTGGCAGAAATAAGCCACCCAGCTGTAGTTGCTTTTACTCTTCATTGTGTAAATATATTTTCTCAGGCCTTTGGATTTTAAAACTATGGAGTCAGAAATAAATTTCATTAAATTCAACAGCTGAGAAAATGAAAACCTTCATTTTTCTGTTGTCTTGAATTTTCCTGTAAGAGGTCACTATTTCTAGAGGGGATTTTTTTTCATGTCTACTGTTCATATTTCCTAGCCTATTAAAATTATTTTCCAATACTAATAATGTCCTCTTCCTAATAATAAAAATGTTTACAGTACCTGAGCTGTAGTAAGCTCTATATAAATGTTAGCTATTATTATTTTACTTGTCACATTGGTGCACTAGTTCATGTTGGCTCAGAGCCTCACTGAGATTTCAAATGCATTCTACAGATCAATTGACATGGATATTTATCAATCTGTTGCTCCAAATGCCCTGACCTTCTATTTAAAAAATCCTTTATGGGGGGCAGCTAGGTGGCGCAGTGGATAAAGCACCGGCCCTGGATTCAGGAGGACCTGAGTTCAAATATGGCCTCAGACACTTGACACATACTAGCTGTGTGACGCTGAGCAAGTCACTTAACCCTCATTGACCCACAGCAAATAAACAAATAAATAAAATCCTTTATTGCCTATGGAAGAAAATCTAGCCTTCTTAACCCAGCATTCAAGGCCCTTAACAATGTAAAACCTTCATCTGCTGCCTTTCCAAATTTATCTCATACCACTCCCCTCCACTGATGTGATTCTCTGGCCACACTGGATTGCTTGCAATCCCTTCTGTACGCCCTGTGCTCTCCTTTCTTTATGCTTTTTCTCATGCTGTTCTGTATGCCTGGAGTGTTCTAATCTTCCCTCTCTAATTTCTGAAATCTCATCCACACCCTACAGGGTCCAGCTCAAATGTCTCCTCTTCTAGCCAGTCTTCACTGGTTCTCCTAGTTGGGAATGAAGTTTCCTTTCTCTCATCTCACGTAGCACCTTATACTTCACTTATGCTTTTGATAATCCATTCTGAAAAAAATAATCCATTCTGCACTGGAGTTATGGTCTAGCATTTATTATTATATGGCTTTGCACACTTCTACCTGGGGGATGACACACTACTCCACTGGTATCCTGGAGATGTCAGGAGAAAATAAGGAATGTCCCCAGCGCCCTAAGGGTAGCGACCACAACTTATCAAAACTGTATCTCCTTCAGAGCCTAGAATAGTGTATATAAAATGTCTTATAAACCTTAAGGTGCTATTGTTTGTCCTTTTTTCAAAGAGGACCAATATCATCACGAGTTGGAATAATGGGTGAAGGCTTGACTTGCTCTTGAATTGGATTTAAGCGAGGCAGAGTTGTACAAAGTCATTAGCTTCACTCTCTCTTCCAGAGTCATTGAAGTCCAGTGGCAGGACAAAAGTCCAGATGAATGGGCTGGGATTCAAGGGATGACCTTGGTGTCTTCAATGTCTGACCAAGCTCCAAGTGCTTTATGGGCATGCTTCCACCACCTTCATCTCCATTGAAACAGATTATTCTTCTCTGCTTATTTCATGAGGGAAGTCTTCACTGCTTGGTAAACATCCCCAACTCATCGACAGCCTCAACTTAGTTTATCCCATCTGCTGAAATGGTTTACCGGGGTGTGGCCACTGCTCATGCTTCTTGGAGACACAGGTGAGAGTTGAGGGACAGGTGGACACCAAAGGTGGAAGAATGACCCTGAAAAGGGCTTAGCAAGCCCTCACACCAGAGATGCCAGTCCTTCCTGGGCACTCCATACATCCCCTTAGCACCTCTAGTTGCTATGTAAATGTCAGTTATAATTATATTAGTCCATAGAATAGGGGAAGGAAGGTATGGGGTTAGAGTAAATGAGTGCAAATAGGAACATGGAATAGTTTGGTTATATTTCTCCCAAGACCATTTTTTTCTGAGATCCAACCCTAGGAATGGAAATAGTGTTGGACCCATTGGGAATACTAAATAGCACAATGGATAGAGTACCAGACCTAGAAACAAGAAAATCTGAGTTCAAATCTGGCCTCAGGCACTAATTCACTTTATGACTCTGGAAATGTTATTAAATTTCTGTCTGATCCAGATTCCTCATCTGTAAAACGGGGCTGATAGTAGCACCTCCCTCCCTGGGTTGTTATGAGGATAAAATGAAATTGTTTGTAAAGAACTTTGAAAACCTTAAAGCATTCTATAAATGCTAGCTGTTGTTGTTGTTATTATTAGTTATTTCTATTGTATCAGCACAAATGAATGCAACCTGGACTTCCTACATAGCCTGGACTACTTCCTATCCCTGTACGAGGAAGGAGACACAACTCCTAATTAGCAAACTTGAGACCAGAGCTACTTGGGAGAGAAGGTATGTGGTACCAAAGAAAAAATACTTTGGAGCAGCTAGGTAACACAGTGGATAAAGCACAGGCCCTGGATTCAGAAGGACCTGAGTTCAAATCCAGCCTCAGACACTTGACACTTACTAGCTGTGTGACCCTGGGCGAGTCACTTAACCCTCATTGCCCCGCCCCCCCCCAAAGAGATTTTGGAAGCTGCAGACATGTAAAGGAATCTGGTCTCTGACTAACAGCTTGCCTCCACAGAGACTTCAGAGAGAGAATTTCCCTTGGGTGAGATTTGGGGATCTTGTTTGGTTGAGCTGAGATTTTATCTTGCTCCCATCTAAAGAGCTCATTCACTCTTGAGTATATCCTGGTGTATGCTAAATCGATATACCTTTTCTCATTTTCCTTATTTGCTTGGATAAATAAATTTGCTTGCTATTCACTATTGATGGTCTTTTGTGAAACTAGCATTTGGTGGGAAGAAGTTAAGCTGGAATGAAATGAAGGGCTAACTTCCCCCTTAACAGTGACTAGGGAGGCTACTTTTTTCCTTAAAAATGACCTTAGACAAGTAGTATTTGAGGGAGGGAAAGAGCTAGGTATAAATTCAGCTCAATACTCTCTAGAGAGGTCAAGGAAGGAGTGAGCACCAAGCTATGGCCCTTCTCTGCTCCCCTCAAGATGGAAACTCAGCCTCCTTTTGAAAGGGATGGGGCTGATGGCAGAGCTATCTACTCATGAAATTCATTATCATACAACTACACATACATTATTGTATGCAACATTATCATACAACTATACAAGATAACACATGTGGACATGTGTATCTTCCATGAACACATACATCCTACACCATGATTCTTTTTCTTTACCTTTGATGTCATCCTGGACAGCTCTGAAGATGGCACTGGTTGTGTAATGACTTGAAGTTTTAGGTCATTCTATTTTGCATCAAAAAATAATTTGAAAACCACTATAGAAATTGGCAGAGACAATACAAAATAAAATAGTCAATGTTGGATTAGACTGTGAGAAGACAAGCACCTAACATACTGTTAGAGCTGTAAATTAGTCCCTATTCTGATAGATAGATAGATAGATAGATAGATAGATAGATAGATAGATAGATAGATAGATAGATAGATAGATAGATAAACACTACTGAATTTTGTACTCTCTGAACCAGTGAGCCTGCCACTGGGTATATATGCCAAAATATTCGTAGCTGCACTTTTTTTTTTTTAAGAGGGAGAGAAATATCCCTAAACACGCGCTGTTTATTTGCAATTAGAGGAAGGGGGTGGTGTGAAGAGAGGGGAGGAGGAGGGAAATTAACTTAAAAGTGTGATCTCAGTAACGGACCCGGTGGAATTTCTGCGAGAAGTGTAGAGCGAGATCATTGAATATTAAGTAAGGCTCGGGTGGTGGTACATCCCCGCAACCGGACAGTGTGCGTCTTGTAAGAGAAATGTCCCTTTTCTTTATGAAAAGTTCAAGGTGTCACTGATGAGCTCGGCAAACTGTTGATCCAGACCACGTGGAGTAGAGATAGAGGAACCGGTGAGAAGCAGGGAAGAGGCAAAAGCCGAGTTGCAGGAAGGATGCAGCTACTGGAGCAGCTGCTGTCGCCGTCTCATAGATCTTTCCTTTTTCCGTAGCTGCACTTTTATGGTGGCATAAAACTAGAAACAAAATTGGATGTCAATTAACTGGAAAATGGATGGACAAGTTGCATGTACCCCACAAATGTAGTGGAATATCTTTGCATTGTAACAGAAGATGATTATGAGGGATACAGAGAAGGTTCAGAAGATTAGTATAAATGGATAGAGCATGATGTAACTAGAATCAAGACAAGAGTACATAAAGTGGACACAATAACATAAAGGAGAGCAATTCTAAAAGATATTAGATTCAGACTAGTGTAATTTTGACTCTAGAGGACTGATAATGAGACTATACCTCCCCCCTCTCTCTGGATAGAGAGATGGTAGACTAGGCATATAGAGTGAAACATAGACCTCATGATCAATGAGTCAGTTTGTTTTACTTTATAGGGGAAGATTCTAAAGTAGAGGAGAGGAGCTTTTGGGATAGGAAAAAAAATGAACCCTAAACATCAATAAACTACTCTTAATCTGCATTTCAGAAGTAGAATTACACAAATGTAAGAACTAGGCATTCTAGAATAGCCCATTAGCTCTTTAGTTCTCACATTCCCTTTGGGAAAAAAAAATAATTGAACCAGTGACTTAGAACAGTAAGCCTCTCTGCATGACTCATTAAATTGACACTTTCAACACTTTCACTTCATGTTATACAAATGATAGAATCTTTTGACCAATCTATACTCTTAACTTCTTTTACATCTGAAAAGTCCCATAGTACAAGTGGCCTCAATCACAAACATAAGCATCAATTGATATACAAGACAGTAATAATAGAGCCAAATTTGATAAATCATTGAAGTGTGACCCAGTCACCTCCAGCCTCTTAAATCAAGACACACAATTAATTGCTACTCTTTTATTTATTATCTTTAATCTCTCATTGGATACAGTTGACTTGGCATTTCCCGGGATGAGGCCATGGCATGAGCTACAAAGAATAATTTGCAAATGATGAAGCAATTTCTTTGTTACAAATCACAGCTCACCCAATGTAAATCTTCCCCATCTTTTCTTCTTCCCAGAGACCTCTAATTTTCAAAGAGTGACACTCAGTTTTCCTTTTCTTTGCCCTTGGCTGGTAGTGAGGGCAAAATAAAGATATTCTCCCCCTTCAAGGTCATTGGTTTGTCTCCTGGGCTGGTCAAAGGGATCCCCATGTATTCCCAGAAATAATTTCCCCACCAGCGCCAAAGATATGTATCTAATACTATAAATTTTCTGGTGAAATATTTGAATGGACAATGATAAATTCATCAAGTAGCCTCCTTTGGTTTTCCCCCTATTGAATAGGTGGGACTATATTATGAAAATTTGGTCTGATTCATCTCCATTCTAGCAACATACTTTAATTATACTTAGATTTTTATTGATTGCTATGGCCAAAGAATTCATCACCAGGTGGACAATCGGGGTGATAAGCCTCTCTCTACCCAGGTAGACAGGTCCTTAGGAAACAGACATAGTCCAACAAGGTTATACTTGAAGCCATTCCAGCATAGTAGAATCTGTCAAAGTCTTTGTTTTTAATTAAATTTAATATTTTTTCAATTAGTAAACATTTTCACTTCCTCCTACCATACCAACTCAGATCAGGGGGAAAAAACTGACAACATTGTAATAAATATGCATAATTGAGCAAAACAAATTCCTGCATTGGCAACGTCCAGAAAAATATGTCTCAATCTGTACCCTGATTCCATCCACTCTCTGTCAGTAATGTGGGAAAGTACAGGGGATAAAACTGAGGCCCGAGCTGAGACCCCCAAAATGAAAATAGAACCTACTGTTTGTTCCCCTGAAGTCTGTGGTTTAGTACCATCTTCCTGACTTATGCCTCTGTTTACTGAAATATGCCTTCCTGTCTGCCAAGTAGCTCACCACAATGTACCTGTGAAAACCTGCATGAATTTTCACACCTAAGAGATATAAAAACTGCAGCTTGGACCTGGTGGCTGCCCAGAGTATCAGAGGCTACTCTGCTTTGGGCCAGCACGTCAATAAACTGCTCTTCCTTATTCCTGAGTGCCATTTAGGTTTCTCCGTTGGAATTTCCCACAACATCAGGAGGTGGGTAGCATGTTTCATCATCCATCAGTCCCCTGGAATCATGGGTGATCACTTCATTGATCAAGTCAAGTTGTTCAAAGAAGGCGTCAAAATTTAAACTCCACCAAGAGCCCTGGGTCACCTCCAGCTCACAATGAGCCTTTGGAGTAAGACTTTGTGGAAGTGTCTTAAGTGCCATGATGAAATCAAGACAGTTCAACTTGACGACAATTTTACATTTTTGAGGATTTGGACTTTTGGTACCAGAGGCTTTTTTTTTTTTGTGGGGCAATGAGGGTTAAATGACTTGTCCAGGATCACACAGCTAGTAAGTGTCAAGTGTCTGAGGCTGGATTTGAATTCAGGTCCTCCTGAATACAGGGCTGGTGCTTTATCCACTGTGCCATCCAGATGCCCCCACTTATGATACCAGGGGCTTTTAACTTAATCCAGTGAGTGTCTATTAAGCATGTGTGGGCAAGGAATGTGCAAAAACAAAGAACAAAAATAGTACCCAGAGAAGCATAATATAAAATGTGAGAAGGGAGAGAGCATTAGTTTCCAGGGGATAGGGGAAAACTTCATGGTGGCTTCTGAGCTGTACCTTGGAAGAAAATAAGGATTCTGAAAAGTAGAAATGAAAAGGATGTGTATTCAAGACATTCTGATCATGATGAAAGTAGAAGATGGCATCTTGAGCTAAGGGAATACCTAGTTGTCCAATTTGACTGAACCATTTTGTATGCCAAGGAGAGATACGTGACTTAAGGCTGTAGAGGAAGGTTGGTGCTAGGTTGTTGTGATTGCTAGGCTGAGTCTTTTATCCTAGAGATAATAGGGAGCCATAGAAGTGAAAAGGAGAGTGATATGTATCTTTGGTAGATTCATTTATTTGCTTTTTTCTCTATGTATCTATTTATTTATTTTGGGAGGCAACTGAAGGATGGATTGGAGAGGGGAGAGATTGGAAAGAGGAAACCCAATCAAGAGACTACACTAGATCAAGTGGGGACATGGCAGTGTGAATGGAGAGAAGAGGCCCATAGGAAAGATGTGGTAGAAACAAAATCAATAAGAATTGGCAACTGAGTAGATGGGGGAATAAGGGATGGGGAAGAGTAAAAGATTTCAAGGTTTTCATTCTGGGTGACTATGAGGATGGAGTGCCCTCCACAGAAATAGAGATGGGTTTAGAGACCTTAGAGATGAAAGATTTTCAATTTCTTGTCATTATATCAAATACATTCCCGATTCATAAATGTCCCATGGCAGGATTCCAAGAATCTTCTTCTATCTTCCCATGTTGTCCCACTTGACAAAGTTTGAAGACCTGAGATTAAATTAAACTGACATTTACTAGTTTAAGTTTAGTTTGTTCATCTGTAAAATGGGACTGATAATACATGACTGGCCAGCTCGTAGGCATATGAGTGAGGAAAACACTTTTAAAAACTATATAAATGTATATGTTGTTATAAACTGTAAAAAAAAAATTTCCAGAGAGTGGGTAATAATTATCAGTCATTTATACCTCAGTGCAAATTAGTTTCCAAGATTGTTTCTTCCTTTCTTGAGCAACTTTTGATAATGGAAAGGAAACAATAGGAAGACTCTGGGTGATTGAGGAAGAATGCTAAAAGAACACTGGGAGGGGGGCAGCTAGGTGGCACAGTGGAAAAAGCACAGGCCCTGGATTCAGGAGGACCTGAGTTCAAATCCAGCCTCAGACACTTGACACTTACTAGCTGTGTGTGACCCTGGGCCAGTCACTTAACCCTAATTCCCCCTCAAAAACAAACAAAAGCAAACAAACAAAAAACAAAAAACACTGGATTAGAAGAGGTGAAAAAGACCAATGTCTACACTGTTTTAAGTAGAGTTAATCATGGATAAAGCACGGGCCCTGGATTCAGGAGGACCTGAGTTCAAACCTGGTCTCAGACACTTGACACTAGCTGTATGACCCTGGACAAGTCACTTAACTCTCATTGCCCTGACCCCCCCAAAATATATAATGGGAAATATTTAGCAAAATAATTTTTATGGGGCAGCTAGGTGTTACAGTGGATAAAGCACCAGCCCTGGATTCAGGAGGACCTGGGTTCAAATCCAGCCTCAGAAACTGGACACTTGCTAGCTGTGTGACCCTGGGCAAGTCATTTAACCCTCATTGCCCCACCAAAAAAAATGTAATTAAGAAGAGTTAATCTTGGTATTGATAAGACTGGCATGTATAATCAAAATAACAAGAGCTAACATTTTATATAGTGCTTTAAGTTTGCAAAGCAGTATGTGTGTGTATGTGTTTTCCATGTTCAATATCCAAATTTATTTTTATTTAAAAATCCCAACCTCCTTCCTTTCTTCCTTGCTTCCTTCCTTTCTTCCTTTCCTTCCTTCCCTCCTTCTTGCCTTCTTTCCCTCCCTCCATCCCTCCCTCCTTCTCTCTCTCTCTCTCTCTCTCTCTCTCTCTCTCTCTCTCTCTCTCTCTCCCCCTCTCTCCCCCATCCCCATAATGAATAGCAGTACTGACTGATTTGCAGTACACGGGATTGTGCTAACAAACACACTGAAATATCTGCTGAACACAATGTGCAGAAGGGACCCTGAACAGCAACAAAGGGCCTGATTACTCTTCAGCCTAGATACAAAGTCCTTGAAGAGCTGATAGCACCTTGTGCTTTCTGAATAAGCTCAGGCACACTTTTTCTCTTACTTGCCTTGGATAGGCAGTATATTTGTTGTCTTTATTTTGTATGTTTGTTCACATACGTGTTTTTTTTAAAGGGATTCTGTCCATAAAAAGAGAGGTTCAGATGAGATGATCTCTAAATTACTTTTCAGTTTTGATAGTTTATAATCTCTTGATTCAGTTACAAAGTACCTCCCCGTAGAATAACTCCTAGAGGGACAGCTAGGTGGTGCAGTAGAGAGAGCACTGGCCCTGGATTCAGGAGGACCTGAGTTCAAATGCAGCCTCACGGGGCCAGCAAGGTGGCGCAGTGGATAAAGCACTGACCTTGGATTCAGGAAGACCTGAGTTCAAATCTGGCCTCAGACACTTAACACTTACTGGCTGTGTGACCTTGGGCAAGTCACTTAATCCCAATTGCCTCACCCAAAATAAAAAATAAAAAAAATCCGGCCTCAGACACTTGACACTTACTAGCTGTGTGACCCTGAGCAAGTCACTTCACCCTCATTGCCCTGCAAAAAAAAAAGAATAACTCCTAGAATACATACCCTGATGGTGGTAGTGGTGGTGGAAAGAGCACTGGACAATAATATTATTATTAATAACAAAAATAATAATGGCTAACATTTTTACATGGCACTTAAGATTTGCAAAGTGCTTAACTGGTTATCTCATTTCATATTCATTATTGATATTGATATTCATTAATATATTTTATCTCATTTCATCCTTACAACAACCCTATAAGGTAAGTGCTATTATCATCTCCATTTTATAGATGAATAAGTTGAAGAAACTGTTATTTAGTCATATCGTGTGTAAAGTCATATAGTGTGAATAGATGATCTCATTTGAACTCCACAATAATTCTTTGAGGTAGGTACTATAGATTTTACTATCCCCATTTACAAATGAGGCAATTGAGACTCTGGGAGATTGTGACTGGCCCAAGGTCTCACAAGTGTCAGAAGTTGGATCTGAACCTAGGTCTTCTTGATGTCAAGTTCAGTGCTCTATCCTGGTCTTGCACTACCCTGCCTTTCCTGGGTTCAAATTTTGTCTTCTCTACTAGTCATGGGATTTTGGAAAAGTCAGCAAAACCTCGTCAAAGGAAAAATCATGCTATATGAGGATCAGTTGAAAGAGATAGGGGTGTTTAGCTTGGAAAAGAGAAAAGAGAAGACTAGGGGGTGAACAGGATAGATGTGACATCTCTCTTTAAGTACAGTTAGTCCCATTATAATGCTACATATGTGTTCCTAAGAATCATTGCATGATTCAAAATTGTGCAATCAAAGCCACAAGGTTTATGGGAGAAATAGAACTGGGGTACAACATTCAAAACTTTGCCAGTGACACATAAAAATGGTAGGAACCTAATAAAAATGGTAACACAGTTGTATAAAAGCTAAGTAGTTAAGAAATAGACAAATGCTACAATAATTAGTAGCGGCATTAGGGGGCTCAGCCTGTGCCCCTGTTCTTAGGAGGCATCTTAAAATGACAATGACTACAGGAAAGATGTTGGCTTTAATGGGACACAGCGCCCTGGGCAGAGGACATGCAGGAAAATGCAAGGGTGGAATTTGAGGGTACAGACCAGTCATCCCCTGCCCACAGCTCCTACTGCACCAGGAGATACACAATTAATATGACACCTCACCTTGACAAAAGATCTGAAGTTTCCTCTTAGAAGTGGAAGTTAAGAAGGCTGCAGCTTGTGAGTTAATGTGAATTAATGCAATTTTCTGTGTTGTCATGGTTTCTTGAGGATGAAATCTCAAATAAGCAAACATTAAATTAGATTTCACTCACATCGATGTGAAATCTATCAACCAAGTTGGGACAAATTTGAATTTTCAAAATAAGAGGTATAGCAGAACTGATGATATCTTTGGGGGGGCAGGACAATGAGGGTTAAGTGACTTGCCCAAGGTCACACAGCTAATAAGTGTCAAATATCTGAGTCTGGATTTGAACTCAGGTCCTCCTGAATCCAGGGCCAGTGCTCTATCCACTGCGCCACCCAGCTGCCCGAGAACTGACAATATTTAAGGGCTATTGTGTAAGAAAAAGGAACAGATTCATTCTGCTTTGTTCCAGAGAGTAAGAACTCTGGGCAGGAAGAAGTTCCAAAGAGACAAATTCAAATTTGATGTAAGGTAAAAATTCTTAACAATTTTAGAAATTCTACTGTTTTAAGGTAGGAAAAAACAACACTAGAAAAAAAAGCTCATTCTGAGCTTCCTCCAAAGATGTCTGGTATCCCTCACTTATGGTCTTTAAGTAAAGGCTGAAAGATCAGTTCAATTTAATTTGATCCAATCCAATTCAACAAGCATTTATTAAGCAGCTACTCTGTGCCATGTCTGATGCTAGGTGTTAGAAATAAGAAGACAAAAATCAATCTGTTCCTGCTCTCAAAGAGTTTACACTCTATAACAGAGAACAATATAACCAAAAGAAAAACATACACAAACTATTAAATCACTGGCATGAATAAGTGTGGTGTATTGATAAGTATTTAACAACCCACTTTGGGAGGGGGGATGTAGCCCATAATATATCTCTAAACTTAATCTGTACTATTAACATTTTTCCATCAATTTTTTAATTCTAGAAATTAACAAAATAATAAATCAAGCCCTGATTTGTCGAGTTTCTCAGTTTCAGAGGTTTGAATGCTCACATTGAAATTTTAACAGTTGGCTCTCTGAAGCTGTTAAGATATGACTCCAGAGCATCCCTGTGTGTTCTGATGCATTTACTACACTAGGGGAATAAAGAGAATCCTTTTCCAGGCATGGGTTGAACCAGATGGCTTGTGAGGTCTCTTAAAGCTCTGAGATTCTGTGATTCTGACTGTGGCATTTCCTGAGTCTAGTTTTCCTTATTTACAAGGGAGCAGATGGGTGATTTCTAAGGTCCGTTCCAACTCTTAACATTCTACAACCAGCATCCTGGAGGATCAGTTCTGGGCTGGATTTTTCAAAGAGAGGTTTGAGTTCTGTTAGCTTGAGCATAAGCAGAGAGAAAAGAAGAAAGTGGCCAACAATTATACAGAAGGTCTGTAGAGGCTTTCCTAATGAGAGGTAGTAAGTACCATCCTGGGTAAAGGCTCATAAGAGACTGCTGGCCACATAACTAGATATTTCTACAACTTTGTAAGAATAAAGGATTTTTACCAGGCATCATTTGGCCTGATCATTCTTGGTTTTGAAAAGTGGCTGCTGCTTGTTCCTAATAACCAATTCCTATTATGATTTTCACTGGGCATATGGGTGTAAATTGTATGCATTTTTAAAACTGTCCAAACACCTATTTATGCAATAGACCATAGCTCCCTTCTCACCAAGCCGTTGTGGTCTATGAAATAAATGATATACATTTAAAAAACAATCTGAACGGATGTTTACCTGAAAGGCAAGTATGGCTTTTTAAAGAGCATATATGGGTCATTGGGTAAATAATACACATTTTAACCAATTTTAAAATTGACACGTCTAGCTGGGAGTCACTCGATTCATCATATCCACTCTTATACACTTCAATGAAGGGCTTTTTAGGTCATTTTGTTTTAAATATTACATTAAGGTCCTCGCAAAATGATGAGATGGAGAATGTAAGGCCTGAAATGATCCCAGTTTGGGGCATGTGTAGATTTGTGTTCCATAAGTGATGACATTTTCTTTTTTCTGCCCTACTGACCTTTTCCCCAAAGACTGCCAAAAAATTGAAGTTCAGGATCACCCAAAGGGCAATGGAAAGGCACATGATGTGTATGAGAAGGCTGCAATACATTATAAACGAGGAATTACAACAGAAAAGTGGTAAGAGGGCAGCTAGGTGAAGCAGTGGATAAAGCACGGGCCCTGTATTCAGGAGGACCTGAGTTGAAATCTGGCCTCAGACACTTGACATTTATTAGCTGTGTGACCCTGGGCAAGTCACTTAATCCTCATTGCTCCTCCCCCAAAAAAAAAAGAAAAAAGAGAAAAAAAAGAAAAGTGGTAAGAAAAAAAGGGGGGAAGGTTAAAAAAAGTAAAAAAGGATCGTCATCAAAAAATATATATGCTCAAAAACAGATGGGCTAGTCATGTGGAAGTAATAATAATGGTTCGCATTTACACAGCGCTTTAGGGTTCCAAAGCTGTTTACAAACATTATCCCGTTTGAGCTTTACAATGCCCCTGTGAGATAGGTGCTATTATCATCCATTTTGTAGCTGAGAACAAGAATAAAGATTAACCAATGGACAGCCCACATTCCTACTGGGATATATGAGAGAATTCAAGAGATATACAAGAGAACAAGAAAATCATCCTTCCCTTCTTGCCCTGAACAATGTGCAGTCACCCTGCGATAAATTTATGTAAGGTCATGGACAAAAGCCAGACATGATGTCCAGACATGGATAGGTAGTGACCAATCTTCAGTGTTGGAGTTTTCTATTCAGTCATTTCAGTCAGGTCCAACTTTTCATGACCCCTTTTGGGGTTTTCTTGGCAGAGCTACTGGAGTGATTTGATATTTCCTTCTCCAGCTCATTTTATAGATAAGGAACTTGAAGCCAATAGGATTAAGTGACTTGCCCAAGGCCACACAAGAATGTCTGAGGCCAGATTTGAACTCAGAAAGATGAATCTTCCTGATTTGAGGCCCAGTGCTCGATCTATTCTACCTCCCAGCTGCCCACCATTGGAGGGAATGTCCACATAAATAAAATCACAGATCCTTTGGAATGCTATGTCAGTACTAAGTCGATAAATTCACATGGGAGAAGGATGTTCAAAGTGGTCAGTACTAGTCTCCAGGGTCCACTGACCCTCAAGCAAGCCCATCAGATAATTATAAAGATGATTAAAAGATCAGAAAATAAGATCAAGGTGTGATTACTCCATATATTATTTATATAGAGAATTGTTTACATGTAGGCTGTGAGGTCCTAGAGAGCTGGAAGATTGTAATATTTATAGGGTTTTGCATAAGACTTAACAGGAGGCACTTAACCAAAGCTAATTGATTGACTGACCTAAAAATTCAGGCTTTTGCCTTCAGTTTTCTCCCTAGTAGTCATACGGGGAGGCCAACTTCCAATTCGCCTCTTGCTCACCTATTTCCATGAGGGGGCATCACCAATCCCTAGGAGCTCCAGTTCCCAGAGACCCCTCTCCACCATTTGGCCAGTCACTGTGTTCATTCCTTGAGTCTACCAACCATGGAATTTAGTCCAGCCCAAATGAGCTCTACAAGGATAAGTTAAGGCTAACCAGCTGCTAAGTTAAAGGGACTTGGGTCTGAGTTCCCTCTATCATTCACCAGGAGGATGCTCTTGGATTTATCTCCTTTATAAAATCAGGGTGTAGAATTAGATGATTTTCAAATTTATAAGAATGTAAGTCACTCCCCAATTGAGAAATGGTCAAAGGATATAAACAGGGGGCAGCTAGGTGGCCCTGGATAAAGCACTGACCCTGGATTCAGGAGGACCTGAGTTCAAATCTGGCCTCAGACACTTGACACTTACTAGCTGTGTGATCCTGGACAAGTCACTTAACCCTCATTGCCCCACCCAGGAAAAAAAAAAGGATTTGAAAAGGTAGTTTTCAGATGAAGAAATCAAAGCTATCTATTGCCACATGAAAAAAATGCTCTAAATCACTATTGATTAGAGAAATGCAAATTAAAACAACTCTGAGGTACCACCTCACACCTATCAGATTGGCTAATATGAAAAATATGGAAAATAATAAATGTTGGAGAAGTTGTGGAAAAATTGGAACACTAATGCATTGTTGGTGAAGTTGTGAACTGATCCAACCATTCTGGAGAGCAATTTAGAACTATGCCCAAAGGGCGATGGGGCTATGCATACCCTTTGACCAAGTAATACCACTACTATGTCTGTATCCCAAAGAGATCATAAAAAAGGGAAAAGGACCCACATGTACAAAAATATTTATAGCAGCTCTCTTTGTGGAAGCAAAGAATTAGAAATTGAGGGGATATCCATCAATTGGGGAATAGCTGAACAAATTGTGGTATATGAATGTAATGGAATACTATTGTGTTATATAAGAAATGATGAGCAGGCAAATTTCAGAAAAACCTGGAAAAATTTAAGGGGACTGATGCTGAGTGAGGTGAACAGAGCCAGGAGAACACTGTACACAAGTAACAGCAACATTGTGTGATGATCAACTGTGATAGACTTAGCTCTTCTCAGCAAGACAATTCCAAAGGACTCATGGAAAATGCTCTCCACATCCAGAAAAAAAACTGTGGGTTCCACATGCAGATTGAACCATACTGTTTCTACTTTTTTTGTTTTTTTTTTTCTTTTTTGAGGTTTTTTCCTTTTTGCTCTGATTCTTCTTTCACAACACGACTAATGCAGAAATATGCTTAATGTGACTGTACATACATAATCTACATCAGATTGCTTTCTACCTTGGGGAGGGAGGAGGGAGAAAAATTTGGAACTTAAAAATCTTATAAAAACAAATGTTATGGGGCAGCTAGGTGGCACAGTGAATAGAGCACCTACCCTGGAGTCAGGAGGACCTGAGTTCAAACCTTGGACTCAGACACTTGACACTTACTAGCTGTGTGACCCTGGGCAAGTCACTTAACCCCAATTGCCTCACCAAAAAAAAGCAAACAACAAAAACAAATGTTGAAAACAATCTTTTACATGTAATGTGAAAATGATAAAATCCTTTTATGATTTAAAAAAGATTTAGATGATTTCTAAAGTCCTTTCCAT
Source organism: Dromiciops gliroides (assembly GCF_019393635.1). Taxonomy (NCBI): domain Eukaryota; kingdom Metazoa; phylum Chordata; class Mammalia; order Microbiotheria; family Microbiotheriidae; genus Dromiciops; species Dromiciops gliroides. Next base: position 577,764,196 of record NC_057861.1, on the reverse strand, counting down.
CTTTAATTTTCTCTGACTTATAATTATTTGATTTCTGGAATTATTTTAAATGGAGGTAAGGAAAGAACAGTGGAGAGCGCACTGATTCTAGAGTCAAATGACTGAGTTCAAATCCTTCCTCTTGCTCTTTCTACCTTGGGTAAGTTACTTAACCTCTCTGGGTCTCAGTTTCTTCATTTGGACTAGATGACTGCTAAGTTCCCTTCCAGCCCTAGACACAAAATAATGCACTAAGCATTCTCTGCTGGCTTGCTCAGGGTGGGGGAGGGGGGGTGCTTTGTTTACAGGGGAAAAGCAACTTCCTAACCTCTATAGACATTGCTTGAACTCAGCAAGAGAGGGCAGTAGAAGGCTCTGGAATAAAGTCACCGCGAGGAGACTGGAGGCCTGGCAACTGGAGGCTGATTAACAAGAACAACAGTTAGAATTAATATAGTGCTTAGAGATTTGCAAAGTGCTTTACAACCATTGTAGGTAAATAGTCTTTGATGAAATATAACACCCATTCCTATTAAAAACACGAGAAAGCATAGGAATCACTAAAACCTTTCTTAAAATGACAAGTAGTGGTGAAGCAGATAGAGTACCAGGCCTGGAGTCAGGAAGACTCATCTTCCTGAATTTAAATCTCAGACACTTCCTAGCTGTGTGACCCTGGGCAAGTCACTGAACCCTGTTTGCCTCAGTTTCCTCCTCTGTAAAATGAGCTGGAGAAGGAAATGGCAAACCCCTCCAGTATCTCTGCCAAGAAAATCTCAGATCAGGTCATGAAGAGCTGAATACAACTGAACAACAAAAGTACCAACCTCAGGGTTTTTTTATGTTTCAGCTGTAAAAATATATGTAAAATGTTTGGCAAACTTCAAATGATAAAAAATATTGTTTTTAAGTGTGAGTTATTTATAGTTAAATTTTTAAAGATTTCTTATCCAGTTAAATTTAAATACATCTGCACAAATTTCTATACACTTTTCAGACACAAATCTGTTTTATGTCTGTTATGGAGAAATCTGTTTAGGTTTAAGATCCTAGATCTAGAGCTTTAAGGCCATCTAGTTCAACTCCATCATTTAATACTGAGGAAAAAGAGGACCAGGGAAATTAGTTGATTTGCCCAAGATCAAAAAAACATGAGAGGTGGAACTTGAACCCAGGTCCTCTTTCCACTGTACCACAATCTGTCTTGCACTAAAATGATCGTGTTAAAGCATTTATTTTAAAATGTTAATATAGGGGCAGCTAGGTGGTGCAGTGGATAGAGCACTGGCCCTGGAGTCAGGAGGACCTGAGTTCAAATCCGGCCTCAGACACTTAACACTTACTAGCTGTGTGACCCTAGGCAAGTCACTTAACCCCAATTGCCTCACTAAAACAAAACAAAACAAAAAACAAACCAAAAAAATGTTAATATAACTTTAATGAATATGCATTTATTTTTCTTCCTTCCCACTTCCCCCATTTAAAAAAAATTACCTCATAACAAATATTCAGGCAAGCAAAATCCATCATCACATTAACTAAGCCCCAAGATGTATGTCTCAATCTGCACTTTGAGTCCATGATCTCTCTGTCATGATATGGACGGTATGATTCATCTGGATGGTCACTGGATTAATCTGAGTTCTTAAATCTTTCAAAGTTGTTTATCTTTATTTTATTTTTGTTGTATAAATTGTTCTCCTTGTTTTGCTCACTTCACTTAACATCAGATCATATAAGTCTTCCCATATAAGTCTGCTCTGAAATTGTCCCTTTGATCATTTCTTACAGTTCCATAGTATTCTGTTACATTTATATACCATAATTTGTTTAGCCATTGACCACAAAGAGCCCTTATAAAAATTTTTGTGCATGAGTCCTTTTCCTCTTTCTTTGATGTCTTTGGAGTCTAGACCTAACAATGATATCATTGGGCTAAAGGATATTCAGAGTTTGGGGATTAGTTCCAAATTGCTTTCCAGAAGGCTGGACCAATCCACAGTTCCAATAATAGCATATCATTGTTCCTGTTTTCCTATATGCCCTCCAACACTTCCATTTTCCTTTTTAGCCAGCTTTACCAATCAGATGGGTGTGATGTCAAACTCCAGAGCTCCTTTGTTTTGTATTTCTCTAATTAGTGATTTGTAATATTTTTTCATGTGGCCATAGATAGCTTGAAATTCTTCCTCTGAATACTGTTCATCTCTTTAGACCATTTGTTATAACAGATGTGTTAAATCATTTAAATATACACACACATATTAGTTGTCTGGCGTTATAGTCCAGAGTGAAGCATTGGGTCAGGACTAGTCAGGAGAATTTAGGTTAGCAAATTCATCTAAGCAGGATGATGCTGGAAGATACTATAGGTGTAAGGCAGACAGGCAAGATCTAGAATCCAGAAGGTGAAAGAGTTGGCAAAAAATATAACTAGGGAATATAATTAGTAAAATACGATCCTAGAGTAATGGTGATATGCTATCTAACTGCTATCATAATTCCAGACCACTATGAGTAATCCTGGACTTATTGATTATGGCCAGAAGGAGTTCAGAAGTCAATAGGTGAGTCCTCTCTCTTTGTTGAGATGGGAATAGAGATGCAAACATTTCCTCAAGGTAAAAAGTCTACCGTTTCCTAAAATATGAGGATTTGGGGTCATGTTCTCAAAGAAAGTTTATGGGAATAAATTGGAGGGCTGTTGCTAAGGAGGGCTGTGTCTCCAATACAAATAAGAGCTCAGATCATGTGGAAGCATTTTCTTCTAGAAAAGATAGGATACTTTGAGAAGTGTTGCTTCATGTTCCTAGAGGCATCCTGGGCTCTGGTAACTAAGGAAGAAATAGAAATATAAGTCTAGGCTAGAGAGGCCTTTTCTTAACTTTCTGAGCCAAGTGTTCTCTCTTTACTAATATTTGGTATGCTTTAATAAATGCTTAATAGGGGCAGCTAGGTGGCGCAGTGGATAGAGCACTGGCCCTGGATTCAAGAGGACCTGAGTTCAAATCCGGCCTCAGACACTTAACACTTACTAGCTGTGTGACTCTGGGCAAGTCACTTAACCCCAATTGCCTCACCCCCCCCCAAAAAATATTATAAGATAAATGAATAAATAAATGCTTAATACCCCAAACTAGTGCTAAAGCTTCTAATTTATAACAAATATATTAGAAACCCCAGCTATTTTTCCCCAAACTTGGGACAGAAATAAGATGACCACATATAATTTTAAATGCCACACTTACCCAATTCTCATTTTTAAGGAATCATGTTATCCAGTGAGCCTTTGTACCCCTTTTTCCATTTGGCCAATTCTACTTTTTAAGGTGTTATTTTTCTTCACTGTTTTTTGTGTCTGTTTTACCAAGATATTAATTCTGCCTTTGATTTAATTTTTAGCCTAATTTTTCATCTAACTCTCTTATTTGATGTTGAAACTCATTTTTTTAGTTCTTCCAAGAATTTTTTTTGGGTTTGCATCCAATTCATATTTTTTCTGTGAGGCTTTGCTTGTAGCTGTTTTGACTTCAGCCTTCTGAATATATGTCTTGATCTTCCCTGTCATTATAGTAGCTTTTTATGATCAGGTTATTTTTCTGTTGTTTTCTCCTTTCCCCACACTATTCCTTGATTTGGAACTTTATGTTAATGTTTGATTCTATTACTGGAATAGCTAGGTAGCTTAGTGCTTTGAACACTGGTCATGGAGTCAGGAAAACCTGAGTTCAGATCCAGCCTCAGACACTTACTAGGTCTGTACCTTGGCAAGTCCCTTAACCTCTGTTTGCCTTAATCCATTGGCAAAGGAAATGGTGAACCACTCCAGTATCTTTGCCAAGAAAACCCCATGGACAGTATTGGCATGCTATGGTCCATGGAGGTCACAAAGAACTATGAGACATAATTATTAATTGATATTTGGGGGACCCAGAGATCTCTCCTTTTTAGTCCTCTCTTCCCACCACTTTTCAAAGCCTGGGCCTCCTTGAAAGATTTCATCACATCTCATCTAGGTCAAATCCAACCCAAGTTAACAAAAGGAGCCTTGGGTGGAGACATTCTTTTGTCTAGATAAGCTGAAGGACTTTCCTGATGAGATGTGGCCTGCATGACCCAGTTCTAGATGGGAACAATTGTGCTGCCATCGGCTTGGGTAGGGGTGGGTCTCTACATTTCTCCTTTATATCGGCTTTGCTTGAGTCACTATCCCCCCAACTTCATTTTAATATAATCCACCTGTGAGAAACCCCATTTAAAAATTTCTGGGACTCAGTGTGAGAAGTATCAAAGGTCTTTATTTACATTCTCGTGAGAATGGGCCCATTCCCTAGTGGAATGGTGCAAAACATGGCCCCTGAGCCCTTTTATCCTTTAACAGGTTGGCCCCTCCCTTCTTCCCCAGTTACAATCTGCTCACCAAGACATTGGTGCCCAAAACTAGCCAATCAGAATGCAGTGTAGCCAATGTGGAGAGGCGACACAGAGACAGCCCTCTAAACTCCTCTCCCATATGACCAGCTTTGGGTCTCCTTCATCATGTGATTTGGTTTACTGGGGAAAGGGAGGGAAGGCAACCCCTTTTTAGATTGGGAGGAGCCCAGCCCCCATTTGTGGATATTAGCATTTTCAACTTTTGGGAGGGGGGGAACATTTCCCACACCACCTCTAAATGGTGCTAATTAATTAGATATGATTGCTATGTGATGGACCTCCTACAGTGGGAAAAGTATATGAACCAGACCTGACCATGAGGAAAGGGTCTTTAGTCTGAGAAAGACAACCATAGACCTCATTTTATTAATAATCTGCCAGCCATATTAATAAAATGATTAAAATTACCCAGATATGGGGCAGCTAGGTGGATGTGGATAAACCACCAGCCCTGGATTCAGGAGGACCTGAGTTCAAATCTAGCCTCAGGCACTTGACAGGCTGTGTGACCCTGGGCAAGTCACTTAACCCCAATTACCTCACCAAAAAAAAAAAATTAGCCAGATACCATGCCTCTCATACTTTTAATCACCACAGAACCAAACATCTGAAAAACAACACTATCCCTGGCCAGTGGTGGAGAGGGGCTCTTTCTCAGGCTTCCAGTTTTTTGGCACTATTTTCAGAGCTGGTTCTGAGGGTTTGGAAGTTTTTAATGTTTCTAAGGTGTTGTGATCTAGGGAGAAATGTGGTCATTGCTCTCTTGCTGTAAACTCTGGTCCTTTTCCCACAAATGATCTTTGATTCCTTGGAACTGGAAGTGATAATAGATCCTTTGTGACCAGAAGTGATACTGCCTCTCAGGCTTCTACTCCATATTGACCAAAAGTGCTCCTCCCTGACCTTGAGCTATGACCCAAAAGTGGATATAGGTAATAGAATTGCCAAAGAGCATCTGGTCCTGCATCGGGTGCTAGCACTGGGGTATCCTGTAATCTCTTTCTGACCAGGTACCCTTACTGTCTGTCTTGAGAACTCTGAAAGCTGCTGCTTTTTGGAGAGAAATATTGGGAGAGCTCTGCTAATAACTGCTTCTCTACTCCCCCCATGTTGGCCCTGCCCCAGAAAGTAGTGTAGTATAATTTAACACTGGAACATAGACCAGAAAGAGGGTCAGAGCAATTTTAATTCAACAAATGTATATTAGGCTCTGATAGTGACAAGGGGGTGCTGGAGCCAGCTCTAACTAGCTGAAGAGAGCCAATTGTTAAATTTTCAAAGTGAATATTTACACCTCTGAAAAGGAAAAATACAAATCAGGGGTTCATTTATTGTTTTGGTGATTATCTAAACTTTAGAAAGTGATGGAGAAAATGTTAATGATGCAGATTAAACTTAAAAGTATGCTGTGACTGTTAAACATTTACCAGCATAACACTAGGTAGAAGGCAGTTATAATAGTTAAGAAGAGAAAGTATTCATTTGTTAACACAGATCTTTTTGCTTCCTTTGTCCTCCTTAGTGTTGTTTAAACTATATTTGCAAAGCTGTAACATTTTGTTCTTTAAAATAATGCCTAATATGGTAACATTGGTGTGATAGTTTTCTGCGGTTCTTAACTTTCCTGTCCTAAACTGCCTTCAGTTGACCATTCAATAGGGACTTATTAAGTGTCTATTATATGCCAGGTACTTTATTTGACATCTAAACATAAAGCATCCATGAGTCACCTTTTTTATTGTCACTTAGCTGTTTCAGTCATTTCCATGTTTGAGATTTTCTTACAAATATACTAGTGGTGTACCATTTCCTTCCTCACATGAGAAAACTGAGGCACAGAGGGTTAAGTGACTTGCCCAGGGTCACACATCGAGGAAGTATCTGAGGCCAGATTTGAACTCAGAAAGATGAGTCATCTTCACTCCAGGCACTGTCCCTATGAGTCGCCTAGTGACAGCCACTAGGAGAAAAGTGCATACATCCTATAAGAGAAGTGATGAAGAGGGTGGTTCAGAAAAATATGACAAGACTTATATGAACTGATGCAAAGTGAATTGAGAAGAGCCCCGATATCATTATGCACAGTAACAGTAAAGATGATCAACTATGAAAGACTTGTCTACTCTGATCAATACAATGATCCAAGACAGTTCAAAAGGAAAAAAGGGGGGGGAAGGGGAAAAAAATAGGGAATGTTATATGCCTCCAAAGAGAGAACTGATGAACTCTCAGTGCAAATTGAAGTATAATTTTTTCACTTTATTTTTCTTGCTTTCTAAAAAATATGGCTAATATGGTTGCATGATTTCATATGTATATATTAATTATAATACAGTATATATAAACTATATATATTATAAATATGTGTTGATCATAATATACATTTATATTAATTATAATATATTGTTTGCCTTCTCCGAGGTTGGGAGGGAAGGAGAGAATTTAGAACTCAATATTTAAAGAGAAAAGAATGTTTTAAATAAATAAATAAATTAGTATGGAGAGTGAAGGACATATAGTCTGGTGAAGAAATTAGCCAGACTGCTTAAAAAGTAATCCAAGCTGTCAAATAGCACTGGCGAAGTCACACCTCTGACAGGTGTAGATTACTGAAAAGAAAGTGCTACTGATGTAACAGAAACCATATTCTAAGGACCACCCATACCTCTCTGACTCAGGCTGCACTAAATATGGATGCTTTCAGTGAAAGTCTAGTGTGAATGAGATTAGGCAAATCAAGCCTTACCAGGAATACAGGAAACATTTGTGATTTCATCTGCTAGAGAAGGGAACTCCCCCTAGGCAGGTAGAGCTGCCTTAGAACATGGTATTGTGGTATGTATATACCTCACTCAAAGTACATGCCTGAATATGTGATGGGTCTGTGATTTGATCAGCAAAGTGGCAGAATTCTTTTCCCCCAAAGCAGATGAATAAATGAATGGAAAAAAACCCTGTATTTATTAAGTACTTAGTGCATACTAATGAGAGGCAGCAGTCTGGCGTAATGAAGGTTTTCCAATGCAAGAAGACCTAGGTTCAAATTTGGATTCTAATACATATAAACCCTGTGACTAAGCAAGTTAGGTAAACTCTCAGTGCCCTAGGCACCTCTCTAAGACTTAAAATTGCTGGGTAGGTGTCACCCTGAATGTGTAGAAGTTTCTTACCTGATAAAATCAGAGATCTGGTTAAAAAAGGGGGAGGGGGTTATGCACAGTGGTAGGTGCTCGTGGTACAAATGCAGAAGTGAGGCAGTCCCTGTCCTAGATGAGTTTATAAAAGTTCATAAGAAGAAGAGAAGGGAGGATAAGGAAGAGGGAGAACCACAGGGATTTTGAGTGGAGCCATATGGAAGTTAATTATCATACCCTTCTCTCAAGATCAATGGCAGTAACTGAATAATTACTATTCACAGACCAAGAGGTAGAAATTTGGAGGTGGAGAGATATAGGTGCCCAGATAAACCTTGCTTTTTTCGGCTAGGAAGTGGTCCTGGAGGACAAATCTTAGAGGGTTGTTGCATGAGGCCTACAGATGATAATAGGACAAAGATGCCCTCTCCCTCACTTGATTGCCCTAAAATTCCTCAAAGCAGCACCTTACTCTCCCCCTTGGCCAAGACGGGGTAGCTCCAGGACAAAGCTGACCTCCCAGACCTGATTGGCCTCAGCTTCCCTGATGCAGCTGCCTGGTTGAGAGGCAATAAAAGGTCCCAGCTGCACATAATCTGGTTGGGGCCTCTCAAACTTGGTGGGTACCTGAGATCTCATATGATTCCTTGTACCCTGTCCTGGGGAGTTTCCAGATGGAGATGCAGGTAAGTGCCATGGTATCTTATTGTATGTTTTTGTTGCATTACAACAAAGTAAGCCTCCTTTGTTAAATGTCCATTAACTTGCAAGCTCCTCATTTTGTCCCACCATTGAATCCAAACTAAAGGGGGTGTTGGTCCTGTTAACCAAGAGGGTGCTGGCCTTAGAGCTTACAACATAGATATTAAATGATTTTCTCAGTAATTCAGCTATTAAGTGTATGAGGTGGAATTTGAACCCAGGTCTTCCTCAGTCTGAGCTAACAGACTGTGCAAAAACCCTCTAAAAATAGGGCCTCAGGGCTTTGAAAAACAGGTGTCAACTAATCCCTGAATAGGTTATGAAGCATGAGCACGGGTTAAGAGGAACCATAGAAAATGTATCAATTATCCAAGGTCTTGGAAATCGCCCCCCCCCCCAGACTATTACTTTTCAAATGATGTATGTCAGGCAGAACAGCATTGCGCTGTTTGACTATTTCCTAACACAAAATGCTCAGCAATAGAAAATAAACTAACAGTCAGCATTAGACTACAAGGTGTTATGTGAGCCCGGCAAATCTGTCTTCCTCCTATTAAGTGCTCCGGACGTTTGTTAGGCAGTGGTTAGATACCTCCAGACAGATACTGCCAACTGAGCCTTGTGGGTACATTATTTGTCTACATCATGAAAAAACAAGGCAGAAATTAAAAGACATCCTGATCAAAGACACCATATTAGAAAAGAGTGCGTTCCTCCAGATGGGAAATATTTTTCTTAACCAGAGCAGTAAGGATCAATCTGGACACATAAATACTTTGCATGCATGTAAAAGCATCTCGATCACCAGTCCATCTTTCACAATAAACTCAATGACTAGAGGGATTGATGAATCTATTAACATTCACATTTACTTCCTCTCTGAGGTTGACACCTTCTCAGCGGCATTAGCCCAGGGTATTACAACCAAGACTTAAGTTGATAGTAACTTTTCCCTTTAGTAGCATTCGGTAGGCTAGCAACTCCTTAACTGCCTAAGCATCCTAGGCCTTGTTTTCATATGGATGAGTATCTATAAAGGAAAGAGTGGTGAGTTTAGAAAGATATACCCTCCTATAACACTGGGGGTTTTTGTTCTGGGTTCTTTGAATCGGGTTACTCCCTTGCTCTAAACCTGATATTCACACACAATCTGGCCTCCATTTGTGTTTCTGATATTTACTCCAGGTTGAGCCCTTCATTCAGGACAGTCATTGTACAGTCATTGTCCCTTGTGTCTTGTGACTTCTTGCTTCTGAGACTTTGCTCATGTTCTTCTGTTTTAGAAAACTGATTGAAGTCCTATCTTCATTGACCAGCTCAGGTCTGGCCCAATAAACTTTTATACTTTCAATCAGTCTTGGAAGAATAGTAATGTTTTACAAAAGTCAGCCAATGAACATTAATTAGGCATCTATCATGTTCCAAGCAGTGTTAAGTGCTGGGAATACAAAAAAAGGCAAAAGGTCCTCCTCTCAAGGAGCTCACACTCTAACGGGGGAGACATGTACCACTATGTACAAATAGCATGTATACAGGATAAATTTGAGATCATTGCTACAGGGAAGGCACTAGAATTAGAGGAAGAAAACAAGAAATGTGGAGGGAGAGAATTCCCAACAATTTTTCCCAGGATTCTTGAAAACTGCCCCTTTGCCATTGCTTAGGGCACAAGGGTATTCCATTACATTCATATACCACAATTTGTTCGGCCATTTCCCAGCTGATGGGAATCGGATGCAAGGTAAAGCAAGCAGAGCTGGAAGAATGATTCATACTATAACAAGAAGATTGTAAAAATGAACAATGTAAGTTCTCACTATGCAGTGACCAACCACCATTCTAGAGGACCAGTAAAGATATTACCCATCTCTGAGGGCAGCTAGGTGGCGCAGTGGATAGAGCACCAGCCCTGGAGTCAGGAGTACCTGAGTTCAAATCTGGTCTCAGACACTTAACACTTACTAGCTATGTGACCCTGGGCAAGTCACTTAACCCCAACTGCCTCACTGAAAAAAAAAAAGAAAAAAAGATATTACCCATCTCCTGATAAAGAGGTGATGGACTAATAAATATACACAATGAAGCATCTATTTTTAGACACGGCTAATATGGGAACTTCTTTCGCTTAACTGTACATATTTGTTACAAGGGTTTTATTTTTCTCTTCCTTTTCTGGGGTAAGACAGAAGGATAGAAAATAAATGGTTATTAATTGAAAACAATTAAAATAAAACAAAGAATAGGCAAGGTGAAGGGTCTGCCAGCCTGTGGAGCAGGTGTTAACATCCAGGATGGTGAGGGTCTACCTCCCTGATGTGTGCCATTGAATATGGGAGGCAGGCAAGCTTGTATTGATACAACCTGGATGCAACAAGCACCTTAGAAAATAATGTAGGGCAGCTGTGGCACAGTGGATAAAGCACCAGCCCTGGATTCAGGAGGACCTGAGTTCAAATCTGAACTCAGACACTTGACACTTACTAGCTGTGTGACCCTGAGCAAGTCACTTAACCCTCATTGCCCTGCCCAAAAAACAAACAAAAAAAAAAAGAAAGAAAAAAGAAAATAATGTAAACTATCTAGGGAAAGAACTTAGGAATTGAGTCTTCTTTCTGAAGAGGAAAAAGGAGAAGGAAAATAGTGTGAGATGGGAGAGAGGTGATCTGGCAAGCACCATGGTCTGGTGGAATAGTAGCTGGATTTGGAGTCAGAGGATGTGGATTCAAATCCTAATTTTGCCATTTTCATCTTTCACCCACCATACTACCCTGTAATAACTTTGGGCAAGTCGACTAACCTCTTATCTATCAGTCAAATAAATGATCTGAGGGCCCTTCCAGCTCCAAATCTACAATCTTCTTTTCTTTTCTTTCTTTCTTTTCTTCTTTTTTTTTTTTTAACATGGGGCAATGAGGATTAAGTGACTTGCCCAGGGTCACACAGCTAGTGTCAAGTGTCTGAGGCCAAATTTGAACTCAAGTCTTCCTGAATCCAGGTCTGGTGCTTTATCCACTGCGCCACCTAGCTGCCTCTTCTACAATCCTCTTTTAAGCCTTCAGGGTCTACCCAAACTCACATGCATTGCTCTGAATGCCTGTGTTTTTTAAAATACTCCTCTGAGACTGTGATCTCCTTATGACACTTTAACGTTTCAGGGTAGGTTCTAAAGGCAATGTTTAATTCCTTCTGCAAACTAAGCCTCCCCTCCTGATCACTGATACCAGATAATTAACATCGCCTTCAGGTGATGAGTGTTGCCTCTTTCAGAGAGCACATAGTACACAGCAGTTTAGTGGTAAACAGATTGTAGGCACCAAAAACTAAGAAGGTCAGGTGCACACTCCTCCACCTTCAATCATGTTTCTATGAAGAAAGATCAGTATCTATGACAAAACCACAGAAATTAGTTAACTCACTTTTAAACAAAGAGATAAAAATGACACAACACCAAGTGGAACAAAAGACACTCCACCCCACAAAAAGTTGTCCTGGGAGCAGCTAGGTGGCTCAGTGGATAAAGCACCAGCCCTGGATTCAGGAAGACCTGAGTTCAAAATCTGGCCTCGGACACTTGACACTTACTAGCTGTGTGACCCTGGGCAAGTCACATTGCCCCACCAAAAAAAAAAAAAAAGAAGAAGAAAGAAAGAAAGAGAAAAAGTTGTCCTGAGTCACTTCTTTTGCTTGATAACTTTCTCAACTACTCCAAGTATGGAAAAATAGTCAAAGTCCCAGTGTATAAATTACCAAACTCCATCTTGGGTTCTCAATGACTATAGTATCCTCACTGTTATCTGTAAGTTATATCTCCCTTTCCCCTCCCACCTATACAACCTGCCAACAATGCTTTCAAAATCTCAAGATCCTGGAAAGGTCAACATTACAATATACCATTCTGTAGGCTGGGTTACTCTTATGAATCTTCTTCAATAACAAATTCATAATGTAATGATACTGGATGTGTTAAGCAGCACCAAATGCACGGTATTGGTCCAAATACAATGGCATCTTTGAGCCCAGAGAGAAGGCCCAGCTGCTGCTGTGCTCCTAAGAGGCTAAATGAGTGATTAGTGACTGAGTTCATTTTCATGCAACAAAACAAAACCCTTTTGACAGATGAGTGATGGGGTTGTTGGACCATCATGTAGAGAAACAGTAAAGCCGATAGGGAGGTTTGAAAAAGCCCTGGATTCTCACTCAGTTTTCTTGATTTCTAGTCATAAAGGTAATGAGGGCTCCTGATATCTTTTTTTAAGTAATTATCAATTGATAATTCATAACAATTGATAGATAACAATATTATAACAATTATGCTAATCTCATTTGAATAAATTAGTTCTGTCTTATAAATGGTCAATGGGGTTTTTGTTGATGATGTAATGGTTATCATGCCCCTTCCTGGTCTTGGCAGAGAGGAGAGAGCACCAGTCTTGGAGTCAGGGAGCTGTTGACTCTAGGCAAGTCTTGCCTCCTCTGTGCCTCCAGTCAACTCTCTAAGACTTAAAGTTTCAGAATAAGTTCAGATCTGCATTGGTAGAAGGAGTTTCCTCACTGGAAGATTCCTACATCAATTGAATTGGGCAGCTAGACAGCCCACTGGAAAGAGGCTTTATGAGCCTGGAGTGGGAAAGACGTAAGTTCTATCTAGCCTTAGACACTTACTAGCTGTGTGACCCTGGGCAAGTCACTTAATCTCTGCCTCAGTTTCCTCACCTTTAAAATGGGGATAATTTAACAGCACAGGTTGTTGTGAGGATCAAATATTTTTAAGGAATTTACCATAGTATCTGGCACATAGTAATAAATGCTTATTCCCTTGTTGGAAGCTTAGTCTATAGAAGGAATTAAGTAATAAAAGCCCTCAGTAAATGCTTATTTCCTTTCCCATTTGGAATCACAGTTTAAGACCAAGAGAAAAAAAACAAAAACAAACATGCCAAGTATTGTACCAAGTGTTGGAGAAAAAACAAGTTTAAACAAGTTTAGTGACCTCTTCCCACCTCAGAGGTCACCAGATATAGGGAGTCAAAGACCTGGGTTCGAAACATGTCACTTTCTGTGATCCTGAGCAAGTCAATTACAGTTTTGTGAAGTTCATTGCCAGTAAGGATTGTTTCATGCCTGCCTTCCACAGTCCCCCTCCTCCAAGAGATTTATGAGTTTCAGTCTCATGGTCATGACCTTTTTTTTTTTTTTTAAACTGTCATCTAGGGCGTGATAAACACAGGTTGAAGCCCGATAAAGTTTCGGCACTTGGGTGATCCGATTGAGTTCCAGCTGAGCCCAGGAGAGCCAAGGTAGGTAGAATCAGACTCCTTACCTTCCTTATAGTAATTAATGATGAGTGAAAAGGAGGTGTGTGTGTGTGTGTGTGTGTGTGTGTGTGTGTGTGTGTGTGTAGGTGTAGGGGGAACAGATAGACATCAGCCCAGAAAGGGTTTCTGCCCCCCTGCTTTTTTTTGGTAGGGAGGGGCAGGGACTAAAGACTAGGGAACTCAAACTGTGGAGTCCACCTCTAATGTTACATGTTGAGTAATACTTCTGTTTTTGCTCCTGTCCAATCCGATTTACAAGCTTTTATTATTTAACACTAAAAGTGACACATTTAATATCAGTAAAAGCTTTAAAAAAAAACTAGAATGTCCACTAAGCACTTAAAAGATTTGGATGTTTTATGAAGCTGAGATTTCCTGAGTAAGAATAGTCTTCAAGGGGCGGCTAGGTGGCGCAGTGGATAAAGCACCGGCCCTGGATTCAGGAGTTACCTGAGTTCAAATCCGGCCTCAGACACTTGACACTTACTAGCTGTGTGACCCTGGGCAAGTCACTTAACCCCCATTGCCCTGCAAAAAACCAAAAAAAAAAAAAAAAAAAGAATAGTCTTCAAGTGCTGCAGTGAAGCACATGGCCAGGAATTTAACAAAAGGGAAGTTAGGAAGGGGAGGCGGGGAATGGAGTAGGGTTGTGATAGGGTCATCAGTCCTGAAACACTACCCACAAAGGGGTGGAGTCACGGGGAGAGTGGCAGCCGGCTCTTACAGGGGCTGAAAGAACGGGAAGGATCTGGGACAGACGGGCGGACGGACGGATGGACGGACGGACGGATGGGGGGGGAAGGCGCACATGATAGGTGCTTGTTGGCGCACATGATAGGTGCTTGCTGGGGGTGGGGTACGGCAAGTGCTTAATTGGTAAGTATCTGTGCCCGGTTCTAACTCAAGATAATGTAAATCTCCTCTCCCTTCCAATAGACTGAATCCTCTCTCTGCCCAATAATATAAACTCCTTGAGAGCAGGAACTGTTGCACGTTTTTCGTTTGTCCCCACTGCCTAGGAGCCAGCGAAGTGGCACAGTGAATAGAACCTTGGGGCTGGAGTCAGGATGTCCTAAGTTGAAATCCTGCCTCAGATACCTTACTGTATGATCTTGAGCAAGTCATTTAAATTGTTTGCCTCAGTTTCCTCAACTGTAAAATGAGATAATATTTGAAAAGCCTGGCACATAGGAGGTGCTTAATAAATGCTTATTTCCTTCCTTCCCAGAGTAATCCCTGGAACAGCAGGTGCTTCTCCTAACTGTTTGTTGGTAAATTGAAAAGGCACTGGTCACAGGCACCCTCTCTTGTCACATGGCTACGATTTTCAAAATCCTATACATATAGTCTTTCATTTAGTCCTTAAAATAACCCTGTCGAGTAGCTAGTGAAGGCATTATTATCCATATTTTACAAATGAAGAAGGCAAGGGAATAATAGGAATAAGAACATAGTTCCTACTATGTGCCAAGTACTTTGCAAATATCTCATTTTATCCTCATAAGAACCCTGTGCGGGAGGTGCTGTTGGCGGCCCAGTTTCTCAGTTGAGGAAACTGAGACAAACAGGTGAAATGACTTGCTCAGGGTCATCCAGTAAGGGTCTGGAGGAGCTGAAGCACATAAACATAAATTGTCTTGCTCATAACCAAGGTTTCTGACTCCAGGTCAAGCACTTTCCATTATCCCACGGACTCCTCCTCCTATTTTATAATTAGTATAGAATAGCCAAGTAAATAACAAAGGGGAAAACTCCCTTTTGCACAGTGAGGTACAATCTTCTACCAGATCCCCATGCCACTGATAAGCAAAAGGAACACAGCCAAGGCTGCAAGGCCTTGGATGGTTTGCTCACTGAGGAGCCAGTTTTGCATGCATGCGTGCCTCCTTGCATCTACATTTTCCCTTCAGGGCTGCTGTTCTCTCTGCCCATGACTGTCATTTGCTGCTACTATTGGAGCCTGCATCTGCAGCTGAAGGCTTGCTTCTCTTTTCTCTCTCTCTCTCTCTTTTTTTTTTTGGTGAGGCAATTGGAGTTAAGTGACTTGCCCAGGGTCACACAGCTAGTAAGTGTTAAGTGTCTGAGGTCGGATTTGAACTCAGGTCCTCCTGAATCCAGGGCCGGTGCTCTTTCCACTGTGCCACCTAGTTGCCCTTTGCTTCTCTTTTCTCAAAGAGAGGGAGATTCCCCAGCCAATATCACTGGGGCTAAGTGACACATTTTCAGCACTTTCATTAGTCAGGCCATACTGATGCACAAAAAGGCCCCTGGGAAAGCCATTAAGATCTATATTTTTTTCAATGACACAACCTTTTCCCAAAATGCAAAGTTTCTCAAGCTTTCCCTTTCAACTACAGCTCAGTATGAGGTCAGGTCTTTATCCTCCTTTAAATTAAGAAAGAACTAATAACTAGACCTCTTCTGCAGTAGAAATGGGCTAAGATGAATGTGTTGTCACTGAAGGTTCCATAATCTAACACTAGACAGCCAAGCATCACAGCTATTCTAGAACCTTCTGTTTGCCTTTTACAGTTTTTCCAAAACCTGGCCACTTCCTACCTTTTAGGACTTAATCCCTTTCACATATAATACAGTCACCCTGGTCTACTTGCTATTCCTTGCGCAAGATGCTCCGGCTCTGGATCCTACTTGGTTTTGCTGGCCTGTCCCATGCCTGGAGTGTTCTCTCTCCTCATCTCCCTCTTCAAGTTTCAGGCCTTTTCTGGTACCCTCTGAATGCTAGCGACTGCTCCCTGAGCTTGTTTCCAGTGGATTCTGTCTATATCTTAATTGTACATAGTTGTTTTCATGTTGTCTCCTTCATTTGACTGAGGTCCTTGAGGGCAGGGGTCTTGGTTTTGCCTTTCTTGCATAGTACCTGGCACATAGTAGGTGAATCCTCGTTGACTTGATACTTTTCATTTTATGCAAGGCTGATCATTCTACAATACTGGATAAAATCTCAACCCCACCCCTAGCTGTATTTGTATACACGTTGTATACGCGTTGTGCATCTGCTCTACTCTCATTCAGGGTGGTCCCATTACTGAGTCTGTGCCCTCCATAACCCTTGCACATCATTAGTTTTTCCATAAATAATGCTGACAATAATAGCTGACATGTAGGCTACATTAATGTTCACCAGATATTTTACACATCCTTCCGTGATCTTCACAATGACCCACTGAAGTAGGCAGGTCAGGTATCAATGTGAAGTAACAGAGGCTAGGGGTGGGGTGGGGCGGGGTTTGCTTGTCTGCAGTACAAGATAGCTAGCAAGTGAAAGAATCAGAATTTGAATTCGGATCTTTTGCTTCTAAAGTCATGGGCAAGCAAAGAAATGAGGTCTTACTATTGTTATTTTACTCAAAATCTGTTTATGCCTTTTGTCTTTATACCATCATTATTTCTCAGTATCCCCTACCCCAATTAAACACACTTTTCTCCCCTGGTATAACAAGGTGACGGAGAATGCTCAGTTTTTCCCATCCTGTAGAGCATGCAGAGATGTTCTCTATTTCCTAACAGTTGACCACATGGGATCTTTGAGGATTTCTCCAATCATGGCATTATCAATTGCTGAAAGGATTTAATATTTTAACATCATGATAGGCCCTGAATAGACCCTTGGTTGTCGTTCCCCACCCCCACATAAAGTAGGGGCTGGAGGCCGGGAAGTTGGAGTGCTTCATCCTTGACCTCTCCTGTCTGTGACTCTTCAGGTGGCAAGATATCATTCCAATGGGAAGTAGAGGATTCCCCTTTTCTGCCCCAATTTCATGGTATCCCACTGCCATATCCCATGTACGCAAAGCATTCACTCTACTAGGCTGGCTTGCACTGGGAGGTCCTGGCTGCCTTTGTCCTTTTCACTTCTTTCATTTTCTTAGATGAATGAGTATCCTAAAAGGGACCCATCTGTGGTCTGAGCTGCGTGGTAGTCGTGGCTAATGGCATCCTTGGAGTGGTGGTGGTGATGGTGGCTGACAGCAGAGGGAAGCTTCTGTATTAGAAAAAGGCCCAGCTTAGCTTTTCATAGGCTGACAGGTGGGAGTTGGCCAAGCCAAGGTGAAAAGTTAAGTGGCTAATTAACAGCCTTCCAAATGATGTCCTGATGAAGCTTAACTACCAGCCTCCCAGCATATTCTAACACTGTTTATAAGTTACTAAATCCTATTTAAATTGTTCTATTAATGTGTACTGTGATTCTTCCTATGTTTATCATTTCTCTCTCCATAGGAATAAACTACCTGGCTCATCCATGCCTGATTCGTGTTTATACATTGAGAATCTTGTTTACTCCCCCACTCCACCAATCCTTGGTGATTCCTGTAGACTTTTGAACTATAGCTATTATTATGATTAGCTACATTCCCTGGGATCAGGGTGAGAGGATTTATTAGCAAACCAAGGAATGTGAGAACGGGGTGCCTAATTACAGCCTAATAGAACTAATTAGGGGTTTGGCTTCCCTTGCTCTGAAACTGGCCTAACACCATATCACTGGGGCCATATAGGACTAGAGGGGAGAGAGCCTGGCCCATTACTCCTACCAGTTGTTCTCTGTGTAAGACTCATAACAGAAAAATGGTTAAACAAAACCACTATTTGACAGTGAATACAAGTATATATACTATATAGCCCTGCCATTCTTTACCATGAACAAAATTGGTTATTGACATTAATCTGAGTTTTTCATTTATATTATTATATATCCATATTCATTTATATACATTAAGTATGCATACATATAGATAATAAGGGTAATCAAATACATAATGTAGTATTAGCCATATATGTACATAGAGGAAAAGACCATATTTCTCTGAAAGATATATTTATCATTTCTTCCAGCATGATAGTATTCCATTGTATCCCTATATCACAATTTGTTAAGCCATTCTCCAGGTGATGAGCACCTGCTTTCTGTCCAGTTCTTTGCTACCACACAAAGTATTACTATGAATATTTTGGTATGTACTAGACCTTTCTGTCTTTGGTCAGGGTTTTGAGGGTATATATACCTAGTACTGGGTCACAGTATGAATGGTTTAGTGACATCTTTTTAACTTTTTTTTTCCTGAATGGTTGGACCAATTCACAGGTCTACCATGGAGTTCTTATTTTAATATTTCAGAGAGCAGGGATAGGCATCTCAGCATATTTCTGTTCTAGGAGATTTCAGGGCTGGGAAGAGAAGGGGCACACTAATGGTGATCTTTGGCTCTGGGGTGGGAAGGTGAGCGTTTAATGGATGCTTTTCCCTAGGACACCACTGTTATTTATGTGCAGTTCCTTGGGACAACCACAAGATGGTACAAAAACTGCACCCAACTGTGGCAGGGCAGGACATAGCTTGAAAAACTTTTTTTTTTTTAATTTCCCTACTGCTTTGGGGGAAAAAATTTGAGGCCCTTATTAGTCAAAAGAAATCCATTTTATTTTAGTTTGTGTTAAAAGAGAAAATAGTCACCTTGTTTACTTTTTAAATTAACCCCTTGCTATGGCTAGTAGTCCTTAACCATGTTACAGGAGCTGCTTTCTCAAAGGTCAGCCAAATCCAATGTCTCAGTCCATGTCTTCCTTGATTTCTTCACAGCTTTTTACATCGCAGACCACTCCTTTCTTCTCAGTACTCCTCTCTCTGCCCTTGATTTGTAACTACATTTTCCTTGTTTCCTTCTTCCTTCTCTATCTCTTTCATACAATACATCTAGATCTGGAAGGGTACTCAGAGAACATCTAATCCAACTCCCTCATTTTACATTTGAAGAAACTGAGGTCCAGGCAACTTAAGTTACTCAAAGTCATAGAGGTGAGATTTGAACACAAATCCTCTGACGTAGAGTCGGTGTTCTTTTCACTGTACCTGGCTCCTGTCTCTTCCTTTTCCTAATTTGTAACTATGGTTGTTGTTCAAAGGTCTCTTCATGTCTCGCTACAGTCTCTCTCTTGGAAATAACCATTTGTTCCTGGGTCTTCAACCCCTCTATTGGCTCCCAGTCAATGTCTTGTGTTCTGACTTGCCTTCTGTACTCCAGACCTGAATTTCCAACTGCTCATAGGGCATCACTCATGTGAATATCCCACCAGTGTTTAAATTTAACATATCCCAAACTGAGCATGTTATATTTCCTCTAAACAAGCTATTCTTTCTAACTCGCCATTTGTCTGTGGTATCACCATTCACCCCTTTTCCCATATTTGTAGTGCTGGATTTTTCTTTTTTGAGTACAGTGGGTAGAATGCCAGGCCTAGAGTCAGGAAGGCTCCTCTTCCTGAGTTCAAAGCTGACCTCAAATACTTAAAGGTGTGTGACCCTGAGCAAATCACTTCACCCTATATGCCTCAGTTTCCTCATCAGTAAAATGAGCTGGAGAAGGAAATGGCAAACCAGTCCAGTATCTTTGCCAAGAAAACACCAAATAAGGTCGAGAAGTCAGACACGACTGAAACAACTGAACAACAACAAAACATCAATTTATCTTTGATTCTTCCTTTTCCTTCTTCCTTCCCTCCTATAAAAGATCAGAAATCATGATCTTGAGCTAGAAAGGGATCCTAAGACATCATCTAATCCAATCAGTTAGCCAGTCTTTCCAATTCTCCTTTGAAATATCCCCAGCATCCAACCCCTCTTTTTTGAGGGGGGGGCGGGGCAATGGTGGGTTAAGTGACTTGCCTAAGGTCACACAGCTAGTGAGTATCAAGTGTCTGAGGCCGGATTTGAACTCAGGTCCTTCTGAATCCAGGGCCAGTACTTTATCCACTGTGCCACTTAGCTGCCCCCTATCCCCTCTTTTTTATTCTCACAGCCACCACCATAGTGCAGGTCCGTATTGCCCCCCCTCTTGATTGTTACAACAGGGCTCCTTATTCCCACTCTCTGTCTACCTCCAATCTCTTTCATAGTTTGACAGATTCCTTTTTCTTATGCATGTATAGGGTCGTATCACTCTGCTTAGAAATCTTCAGTGATTCTTTATTAGATACAGAGCTGGAGAAGGAAATGGCAACCTCCCCCACCCCAGCATCTTTGCCAAGAAAATCCCAAATGGAATCAGGAAGAGTTGGATACAGATGAAACAAATGAACAACAACAAAGTTTAGTCTACTCTGCGTGACATTCATGGCTCTCCACAAACTGGTATACCAATCTGTCTTTCCCACCTTATCTCATTACTACCATCTATGTATTGATTACTTTCCTTATTCTGTATCTTGTTTCAAGTTGTTCCTTGTACCTAGGATGCCCCCTTTTCCTGTAAAATTTCTACCTATTCTTTCTTTAAAAAAAAAGCAAACCCTTTATTTATGTATCTTTTGTTCTAATATAATTTTCATTTCCTAATACAGGGTGTCCCAAAAGTCTTAGTGCTTTGAAACTTTAATAGCTTAATAACATCCTATATGTTACCCCTTCTCCCTTACCCAATGAGCCCTCTCATAATAAATAATAAAGAGGGGGCGGGGAAAGGCAGCTCTGCAAAACTAACCAGTGTGCCAAGTAGCCCTGATACAATGCTCCACACAATTAGAACTGCCCCACCCCTACCTTGCTGCAAAGGGAATAAAATGCATTTTTCTCTTCTCTGGTCCCCCCAGTTGACAATAGTCTTCCCAATCAGACCTCAACTTGGTTTTATAACTCTCTGATGCACTCAGGTTATAACTTTGTGTATTCTAGTTATCTTGTGTTCTTAACCCTTTCCCTCAACCCCCACTAGATTGCAAGGGTCTAGTAAAATAGGGACTTTTTTAAATTTTCATTTTAATTTTTAATCTTTTCATTTCTCTCTCCCATCTACTGTCCTCACATCTTTCTGTATCAGTTCAGAGGTCTTCCCAGTTTCCCTTGAAACTATTTCATAATTTTTATGTCATAATAATAATCTATTACATTCATATGCTATAATTTGTTCAGCCATTTCCTAATTAGTGTGCACCTCCTTAGTTTTCAGTTCTTTGCTGCCACAAAAAGAACTGCTATAAATATTTTTGTATATATAGGACCTTTTCCACTTTCTCTGATCTCTTTGGAGGTCCAGTATAATTGGATTAAATGGTATGTACAATTTAGTAACTTTGGGGATGTAATTTCCAACTGCTTTCTAGAATAGTTGGGCCAATCCATAGTACCACCAACAATGCATCAGGGTGCTATTTCCTGTCATCCTTCCAGCAGTTGTCATTTTTCCTCTTTTGTTATTGCTGCCAATCTGATGGGTATGAGGAAGAACCTCAGAATATTCTTAATTTGCATTTCTCCAATTATTAGTTATTTGGAGCATTTTTATATGGTTATTCAGGGCATATTTTTCTTCTTCTGGAAACTACCTTTCCTATCCTTTAACCATTTATCTATTACAGAATGACTCTTAGTCATATAAATTTGATCTGTTCTTTATATATCTTGCATGTGAGATCTTTATTATGAGAAACTTACTGCAAAGATTTGTTCTAATTATAGTTGTATTATGCAATTCTGATAATACTAGGTCCCAAACAAATCTGTCTTCTTAATAACTAGCACAATGTGCCACACTTAATAAATATTTAAGTAACAGATGAAAAGGGAAAAAAGAAATTCCACCTTTGGATGCATATCCCAAATAGGTCAAAGGTTACACACATGCTATTTATAGCAGCACTTTTTGTGGTAGCAAAAGACTAGAATCCAACTAGGTATTTTTGATTAGGGAACAGGTACAGTATTTGTTGTACATGATTGACACGGAATAATATTGCTCTATAAAAAAATATGGACAAGTAAGAGAAACATGGGGGAGGAGGGGTTTTGTTGTACTGATGTGGAGTCAAGTAAGCAGAACCAGAAGAGTATATACAATGACCTCAATAATGTAAATAAAGAAAAACAATAATAAAAGACATGAAAATGACATTAAAAATCTGCCAAACATATTCATTGTTCTGATAATGACCAATCTCAGTCCTCCTCTCAGTAGA
Source organism: Dromiciops gliroides (assembly GCF_019393635.1). NCBI lineage: Eukaryota > Metazoa > Chordata > Mammalia > Microbiotheria > Microbiotheriidae > Dromiciops > Dromiciops gliroides. The sequence continues at coordinate 577,741,665 of NC_057861.1, read as the reverse complement.
GAGGTAGGGAGGCTATGGGAGTGGAATGTTATAAATGCTATCACACTGGTTATTTTGGCTTTACTGTTTTTCTGTCTTAGAAGAGAGGGTAAATGGAGAGGAGGTAGATAGAAGGAAATAATTGTGGTGTAAGAAGCCAAAATATATAAATAAATGTTTAAAAGAAAGGGGCAAATAAAAACAACAAATATAACGATTTCTTCTTTTAAAAAATCAGTTCTACATTACAACTAGTTAAAAGAAAAGAGAATAGAAAAGAAATTAAGCAGGAGAAAGATGACAAAGATGAAATCTCACTGTTTATTAAAACCTTGAATAGCAAAGATCTTTGTTAATATTTCTTCAAGTCTCCAATGGATCTATGACCTTATTGATATGGGCAGTATCACATAACCAGTAGCACATATCACAACCCATGAACTCTTTATCCAAGGTGACTCTTGTTCATGTCCTCCCAAAATCTTCCACAGAGCTGTCTACAGGTGTGCTTATAAATATTTAACAACTATCTCTCCAGGGGGAAAAATATGTAGAGCACACTTTAAGTTTAATCTGAACTATTAACATTATCTCCATTGCTTTCTTAGGTCTAAACAATCAACAAAACCAAATATCAAGTCTTAATTTATAGCATTTGCCAATTTCCAAAGTATAAATGCTCACACTAAAAATTTAACCATCAGCTTTCCTAGAATGTACCCCTAGATCTATCCAATGTGGTATGAGTCTTCTTGATTTCTTAACCTTATGTAAATAGCAATGGAGCCATGCACAATTAAGTACTTTAAAAAGTACACCAGCTGAGTAACTAGATGGCACTGGTGGGTAGAATGCTAGACTGGGAGTCAGGAAGATCTAACCCTGTAGTGCTTTGTAAACATTAAAGAGCTATATAACTGTTAGCTATTATTAATTCTTATTATCCTTTGCTCTTGATAAATAATAGTTCCATCTTCTATTTGGGTCATGGGTTTTTTGAGATTCCCTTTTATCCTGCTTTGTGCATGCAATTTTATTGTTAGTGGCATTTTTTCCCTCCTCACCTTCAATCCCCCCTTGTACCTATTTATTGCCCTTCTGGTGACCCACAGTATCTAATCTGACTACTAATGTGTTATTTTTAAAAATAATCTTTTAGATTAGAATATGAACAAATATTATCATAAGAAATACTATGATATGGAAATACTATGATTTTTTGAAATCCTGTTTTCCATCTTTTTAATTCTAAAAAGAAAGTTACTTTTTTTCTGTCGTTTCAGTCATGTCCAACTCTTCATAACACCATTTGGGGTTTTCTTGGCAAAGATACTAGAATGGTTAGCCATTTCCTTCTCCAGCTCATTTTACAGATGAAGAAACTGAAGTGAACAGGGTTTGACTTGCCCAAGGTCATGCAGCTCAGCTAGTAAGTGTGTCAGACCACATTTAAATTTAGGAAGATAAGTCTTCCTGGCATTCTATCCAATACATTGCCTAGCTTCCCTTTAAAAACGAAAAACTGCTTTATATTCTGGAAGATATAAAGAAGTAATCAATTTACAGGGATCTACTTGATGGGGTGGAGCATGGTAAATGTCCTTATATCGTAACTTTTGTAATATTTCTACTAATACTTTTGGGGGGACTTTCAAGGAGAAAATTCTTTTTTATTTGGAATTTAATTTTTCCTCCCAAATTACATGTAAAAGCAAATTTTAGCATCAATTTAAAAAACTTTGTTTTCCAAATTCTCTTCTTCCCTCCCTCTCCACCCCCTAAAGAACTCAGGCAATTCAATCTAAGTAATACATGTGTAGTCATGCAAAACATTTCCACATTAGTCAGGTTGTGAAAGAAAACATACAAAAAAAAACTTCAGAAAAATGAACTAACAAAAAGATTATGCTTCGATCTGTATTCAGAAACTATCAGTTCTTTCTCTGCAGATGGATTGCATTTTTCATAAGTCCTTCAGAGTTCTCTTGGATCATTGTATTGCTGAAAATAACTGTCATTCACAGCAGATCATCTTACAATATTGCTGTTATGTTGTATACAGTACATTTCACTTTGTGTCAGCTCATGTATATCTTTCCAGGTTTTTCTGATGAGCATCCTGCTCATCATTTCTCATAGCACATTAGTGTTTCATCATAATTTCATCCTACAATTTGTTCAGCCATTCCCCAATTGATAGACATCTGCTCAATTTCAAATTCAACTTTTTGTTTTTCCTCTCTTTTTGGATACTAACCTAGTAGTGGTATTATAGGTCAAAGAGTATACATGGTTTTATAGTCCTTGGGCCATAGTTCCAATTGCTCTACAGAATGTTTGAATCAGTTTACAACTTCACCAAGAGTGCATTAATGTCTCATTTTCCCCATATGCCCTACGACATTTGTTTTTTCCTCTGTTGTCCCATTATCCAGTCCAGTAGGTATGAGGAAGTACCCAGAATTGTTTTGACCTGGATCTCTCCAATCAATACTAAGTTAGAGCATTTTTTCATATGGCTGTAGGTAGCTTTGATAATTTCATCTGAAAACTTCATGTCTTTTGATCATCTATCATTGGGGAAATGGCTCTTATTTTAACAAATTTAACTCAGTTCTCTGTGTTTGAGAACTGAGGCCTATCAGATAACTTGCTTCACCTTTTTTTTTTCACAGTTACTATTGCTAACTGTATTTCCCTCCATCCTATTCCCTCCCATGATATTTACTCTATTTTCTATCTTCTTTCACCCTATCCCTCCTTAAAAGTATTTTGCTTCTGATTGCCCATCCCCCAATCTGCCCTTTCACACCCCCCCCCCTTATTTCCTTCCCCTCCTACTTTACTTCAGGGTAAGATAGATTACTATGCCCAGTTGAGTGTGTATGTTATTCCCTCTTTGAGCCAATTCTGAAGAGAGTAAGGTTCATTCACTCCCCTGTACCTCCCCTATCTTCCCCTTCACTCCATAAGCTTTTTCTTGCTTCTTTTATGTGTGATACTTTATCTCATTCCCCCTCTTCCTTTCCCTTTCCCCCAGTGCATTTCTCTCATCCCTTTTATTTTATTTTGTAAAAATATTATCCCTTCATATTCAAATCACACCTGTGCCTTCTGTCTAAATATACTCCATTCAAGTTGCCCTAATAATGAGAAAATTCTTATGAGTTACAAGTATCATCTTCTCTTGTAGGAATGTAAACAGTTTAACCTTTTGATATTTCTTATGATGCCTTTTTCCTGTTTACCTTTTTATGCTTCTCTAGGGTCTTGTATTTGAAAGTCAAATTTTCTATTCAGCTCAGGTCTTTTCATCATGAATGCCTGAAAGTCCTCTCTTTCATTGAATTCCCATTTTCCCCCTGAAAGATGGTACTCTGTTTTGTTTTGTAGGTGATTCTTGGTTGTAATCCCAGTTCTTTTGCCCTCTGAAATATCATATTCCAAGCCCTCCGATCTGCTAGGACTTGGGTTATCCTGACTGTGGCTCCACAGTACTTGAATTGTTTCTTTCTGGCTGCTTGCAATATTTTTTCCTTTACCTGGGAACTCTGGAATTTGGCTATGATGTTCCTCGAAGTTTTCATTTGGGATTTTTTTCAGGAGGTGATTGGTAGATTCTTTCAATTTCTATTTTACCTTCTTCTTCTAGAATATCAGGGCAATTTTCCCTGACAATTTCTTGGAAGATGATGTCTAAGCTCCTTTTTTGATCATGGCTTTCAGGTGGTCCAATAATTTTCAAATTATCTCTCCTGGATCTATTTTCCAGATCAGTTGTTTTTCCAAGGAGATATTTCACATTGGCTTCTATTTTTTTATTCTCCTGGTTTTCTTTATTGTATCTTGATTTCTCATAAAGTTATTAGCTTCCATTTGCTCAATCCTAATTTTTAAGGAATTATTTTCTTCAGAAAGCTTTTGTATCTCCTTTTCCATTTGGACAATTTGACTTTTCAAGCTGTTGACTTTTTTCCCATGATTTTCCTGCATCACTCTCATTTCTCTTTCCATTTTTCCCTCTACCTCTTACTTTCTTTTCTTTTTCTTTTTTTCTTTTTTCTTTTCTTTTCTTTTTTTTTTTTTTTTTTTTTGCAGAGCTATGGGGGTTAAGTGACTTGCCCAGGGTCACACAGCTAGTCAAGTGTCTGAGGCCAGATTTGAATTCAGGTACTCCTGAATCCGGGGCCGGTGCTTTATCCACTGTGCTACCTAGCTGCCCCCTCTTACTTTATTTTCAAAGTCCTTTTTCAACCTTTCTATGGCCTGAGACCAGTTCATATTTTTCTTGGAAGCTTTGGCTACAGGAGCTTTGACTTTGTTTTCTTCTTCTGAGGGTGTGTTTTGATCTTTCTTGTCACCATAGAAACTTTTTAGGGTCAGCAATTTTTTCTGTTTGCTCATTTTCCCAGTCTATTTCTTGACTTAACTCCTTCTTAAAGTGGAGCACTGCTTCCAGGGCATGCTGTCCCAAGCTTCAGAGAGTCCAAAGTGGTATGATTTAAGGAGAAGCACATTCACCACTCACCTGGCCTGTGCTCTGGTCTGCAAGTACCCACAGGCCTGCTTGCTCTCTAACCTGGAACACAATCCTCTTCCACTGTGGCTGCAAGCTCTGGTGTGTCTGCACCCCTTTCCTACCCGGGCTGCTACCCAAGACTGGGACCCGGAACCAAGCATGGCAAAACAACAGAGTCCTGCCTCAGTGCCAGCAAAGATACCTGCAATCTCCCCTGGCCAACTGCTCAACCCCGTCACTGTCAGTGGGCTGAGTTCCAGAAGCAGCTGCTACTGCAGCTGATTCAGAGACTCCCAAGCCCTGATTCTCTGGGACTGGGGCTGGGGCTGCATGTTGCAGCCTGCACGGGGCTGCATTCTGCTTTCACCCTGGTACAACAGACCTTTCTTGCCAGCTTTCTAACTTGTCTTTGGCTGGAAAATGATCTCACCCCATCCTTTTGTGGGTTCTGCTGCTCCAGGAATTGTCTTATGGCATTATTTGAAGGTATTTGGAGGGGTCAGCTCAGGGAAGTCACTCCACCATCTTGGCTCTGTCTTGCTACTAATACTTTTAAATCCATTTTGTATTTCCCTAATGATGCTAAATAGCATCTTCGTAATACCCTGTAAATTTAATGAAAATAAACCAACAGCAAAATGTGGCAAGCTTCCCAAGTCTGGGGTAGTGAAATAACTCTGTCCAAGAGTCAAGAATCTCTGAGATTCAAGGACAGTAGAGGAGGACCTCTGAAAATTGACAAGGCTAGACTTGGGCAAGGGTCTCCAAGGGTGGGCTGAAGGAGGTGGTATCCAGTGACACGAAGAAGAAAACATTTGGGTGCTTTCCAACTAGCATAAAACAAAATTTTTTTTGGTGGTGCTGACATGACTTTTTTTTTTAATTAATAAAGTATTTTTTTTCTCGTTACATGTAACGAGAAAACTTTTGTTTATACAAGCTTTCCAATTTCAGATTTTTCTCCCTCCCTCCCCTCCCTCCCCCCTCCCCTAGACAGCAGGTAATAAGATATAGGTTTTATATATATATACACATAATAACATTGATCCTATTTCTGCATTAGTCAAAAACATAAATTTTTAAAAATCAAAATTTTCATAAAGAGTGTAAAGAGTAGAGGATTTGTTTGTTTTGTTTTGTTTATATCTGTGAGATGGCATGGAGGCAGGCACAGCGCCTCCACCGGAAACCAGAACAATTGAAATCTTGCTTTGCTAATGATTAGATTTGATAGATAATGGTTAGATTTTTCTTTTTACGGTTACACAGTAAAGGAGGCAGTAATTTAACAGGACCCTCCATTAAACCTCCCAGGGTCTGAAGCCAGCCTTCTCAGATACCATTGCTAATGGCCATGAGAATTTTTAACCAGTGTGACACCAGCCTACTTCCTGCCTCCCACAGGATTCAGGAATTCCTGGTCCGGGGTGCAATGGGGGAATGAGGACGCCACCCACACCATGCTGAAAGCTTTCAGGAATTGCAACATGTGGTGGCTTTTCCAGCCCCTATCTCTGTATTCTTGTGAAGGAGGCTATTATTTTCTTTCTGCTTAGTCCCTTATTAACCTTGATTTCATCTTCACATTGATTGTCTTAGTTCCAAATGAATGGTTGAGTAAGAAGGCAGGTTGGGCGGGTTAGAATGAGTATCTATTGATACAGACAGAGCTTTCTCCTTGTTATCCTCACTAACCTGCTTTTGTGATACCGTACTTGGCTATTCCTAAGGAAAAAAAAATCTCTTTTCTTTATCAATTGAGCAAACTCGGTACAATTCAGACCACAGCCCCGTGGGCGTGTGCGCGCCAAGACTTTGCTTCTCTGCAGAAAACTCAGAACCTTTAAGTCTAAAAGCAACCAAAATGCACACAACTACAACCACATGGATAAAAGTTTACCTAAAAGGCAGACAAATAAATCTCTGAATAACTGGAAAAACCAGTGGGGGTCCGAGAGAGGAGATAATCAATCTGTACTTACAGCAGAAAGGCCACCATATCAAGAATTTTTGCCTGTATTTCTTGAAGTCTGCAAAGTAGGCTTCAGCATAGATGACTGGGGAGAGGGAATGTTTTCCCCTAGAAATAATAGTAATGTAAAGACAAAATACATCCATAAAGTTTGTTTGGGAGCAGCTAGGCGGTATAGTGGATAGAGAATTCAAATCCTGCTGTGTGACCCTAGACAAGTCATTTAACCTCTGTTTGCCTTGGTTTCCTCACTTGTAAAAAGGGGGTATCAACACTTATCTCTCAGGGTTGTTATAAGAATCAAATGAGAATGTAAAGTGCTTAGTACAGTGGCTGGCACATATTAAGGACTATATAAGGACTCTTTTTCTTAATTTATTGATTATTGTCTCCTCCTTTAGAGTGTAAACTCCCTGGGGGCAGGGACTATCCTTAGGCACTTTTTGTATCTCCAGTGCCTAGCACATACTAAGTGCTATATAAGTGTTGGCTATTATTATTTTTATATTTTTTATTATATATAATTACAAATATATAATAATAATAATTATTATTTGAAAAGAAAGCAAAAGCAGGGGGCAGCTAGGTGGCATAGTAGATAAAGCACTGGCCCTGGATTCAGGAGTACCTGAGTTCAAATTCGGCCTCAGACACTTGACACTTACTAGCTGTGTGACCCTGGGCAAGTTGCTTAACCCTCATCACCTTGCAAAAAACAAACAAAAAATAAAACAAAACAAAACAAAAAAAAGCTCAATTAACTGAAATTCTTAAAAATAAAATATTTGGGGCAGCTAGGTGGCGCAGTGGATAGAGCACAGGCCCTGGATTCAGGAGTACCTGAGTTCAAAACTGGCCTCAGACACTTAACAATTAATAGCTGTGTGACCCTAGGCAAGTCACTTAACCCCAATTGCCTCACCAAAAAAAAAACAAGAAAGCAAAAGCAACCAGAAAGACAAATATAGTTTATTTTCTGGTATAGTAGAAGAGACCCTAGTCCTGCCGCTGACATTTATTAGTCATGTGACTTTGGACAAGTCGTTTACATTTTCTTGGCATCATTTTACTCATTTCTTTTTTGAGCCTATTCTCACCTCTGTAAAATGGGTCTCATTCCTTTCCTATCAAAAAAAAAAATTAGGTCGGGGAGGAGGATTTTGCGGGGTGGGGTTGTTGTTGTTTGTCCTTAGCTCTCGAAGAGGACTATGACATCGGGGAGGTGTGGGGACTGGACCTGCAATTTCCTTTCTGTAAAGAATTCCCGGTGAGAAAACTCCCTTCACTAACAAATATTGGTACCTCCTCTTCATTTGTTTGTATGGGCCACTTAACAGCTAAGCCGACTTCTCCAGGGTCACCTAGCCAGTATATGCTAGAAATAAGACTTGAACCTAGATCTCTGGACATGGAGAACACTTCTCCATCTACTTCAGCCAAGGTGTACCTCCATTGTTGGGAATAGGAAAGCACTTTTCAAATTATAAGGCACTATATGCAACTGTAAGGTATAGAATGTAAACTCCCTGAGGGAAAGGACTATGGTGCTGACTCGTAGTAAGTATTTAATTAATGCTTGATTGATTTGTTGAATTGATTGAAATATCACTTATTCAGTCCTATCAGTATTGTCGGCTTTTGGTGATTCCATTTGGGGTTTTCTTGGCAAAGATATGTGAGGTTTGCTATTTCCTTGTCTAGCTCATTTTACAGATGAGGAAACTGAGGCAAACAGGTTGAAGTGATTTACCCAGGGTCATACAGCTAGTAAGGGTCTGAGGCTAGATTCAAACTCGGGAAGATGAATTTCCTGATTCTAAGCCCAGTTCTCTGTCCACTAGCTGAATTATCACTGTCTTTATTTTTTTAAACTGTGGAATGGACAAAATGGACTTGAAGTCAGGAGACCCAGGTTGAATTCCAGGCCGCTAGATGACACCGTGGATAGAGTGCCAGTCTTGGAGTCAGGAAGACCTGATTTCAAATTCAGTCTCAGACACTTCCTAACTTTGTGACCCTGGGCTTGTCAAACTGTTTGCCTGAGTTTTCTCATCTGCAAAATGAGGATAATAGCACCTATCTCCTAGGGTTGTTGTGAGGATCAAATAATTATAAAGTACCTAGCACTTTGTACATAGTAAAGTACCCTATAAATGTTAACTATCATAATTGTTATTGTTATGATTATTATTATTCCTAGCTATATGACCTTAGATAAGTCATTTAACTTCTGCCAGCCTCATCTATACAGTAAAGCTAATAATAGTACCTACCTCCCAGGGTTGTGGTGAGGATCAAATAAGACAATCTACAAGGCACCTGTCACATAGTAGGCGCAATATAAATGTTAACTATTTAATATTACTAAGCTGTGTGACCTTAGGCTAATTTCTTAATTTCTCTGAGCCTCAGTCTTCTCATCTACAGATTAGGGAGTATGTGTGTGTGTATGTATGTATATATATGGGGCAATTGGGGTTAAGTGACTTGCCCAGGGTCACACAGCTAGTAAGTGTCAAGGATCTGAGGCCAGATTTGAACTCAGGTCCTCTTGAATCCAGGGCCGGTGCTCTATCCACCGTGCCACCTAGCTGCCCCGGGATAATAATATTTGACCTAAGCTCACAGACAGGGGAGTTGGAAGAAGAGCATTTTCTGAACTTTAAAATTCTCCATAAAATTCTCCATCCCCATCTCTTTCCTCACTTCAAGCTATCTTCTACACACAGTGCCAAAGTGATTTTCCTAAAGTATATAGATCTCCCTCAGCCCTCTTTCTTCTCGGGTTTTTTTTTTTTTAATTAAGGCAATTGGGGTTAAGTGACTTGTCCAGGGTCACACAGCTAGTAAGTGTTAAGTGTCTGAGGCCGGATTTGAACTCAGGTACTCCTGAATCCACGGCTGGTGCTCTATCCACTGTGCCATCTAGCTGCCCCCTCTCTTTCTTCTCTATCAACCCCAGAGGCTTCCTATTCCCCCCAGGATCCTTTATTTGAAATGTAAAGTTCTTTGTGACCTGACCCCTTCCTACCTTTCCTGTCTTCTCTTTTTCTGCTCTCTTGCACACACTCCAACTCAGCCAATATACGCTTACTAGCTGTGTCTCTCCAATAACCTTCCAGCTCTGTCTTTGAATGGCTTAAATATCTTACTTCTCACCTTCAGACTCTTTGAACATCTGGCTTCCGCTAAGGAGGGGCTTCTTAAATTTTTTCCATGACCCCTTTTGGCCTGAAGAATTTTTACACGACCCTGAGTATCTACATACCTGGAATATAAAATAGGTATGCATAACCCTTTACTGTTGCCAATTTTTTTTTTGCAACACCCACGTTTAATTGTGACCCTATATGGGGCTGTGACCCACAGTTTAGGAAGCTTTGCTCCAAGACTGAACTGGAGCATCAACTCTTCTAGCATCTGCTCCCCTGCCTCCTTTCAACTCCACTATTCTCCTCCCAGGATAAGTGCATCACTTCTGATCTCATCACCAAGCTGCTAACTCAAGCCTTGACTGACTCCCCTTTCCTCGGCCTCCTCTCCCCTCTGTCTGAAGGGCTGGAGGGTGGAGTATCACACCCCTTCCAATACCTTCCTTTATAGATGCCAGAAAGTGAACTCTCAGCCCACTTGTGTGTATGAATACCTAATCAAATTGTACTTTCATGTAGTAGAGAAAATTTTGAACTTTGAGTTAGGAAGACCTGACTTCTTTTTTTTTTTTTTTTTTTTGTGAGGCAATTGGGGTTAAGTGACTTGCCCAGGGTCACACAGCTAGTAAGTGTTAAATGTCTGAGGCTGGATTTGAACTCAGGTACTCCTGACTCCAGGGCCAGTGCTTTATCCACTGCGCCACCTAGCTGCCCCTAAGACCTGACTTTTAATCATGCCTCAGACACTGTAATTCATCTGTAAAATGCGTATATGAATTGATTCAGAGTTGTTTTGAAGATTAAATGAGGTAACATGAGTAAAGCGTTCTGTAAAACTTAAAGAGGTACAAAAATGTTGGCAACTGTTATTGTTAATTATTAGTAGCATTTCACCTTTCCGAAATCAAACAGCTTGGGTAAAGGTATTTGCTGTTGTTGAGTCACTTTTCAGTCATGTCTGACTTTTCTCGACCCCATTTGGGGTCTGAGGGGAGATTTGAACTTGGGTCTTCCTGATTCTAGGCCTGGTGTTCTATCCACTGTGATAGCTAGCTGCCAGCTGTGTGATCCTGGGCAAGTCACTTCACCCTGTTTGCCTCAGTTTCCTCATCTGTAAAATGAGCTGGAGAAGGAAATGGCAAACCTCTCAAGTATCTTTGCCAAGAAAACCCCAGATGGGGTCACAAAGTTAGACATGACTGAGAAATGACCAAAGTGCTATGAGAAAATAATAGGTTTGGGGGATCTCAGAGACCGCCCAGCCCAGGGCCTAACTGCCTGACCTTTTAAGACCAGCCCGGAGTCAGTCAAGTTGGACCTTGGACTGTGAATAGAGACAATAGAGATTAAAACCACACCTCCCTGAAAGCCTTTCCCTCCAGAGGGTCTATCCTCTGAACTCTGACCTCAGCTCATAGACCACCCTCAAGTTCAGTAAACCAATAGATTTGGGGGGCGGCTAGATGGCGAAGTGGATAAAGCACTGGCCCTGGATTCAGGAGTTCCTGAGTTCAAATCCAGCCTCAGACACTTGACACTTACTAGCTGTGTGACCTTGGGCAAGTCACTTAACCCCATTGCCCCACCAAAAAAACAAAACAAAACAAAAAAACCCAATAGATTTGAATGATGCTAGCCTATTAGCTTGGAGCAGTGTGTAAGGGCTGCCTCCCCTCAGGACCGCAGGGGCTCCCTCACCCTCTCTTGGCCTGGGACGCATGTGTTGGCGACTCTCTCTCCCCTCTATCCTAGGTATATAGGGCTTCTGAACTTTAGGAACCATACATTCTCACTTTTAGTATGCTTTAATAAATGCTTAATGCCCCAAACTGGTGCAGTAGCCTCTAATTTCTAAGTAATAATATATTAGAAACCCCAGCTAAATTCCCTAAAACTTGGGTAGGCACTCCCATAAAATTTCAAACAACACAGTATTTTTGTAGCACTTGAAGGTTTACAAAGCACATTATATATACAAACTCATTTGATCCTGCAGGAGAGCCTCAACAGTTCTGTGAGGTAGGTGCTGTTATTCTCATTTTACTAATGAGGAAACTGAGGAACAGAGCCGGTAAGTGACTTGTCCAGGGTCCCTCAGCTACTAAGTGTCTGAGGCTGGATTAAAACTCCTGCTCTTCCTGATTCCAGGTCCTGTGCTCTATCCACTGTGCATCCTAGCTCCCTTTGAAGGAGATAACTTTAACACTTCCTTCAGTGAAGCAGGTGCTATTAAGCTTGTCCCCAGGGCACAATTTGTAGATTTAGAACCAGGGGTCGTTGAGGAAGTGCAATCTCTTACCTACTGCCAGGTCTCCTAAACCAAGCAGCTAATCCCTGGCAAGGAAGATGCCCTTGGGCACTCCACTACTAGCAAAGAAGTCCTTGGCATGGTTCTGGGCAGGATTTGGAAGAAGGCCTGGGGCACAGGTCTTTGAGGCTGCTTGGTGGGCCTGGTTCTGTTTTCACCTCTCTGCAATTATCCATTATCAAAATTGTGGTCATGTCTAAGTTTTCCACGAATCTCTGTAAAACCTTTTTCATCATGTCTATGAAATTAAATCCCCTTCCAACTTTAACCCTAGAATCTTGTTTTTCAGGGGCTCTTGGGAATTCTTTTTTTTTTTTTAAAGTGTGGCAATGAGGGTTAAGTGACTTGCCCAGGGTCACACAACTAGTAAGTGTCAAGTGTCTGAGGTCGGATTTGAACTCAGGTACTCCTGAATCCAGGGCCAGTGCTTTATCCACTGTGCCACCTAGCCGCCCCCCCCCCAATAGGTTTTGAACCCAGGTCTCCTGACTACCATCAGTAATACTTTCCCTTGTCTCACACTGTGCTTGATTATGCTTGCTCATTAGGATAGTTAGACTTTTGAGAACTGGCTCTTCCCATTCCCCCATCTCAACCCCATACTCCCCCATCCTTGCCTGTAGACTTCTATAGCATGGATCCTCGTTATTTTCTGTCTTTTAAATGTAAAAAAATTGTCATTTACCAGAAAATATAAAATTTAAAAAGCATCCACAACCCAATTTTCCTTTCCTTCACATTTATGTGTATAGGATGAGATTTGAACTTGTGTCTTCCTCACTTCAGGTCCAGATACTTAACATTAGTTGTGTCAGGGGTATAGAACCATAGTGTAATATACAAAGTACTAGACTAAGAATTAGGAGACCTGGGTTCAAGTCCTTGTTCTCTTACTCCCTAGTCATGTGGCCTTGGGAAAGTCATGACTCAACCTCTATTTCCTCATCTGTAAAATGGATATGCCAACAACTACCCTATGTACCTTATAGGGTTGTTGTGAAATCAGATGAGAGCTGATATGTGAAAGTACTTAAAAAAAAGAGAGAGGGAGATATGGTTGAACACCCAAAGGATAGCTTGAAGTATGTTGGGAAGTTTTAAAGATAAGACATATTTGTCTTTTGCTCTTGAAGAGGACCACGACATGATGTCAAGACTTGCAGTGAATTGGGTTTAAGTGAAGGAGGGCTGTGCAAGGTCACCAGCCTCACTCTCTCCTCCAGAGCCATCTGGGCCCAGTGACAAGATGTACACTAGAATGACTGGAGATGGTCCTGGATGGTCAAGGCAATTGGGGTTAAGTGACTTACCCAGGGTCACAGAGCTAGTGAGTGTCTGAGGTGAGATTTGAACTCGGGCCCTCCTAACTCCAGGGCCAGTGCTTTATCCACTGTGTCACCTAACTGCCCTTTAAAGATAAAATGTGGGATCAAAAGTACCAAGATCTGATTTTTCTGTCTTTCTTAAGTTAATGACTCAATTCTGAGTCTTCAGGTTACTTTCTTGGTTCTGCCATTTGTAGGATAAATAGTGATTTATTCATTATTTTGTGCAGAAATTCTTGGTCATACAAGCCATGTGTACTGTAGTTAAAATTGTTGAGTCATGACCTTGGGCAAGTCACTTAACCCTCATTGCCCTGCAAAACAAAACAAAAAACCTGTTGAGGGGTAGAGTATATGTGGAAGAGATTTAACTCACATCTCATTGCATCTCCCTGAAATATACTTGGTTTTCCAGGTGAATTTCTTCTGGCATCCCCCTGTACTCCCATTATCTTAGAATGTGAGTTCTTCAAGCTGGAAATGCAATCCTAGCCGGTCTCCAGCCTGGGCTATGGAGACTAAATGATCTTATCTAGAAATGCATCAACTGCTAGAATTTATTGGGATGGTACACACTTGTTAAAAGACAGGGCCGGTTGCACCCATGAGCCTTCATGATGGAAACTCCTTGGTGAGACTATGTTGGTGGAATCCAACTGATTCTTGCATTATTCCAGTTCTGGGTCTTCACATACAATGCCATGTCCCTCCCGTTGAAACACCCCTTGAAAGAATCTCGATTCCCTCGATATTCCTCTTCAAGTTCTTGGACTGGACGCTGCCCAGGTGATTAGTTTCACATCATTTACCCTTTTGGATCAGCAGCCTTAACTCTGCTGTAAGATTGTTATTGGCTCTGCTGTTGATAATAATAATAATAATAATAATAATAATCAAGGTGGTGATGTTGATGATGAAGCTGATCACTCACATACATCAGGGCACCTTTCATTTGGGATGTTGCAAGCAACAATTAATCTTCATGCCTTTGCCATGAAGAGGGGTCAGTTTCAACATCCCCACCCTGTGCTGGAGGAAACTACCCAAGGTCTATAGACATGCTTTTTTGTGAGCAACAATGGCATCATTGCTTGAGTTTATTGGGATGGTATGTAGGGTGGTTAGAGGGAGAGCCTGCTGCTTCCACGGCAAATTTATTGCAGGCAGTTCCTGATTTCCAGCACAATGTACTCTTAGAGACTGTGTCTTCAAGTGGATACCAGGCTCCTGACTCTGCATGCGCCATCGCCTTTGTCTGTTCGGACATGTTCAGCGTCCTTGGCAGAAACTGGAGAATGAATGGGTAAAGGTGATGAGAGGTGACTTGGCAAAGAAATGAAGAGAAGACTTTCTGTAGTTCTACCCATTGCAAAGAATGTATAGACCTTTCTACACAAGCGAGTAGTTTGCAGATGATGGACAATGATGGAAAATGCTATTCACCTCTGGAGAGAGAACTAATGAACTTGAGGGCAGATTGAAGCATACTTTTAAACTTTATTTTTCTTGGTTTTGCGTGTGTTTTCTTTTACACCATGACTAATATGGAAATATGTTTTGCATGACTTCATGTGTATAATCAATCGCTTGCCTTTTCAATGGGGTGGGGGAGAGGCAGGCAGGAGGGAGAGAATTCGGAACTCAAAATTAAAAAAAATGAATGTTAAAACATCCTTGCATGTAATTGGGAAATATTTAATGAAATAAAAAATATTTTTTAAAAAAGAAAACAGGCTGTGGCACTAGGACAAATAAACCATCCTCTTGTGCCTATGAGGAAAGAATCATATTGAATGGGGTTAGAGAGAATGGTGGTAGAAAAGTAGCAAGAATTTGAATCGGTACAGGGAGAGAGGTTGGAAGAGTTTGGCAAGTGGATGATATTTGAGTTTTGCTGGACTTTCCTGTAGGTAAAAGCTGAAGTTAGCTTCTGGTACCCAGTCAATCAACAAATATTAAGTGTCCGGCACTGTTAGGCAATGGGGATACAAGGACCAAGAATGAAACGATTCCTATCGTCAGGGAACAGACACATCTAACAATATATACACTGGCTGGGGCTGTGGCAAGAATCAGGTGAATGCAGCAGAGCAAATGCCAAGTGGATGCAACAGAGAAAAACTAACTTATGGAGGGGCCAGGGGAGAAGGGAATGGGGCAGACTCCTGTGAATTGAACAAACTTCACTCAAAAAGGCCCCAGGCAGGGGCAGCTAGGTGGCGCAGTGGATAGAGAACCGGCCCTGGAGTCAGGAGGACCTGAGTTCAAATCCGGCCTCAGACACTTAATACTTACTAGCTGTGTGACCCTGGGCAGGTCACTTAACCCCCATTGCCCCGCAAAAAAACCAAAAAAAAACCCCCAAAAAAAGGCCCCAGGAACTAAGTCTTCCATCCAGAAACGGGCTATTTGCTATGAAAGTAACCCGTAAGAAATTCGGAAGAATGCAGAACTTGCAAGCACAGATTTTGTACCAACTTGCAGAAGGTTAGTGTTGTTGCCAGTCCAAAGCACAGGTTGCTCTCTCTCCTAGAAAAAGAGTTGGAGGAATGCCTCTCTACTTTTCAAGTTACCAGGTGGAATTGAGTTCCTTGAGAGAACAGAAATGTTTCAAAGAATTGCTAGCATATATAGCACTTTGATTTGTAATACATTCCATAAATATCTCATCAGATCCTCACAACCACCTTAGGAGGTAGGTGCTCTTGTTATCCCCATCTTACAGTTGAGGAAACTGAGGCAGACTGAGGTTAAGTGATTTGCCCAGGGTCAGACAGCAAGGAAGCATCAGAAGCAGAATTTTAATTCGGGTCTTCCTATCTTCAGTTCCCCCATTCTATCCACTGTACCACCTAGATTCCTTTGTAGTTTTTTTGGTTTTTTTTGGTGGGGCAATGGGAGTTACGTGACTTGCCCAGGGACACACAGCTAGTAAGTGTCAAGTGTCTGAGGCCGGATTTGAACTCAGGTACTCCTGAATCCAGGGCCAGTGCTTTATCCACTGCACCACCTAGCTGCCCAATTCCTTTGTAGTTTTAAAGAAAAAGCAAAGGAACCCGAAGAGCCAGAGGGACTATATATAACTGGGTTAGTAGGTTAAAAGATAGAAGAGAGGGGGCAGCTAGATGGCGCAGTGGTTAAAGCACCGGCCCTGGATTCAGGAGTACCTGAGTTCAAATCCGGCCTCAGACACTTGACACTTACTAGCTGTGTGACTCTGGGCAAGTCACTTAACCCCCATTGCCTAAAAAAAAAAAAAAAAGGTAGAAGAGAAGAATTGAAGAAGGAACACTGAATATTGAGAGTTGCCTAATACGTTTTAGGCCCTTTTTGTAGAGGGAAGAGCTGGACCCTCTGGGGAAGAAGCAGCTTCTTTTGCTCCAAGGACTGATGATACGGATGCCCAGGGGCTCTTAGGAGATAGGTCTTCTAGTTATGGATCATAAACTTAGATCTGGGAGGTCATAGTAAGAAATGAATAGTAGCAGTTGATTCCTTGCTGAAGGGTACCAAAGCCATTTTGTTGACCCAAAGCAGAGTTCTGCTGTCATCTGGGGATGAGACAAAACAAGGATAAGACAGGCAGCCTTCTGAGACTTGTCATGGCAACCTCGATGCCCACCACCCATTACCAGTAATAATTCATACAGAGACATAACATCCGAAGGAACTTAGAAAGTATCATTAAACATTATTAATTCCTGGAAAGAAGTTGAAGACCTCTGGGGCACAGGTGGTATTCTTGTCACCAGTGCCAGCTGAAAGTCAGAACTTAAGAAACCAGGCAAAAAAAAAAAAAAGAAAGAAAGAAAGAAAAGAAAAGAAAAAAGAAACGGGGCAGATTTAGGAAATGAACAGCTGATTAAGAAAATGACATTAGATATGGATTTCTGGACCATGGCAAATAGGCTCCTAGGCAGGAATGTAGTACATCTAACAAGTCAATAAAAAGTTTCTTTCATTGAATAATTATGTAAATAGGTTTTCTAAATTCGCTCTTTGATTAGCTAGAACTCTCTAGTAATTGAACCAATGGTGAACGAGGAAAGGACTTAACATGCATTAGGGGAATAAGACAAAAGGAGCTTGTGCACTCCCATCCTTTGCACTCGCTGCAACACTGAATCACTGCTCGAGATGCCCTTTCTCGAAAGAAAGCAATAAAAATACCTTTGGCACTTCAAAAAAAAGTTTCTTTTCCTGGAGTGAGAACTTTGCCTTTGTCAGTACTTTAAATTGAAAATGGAGGGAAGAAGAGTCTTTCCCTCCGCTCGTGCAGGCTTCACCTGAGTCCCGAGGACACAGCTACCAGGTTGATCAAGAAGAGTATAATCAGCCTGGTCCTCGGAGGCCAAGACCCAAGACCCAAGAAAAAGGCCCTCTATGGTTCCTGGTCGAGGCTCGGCTTGTGGGGGCCCTCCTAGGGATGAAAGGATCAAGGATTAGAGCAATGGAGACTCTTTTGGGAGCTCAGATTAAAATAGATCTATTCGATCAAGATGAAAATGGTGAAAAGCCCCAAAAAGCAGAGGTCCTAGTTTTCGGGAGTCATCTGAATGTATCATCAGTTGGTATCCACCAGCCTCTCCTGATGTTGCACATGAAGCACAGAAAGCAGTTGGCCCGGTGTCCATTCAGGAAAAGAAGTAATATGCAGCCCAGCTGGTTTTTTGTTAATTTTATACAAATAAATTATGTTTCTGTTAAAAAAAAAAAAAGAAAATGGAGGGAAGAGGAAAAAAAATTCTCCCATAGCAATCTGCCAAATGAAATATTACAGAGTAGTAGTTTCAAAGTAGGAAGAAAATATGAGCAAAGAGTTTTGTAGCAATTCATGTGAAATATACATAAGAAGAGCAATCAATAAAAAAGTCAATGGTTTCTGGAGCACAGTTAAGAAAATGTACTTCTAATTGAAGTGGTAGGGGCCTATGGGAATGGAATATTGCATATTCAGTCAAGATATGGTCAATGTGTTGATTGTAACAATTTTTTTCAATATTAAAATATAACAAGGAAAGCTTGGCTGGGTAGAGGAAGTGGGAGAGATATATCTGGAAATAAATGTGATGTGAAAACAAAAATCCTCAAACTTTACAAAAATGCTGTAAGACCTCAGATAATACACAAATGTATAAAGTACAGGCAAAAAATGAAGTGTACTAGACATTCTGATGGATGCAAATTCAACCTTATTAAAACTTAGTGTGGGATTCTTGACTTGAATATGACTATGGGCAGGTATACCTTAAAAAAAAACCCCAGATTTTGAAATAATGTAAATTTAAACTATGAACTTGAGTGAAGAAATAAATTGGCAGCTGGGGGTGCAATGAATAGAGTGCAAGACCTGGAGTCAGAGAGATCTGAGTTAAAATCTGCCCTCAGACCTTACTAGGTGTGGGATCCTGGACAAATAACCTAATTTCTGTTTGCCTCAATTTTTTCATCTGTAAAGAGAATAATAGCACCTACCTCCCAAGATAGTGCGAATAAAATGAAATATTTGGAAAGCACTCTGCAGATCTTAAAGTACTATATAAATGCTGCTGCTGCTGTTGTTATTGTTATTCAGGGGGAATTAGAATTAGAAGGGGGAAGCATAATGAAGACCGTTTGGGTGAATAATGATGGAAGGAAAAACAGAAGTATTTATTGTCACTGGGGTATATATAACTGTTGAATCAGAGTTGGAAGGGGCCTCAGAAACCAATTCAGCTAATGTGTAGGAGTCATCCCGGACTCCTTACTATCATCTCACCCCTCGCATCCAAGCTGTTGCCAAGGTCTGTCCATCTCACCTTTGCAACGTCTCTTGAATGTGCTCCCTTCTCTCCCGTGACACTGTCCCTGCCCTGGGCCAGGGCCTCATCACCTCGTGCCTGGACTATTGTAATAGCTGGCTGGTGGCTCTGCCTGCCTCAACTCTCCCCACTCCAATCCATCCTCCATTCAACCACTAAAGTGATCTTCCTAAACCATAGGTTTGATCCTACTCAGTAAACTCCAGTGGCCTCCAGGATCAAATGCAAAATGCTGTTTGGCTTTCAAAACCCTTCATGACCCACCCCCTTCTATCTTTCCAGTCTTTTTTTGGGGGGGGGGCAGGGCAGTGGGGGTTAAGTGACTTGCCCAGGGTCATACAGCTAGTAAGTGTCAAGTGTCTGAGGCCAGATTTGAACTCAGGTCCTCCTGAATCCAGGGCCAGTGCTTTATCCACTGCGCCGCTTAGCTGCCCCACTCTTTCCAGTCTTCTTATACCCTATCACCCAACACATACTCCTTTTATCCAGTGACACTGGCCTCCTGACTGTTCCATGAACAAGATCTTCTATCTCTTGGCATTTTCTCTGGCTGTCTTCCATACCTGGAACGCTCTCCCGCCTCTGCTCCAGCTACTGACCTTTCCTGGTTTCCTTTGTGCCGATTAAAATTCCATCTTCTACTGGAAATCTTCCCCCAACACCTCTTAGATCCACTGCGTTTCCCTCTTTATCCTAATTATCCCATATATAGCTTGCTTTTTATATATTTGTCTGCATGTTGTTTCCCCCAGGTGATTGTAAGCACCTTTGTGGCACGGACTGCTTTTGCATCTTGTGGTATCCCCAGCACTTAACACAATGCCTAGCACGTTTGTTGCTGTTGAGTCATTTTTCAGTCGTGTCTGATTCTCTGTGACCCCAGCTGGAGTTTTGCCATTTCTTTCTCCAGCTCATTTTACAGATAAGGAAACTGAGGCAAACAGAGTTAAGTGACTTGCCCAGGGTATCACAGCTAATGTGTCTGAGGCCAGATTTGAATTCAGAGAGATGTCTTCCTGATTCCAGGTGCCCGGTACTTTATCTACTTCTGCCTAGTACCTAGCACAAAGGCACTTAAATATTTATTAACTGACTTTTCTTGAACATCTCCAGGCAAAAGGTCAGCCAGTTTTCACTTGAAGTCCTCTAGTGGGGAGGAACCCACTACATTTTTTTTTTTTTGTGGGGCAATGGGGGTTAAGTGACTTGCCCAGCTAGTAAGTGTCAAGCGTCTGAGGCAAGATTTGAACTCAGGTCCTCCTGAATCCTCCTGAAACCCACTACTTTTTAGAAAGCCTATTTTACTTTTGAACTACTGTAGCTCTTAAGATGTTTCTTGTTTATATCTAGTGGAAATCTACGTACCTACAACTTTACTCCTAGTAGATGAGTTTTTGGTCATACTCATGACTCATGCTGCTACCCTCATTTCTTTCATTTGTCAGATCTTGCTTGTAGGCTATCATCTTATAAATATTTAGGTGGAGAGCTGCTCAATCTCTATGCAAGATAAGTTACTGTAAGAAAACTGGGAGTGTGATTAAAATCGATTCTTTCTCTCAGACTGTACAAATGTTTGCATTATTGCATCAGCCACACAAAATTGCAAACGAAATTTGAACAGCCATGGTTAGGTTATAGTGTGTGTTTTGCCCTACATGTGAGGTGTCATGATGCAGTAGATGAAGGCAGACCTGGGTTCTGGTTTTCCCTCTACCACTCACTGATTCTAAGGCCTTAGGTCACACCATCTTTCTGCACCCTGAATTTCTCACCTGTAAAATGATACCTGAAGGTGCTAGGCCAAATGGTCTTGAGATCCCTTCTAGATGCAAGGTCTATAATATCCAGAAACAGCCTTGTTGACTTCTATTACTTTAAAGAGATGATCTTCTTTGACTACCTGACATAGTTTTTTGGTTTTTTTTTTTTTGGTGAGGCAATTGGGGTTAAGTGACTTGCCCAAGGTCACACAGCTAGTAAGTGTCAAGTATCTGAGGCCAGATTTGAACTCAGGTACTCCTGACTCCAGGGCCAGTGCTCTATCCACTGCGCCACCTAGCTGCCCCGTACCTGCCATAGTTTTAAAACCTATAACTCATCTGCAGTAAAGGAACCCATACACCATGACAAGTCCTTTCATATTTATATAAGTAAAAATGAGAGGCAACCATGGTACAGGGGCTTGAGAGCTGGTTTTAAGTAAGATTTAAGTCTTGCCTCTGACACCGGCTAGCTGTGTGACCCTGACCTAGTTACTTAGTCTCTCACTGCTCTAGGTGATTCTCTAAGATCATAAGTTGCAGAGAAGGTGCTGACTTGTCTTGGTGGGAATTTCCTCACCTAGTGGCTCCCTATACCAATGAAATTACAGGTTCATATGGCCAAAGGGCTATAAAATTGTGTGTACCCTTTGATCCAGCAATATCACTAGTAGGTCTATATCCCAAAAAGATCATAAAAAAGGGAAAAGGACCTACACGTACAAAAAATATTTATAGCAGCTCTTTGTGGGGACAAAGAATTGGCAATTGAGGGTGTGCCCATCAATTGGGGAATGGCTGAACAAATTGTGGTATTTGAATATAATGAAATACTATTGTGGTATAAGAAATGATGAGCAGGCAGACTTCAGAAAAACTTGGAAAAAATTAAGTGGACTGATGCTAAGTGAAGTGAGCAGAACCAGAACACTGTACACAGTAACAGCAACATTGTGCGATGATCAACTAAGATAGACTTGGCTCTTCTCAGCAATACAATGATCCAAATGAATCCAGGAAAAGTCTGAATGAAGATTGAGGCATACTATTTTCACCTATTTTTTTTTTCTTTCTTGTGGGTCTTTTGTTCTGATTTTTCTTTTACAACATGACTAATGTGGAAATATATTTAACATAATTGTACTGTATAACCTTAAAAAATGACAGGTTCATGCCTATCCCTATTTAAATTATACACACATATATTCTACAAGTGTATGTATATATATATATATGTGTGTGTATATATATATATATATATATATATATATATATATATATATATATATATATATATATATATATATATATATATATATATATATCAGAAGAGAGAAAACTTTCCCAACAGTGAATAAAGGACGCACAACGACAGGATATTCATTAACAAATAGGATGACTGAAGAGCTTTGAGGTCCCTGAAGGCATGAGTGCCCCTGCCTGAATTGATGGAGAGGATGTGAACAAGTCACCTCCTCCAGTCAACAACAAGGACTTTTCAGAGAAATACTGGTTTCTTTTTCCTCTTATTGTTCTTTTCCATCCAATCAATTAACCCCCAAGCTAAGATGAGAAAACATGGTATGACATCAGATCAAGTGATCGATTCTTCCATGTTGACTCTTGGGTCCACAGGCACCTGTTGTCTCTTGGCAAAGGCTTTCGTCTCTCATTAGTCAGTGAGCAGCACATTCAGGGTGACAGCAATCAAAAGCCTGAAGAGACTAATCATTGTGGCTTCTTTGCCAATTCAGATGAAGTACATAAAGTCAGAATTCAGAAGGGGACAGCTGCAGGGAACACACATTGGCACAGCCCTCTCTCCCTCCACAATTTGTCTTCTGTGCGTCTCAGAGAGTCTTGAAGAAAAGTTCATCCCTCTCCAATAAGCATTCATTGAGTCAACACAAAGGGTGAAAATGGTTTGAATTAACACAAGAAGGATCGTTTCTCTTTCTCCAAGCGAATGTGTTGAGTCATTTTGCTTATAACCATCCTGTAAGAGAAGTGGAGGAGAAGTGGCAAGATGCCAGCACCCAACCCAGAATGTATAAGCACTAACTTCTAATCTTTTCCCCTTGTTGATAAATGATAAACACCCTTAAACACAAGTTATGATTACAGTGACTATTAATAACAGCTAACATTTACATAGCACTTTAAGTTGGCAAAGCTCATAGATTTGAGTTGCTGGCAAGAAAAATTTGCTATGTTACATAGAAAATGTTCATATTCCCCTTGTGAAATGAAGGAAAAGCTAAATGCATATTTCGAACCAGGGAAGCTGAGAAAATGCAGTTTTCCCACCCAGAATTTCTGTGCTACAATCTCATGCATTGGGAAACTACTTAAGAGATGCATATTTAGGGCTGGGGACTTCTACAATACCCATCTATAACAAAGCTAGCTGTTAATACTGACAAGGGCAAAAGGTAGAAAGCATAGCCTTTCCCTGTTTCTATAGTTACTCCTTCCACATTGCAATTTTCCCCATCATGGTTTCCATATATAACGGGTTAGCATTTGTCTTCTAAGTCTGTTTCCTATCGAATTCCCTGATTATGCTCTGATGCACCCCTGTTCTCTACTCCTCTTACCTACCCACCTAAATAGGAATTCATTTATTATACTTGCTTCGATGAGCATGTAAAATGCCTCTTCGTTTGTTAATTGTCTTTTAGGTATACGACTGTTGGTCTTTTCTTCATCCATCCCTAGAGGTTGTAGGGGACCATTTCTTTTTATAAAAAGCATCACTCATACAGCAGTGGGCACTCTAGGCCGGCTCTCATCACTATTTGCTTGGACTATTGCCGACAGCCTCCTAATTGTTCTCTCTGATTCCAGTCTCTTCTCTCACCAACCCATCCCCTACACAACTATTTAATGAAAATGCCTAAAATATATACACCTGTTATGCTTCCTTCCTTTATTCACTGTTGGGATTTGGGACCGATAGTTTTTTCTCCTCTCTTGTAGTGTGTGTGTGTGTGTGTGTGTGTGTGTGTGTGTGTGTGTGTGTGTGTGTGTGTGTGTGTGTGTGTACACATACATATATATTTTATTTAAATAGGGATAGGCATGAATCCAGGTCATTCCCCTACTCAATGCTCTTCAGAAGCGCACCCTATTGCAATGAGTAGAAAGCACCAGTTTTCAGCCTAGTATTTAAAGCATTTCACTGCCGTCTACCTTTTTTTTTTTTTTAAGTGAGGCAATTGGGTTTAAGTGACTTGCCCAGGGTCACACAGCTAGTAAGTGTTAAGTGTCTGAGGTCGGATTTGAACTCAGATCCTCCTGACTCCAGGGCTGGTGCTCTATCTACTGTGCCACTTAGCTGCCCCCATCTACCTTTGCAGACTTATTTTCTATCACTCTTCCATTCATACGGTCATCATTCCCATCAAACTTGTCTAGTTGTTCCCTGTAGACTTTATTTTATCTACCAACAATTTTGTCCCTTTGCACAGGCTGTCCAGAGTCTTTAATGACTTCCTCCCTCTAGCTTTTTAGGGTCCCTGGCTTAATTTACAGCACAACTTGGGTATCACTTCCTAAGAAGCCTTTCCCTATCTCTATACAGTTATCCCTTCCACAGTGCAACTTTCCCCATCATGGTTTCAATATATTATGGGTCAGCATAAGAAATTAAATGGGAATTTTGGGGGAGTTTTGCAGAAGCAGTAGACAATATGCAAAGGCCAGCAAACAATGCAGAAAAAGTTCAGAAACTCTGAAATGCATAAAATATATGTATAGTATTGTATAATATCAACCTGTTTTACCTTTTAGTACCATACATACAATTTCTTTTTTAAAGTTGAAATAATTAAAAAAAATTAGTTTGCAAAAATGAGTAGATGCTAGTATTTTTACTTAACATTGATCTAGCCCATGATCTAACTCAAATTTTACAATAAGATACTGTAAATACCCCATAAAAGGAAAATTAAAAATTCAGACTTTTTCTATGGTATGAAGGGAGGGCCAAAAAATTTACACAGATTTTCCAGATCGTTGGGGTGGGGGGTGGAATAAAATGTTATGCCCCTAATCCTTGCGATGTGTAAGAGGTAACTAGACTTTTTCATATTCCCTACTTCTTGAAAATGACTTTGTATGTGCTTATTAGCCTTGTTATTTTTCTTGGTATATGTTGAACCCCCCTGATAGAATGTAAGCTCCTTCAGGGAAGAGGCTTTCATATATATTTTTTTAAATATATGATGAAACTAGCACAATGCCTTGCAAAAAAAGAAATGGGGGCGAGGAATAGAGGAAGGGCTAAATTTAGGATTTAATCTGTTTAGAGAATTCACAGGGAGAAAATTTTCCTCTACCAATTCAGATTAGTAACTTCCATAATTTATACTTCTAGAGGGTTGCCAGGGTCACTGAAAAGTTGTGACTTACCCATGGTTACAGTCAATATGTATCAGGAGCAGGACTCAACCCCATGTCTCTCTGACTTCAGAGCCAACTTTCTATTTACTATGCCATGATTCTTCGTGTACTTTACATATAATAGGTGCTTATATGTTTGTAGACTGTAGAGAATGGAAGGGAATAAGCATTTATTAAATTTTATTAAGTGGCACATAGGTCCTTTTTTTTTCTTTTAAAAGGTATTAGGGGTTAAGTGACTTGCCCATGGTCACACAGCTAATATCTGAAGTTGGATTTGAACTCAGGTCCTCCTGAATCCAGGGCCAGTGTTCAATTCACTGTGCCCATATAGGTTCTTTTTTTTTTTTTTTTTAGTGAGGCAATTGGGGTTAAGTGACTTGCCCAGGGTCACACAGCTAGTAAGTGTTAAGTGTCTGAGGCCGGATTTGAACTCAGGTACTCCTGACTCCAGGGCCGGTGCTTTACCCACTGCGCCACCTAGCTGCCCCCGCCCATATAGGTTCTTAATAAATGTTTATTGAATAATTTGACTACTATATGCTCAGCACTATGATTAAGTACTTTACACATATCCCATTTGATCCTTAGAACCACAACAACTCTGGGAAGTAGGTGCTATTATTATCCCCATTTAACAGATGAGAAAACTGAGGCAAATAGAGGTTAAGTGACTTGCTCAGGGTTACACAGCTAGTAAGTTGGATTTGAACTCGGGTTTTTCTGACTCAAGGCCCAGCGTTTTATTCACTAAGCCATTCAGCTAAATTCAGTTCTGTTGAACTATTCTGCTTATCCTCTCTGTACCACAGAATGGGGATATGCTCTCGTTTTATCTTCCACTCAATTCCAAATCAAACTGTAGTTTTCTTCCATCTCCTAGTCATACTTTTTCTGCTTCTTTCATGTCTTCCATACCTGACGAAGGTTGTGAATCTTCATGTGCTCAAAAGTCCTATTTATCCCCAAAGAACAAAAGCTGTCATTTTGGGGCTTCCTCTGAGGGAAAAAGAGGCCCATAATGCCGTAGTGGCAGATTATCATCTGCAGCTAGTGAGCATTTGGCTTCTTGAGGCCAACTGCTGACAGATGATGCTAAAAATTGTTGGCAGGAAAGATGATCCTTGTTAACTTCCTGTGTGCTTCCTGTCCAAAGACCAAACTTTTAAAGGGTGACATATCCCAGCGGAGGAGGGGAAGTAAGCTATCTGAGCTAGCAGGGAAATCCAGGGATAATTAATGATGATTTATTTCCATTATTCAAATGGATAGAATCTTTCCTAACTTGCTGGATTGTGGACAGCTGGGAGAGACATGAGGATGGTACCTGTATTTCTAGGATGCTCAGCAAACTCAGACAAAATGGGCTGGCTCAGCTTGTCCTTGGCCTTTTATATTTTCACATAATGTGGCACTTCCAGGTGTTGCTTTCCAAATGATGATGCTAATAGAGTTCTAGCAACCTTAGACTGTCTTTGGTCCTCTCAAGTCAATAGTTTAGTGCTGTCTGGTAGTTTTGGGTATGTGTAAATTGGAAACTTCTGGAAGGCTGAGAATTTTTGTGCTGGCCAGATCATGAATGTAACTATTTCATCTCAGACATTCCCCTCTCAAATTTTCTATTTTTAAGAATTATAGGGGGGTGGGGCAGCTAGGTGATGCAGTGGATAGAGCACTGGCCCTGGATTCAGGAGGACCTGAGTTCAAATTCGACCTCAGACACTTAACATTTACTATCTGTGTAACCCCTGGTAAGTAACTTAACCACAATTGCCTCACAAAAAACAAAACAAAACAAAAAAAGAATTATAGGGGCAGCTAGGTGGCACAGTGGGTAAAGCACAAGCCCTGGATTCAGGAAGACCTGAGTTCAAATGTGGCCTTAGACACTTGAAACTTACTAGCTGTATGACCCTGGGCAAGTCACTCAACCCTCACTGCCCCACCAAAAAAAAAATTATGTGCATGACAAATAGCAATAAACAACAACACCTTCATGTACAAATAGAAAGAGGACTGTTTATAAAATAGTGAGCCTATTTCGTGTATAAATTGCTTGCCTTTTATTTTGGTCTGACATTTCACAAAGTAGTTACCAGTACCTTTGTGAACATCCTTCTGCTTTCTTTGCAAATTTTTAAAATGTTTCAGTGATACTCTTTGGTCTCTTCCCCTGCATTGCCCTACTCCAAGAGCAGTTACTTATAATTCAGTCATACAAAACAAATTTACATTGATTTTTGTTGAAAAGTGTCTCATTCTGCACGTATAGTCTGTCAGCTCTCTGCCAAGAGGAGATTCCTTGCTAGTCTTTCAGAGTCATGCCTAAACATTGCACATATCATATGATTATGCACTACAATGTTGCAGTCATTATATCAATTGCTCTCTTTTCATTCTGCATTATCTGTTCATTAATTCTTCCCAGGTTTTTCTGAATCTTCCCCAAACATTTCTTTAACCTATTTTCCACCTGGGCTTCTCAACTCATCCAAAGTCCTTACTATTAAGGCATTGGGTAAGCTCGTTCCTCAAAATGTCACTTCCTTCCAGCACAGCTACCCTGGCACATAATAAATGCTTGTTGACCGACGACTTCTGAACATTCTCCAA
Source organism: Dromiciops gliroides (assembly GCF_019393635.1). Classification (NCBI taxonomy): domain Eukaryota; kingdom Metazoa; phylum Chordata; class Mammalia; order Microbiotheria; family Microbiotheriidae; genus Dromiciops; species Dromiciops gliroides. The sequence goes on along the minus strand of NC_057861.1, from coordinate 577,713,826 downwards.
ATCTAGAATGTTCTTCTATCCATTCACCTATGAAATAGCCTCTGTGACTTGGCTTTGATGTAGAAGGTGAGCTAGATTACTGTGAGGAAATTAGTCCAATCCCATCCTCCTGAAAACACCAACCAGATGCCCTACACACACACACACACACACACACACACACACATTCAGATAAATATAGGTATGTCTATTTCTTTCTTCAATGGACCTTGATCTCATTGATGTCAGTAAGGATGCAGCCCATCCAAGCCTTTTCATCCTTTGCCACTCTTGTTCGTTTCCACATAGGCCCTCCATACGGTATCTGTCCAGTGTGCTAAGGCTTTCCCCTAGGATCCTAGTGTAGGATATCCTACTTGGATGTATCATTGTGTTGTGGCAGTGACCCTGGGGAGTTCTTGAAGGCTGTGTCATCGGGGTATAAACTTTGTCATACTGGAAAGGCCTTCAATGCTATTCCTTGGACAGACTATAATCTGTGATTCAAGGACCGACCTAGCAAAGAATAGACAGGCTCATCAAGAACATGAGGTGATGAAATATTTTTGGCTATGGCAACCCATGATTTACAGATAGATGATATGCAAAAACCCACTGGCTTCTAATCTGCGGCCGTGATAAATAAGAAAGAGGCAAACACATGATTAGTAATTTCCTTATGGCAGGAAGAAGTAGTTAAGTGGTTTGTGGTCACAGACCAGTGCTAAATAAAAATTGTACACTCTCAGTAAAGCAGAAAACACAAAACTGATGTGGTTACAAATTCCAAGTTGGAGGTTCAGTTCTCTTCTCTGAATGAAGTGGATAAATTCCTGCTTTATGAGGAGTTAGTGAAGGAAAAGATAAGCCTGGGAAAATTTTGCTTGATTAATTTTTTTGCTTCTGCCTAAATCATCAAATGAGAGACAGCACTGTAATATGGAAAGAGCACTGAACTGGGAGTCAGAAGACCTGGGTTCAAATTCCGCTTGAGTCATTTATGATGCATGTGACCTTTAAGTCACAACTTCGCTAGGACTCAGTTTCCTCTTCTGTAAAATGAGCAGGGTGGCCAAAGGTGGTCTCTAAAGTGTCTTCCAGCTCTTATGTACATAATCTTATGTACATTTACCACTCATTTTGTGCAAGGCACTAACTGCAAGTCCATATATAGTAACAGTCCCTATGAAAGATGAACTAATTGATGGAGACATATTTGACAGCAACAAGGGACACAGACTCAGAATAATGTTCTTGAAAAAATCCAAAAGACCTTTAATATTAGAAAGGAAAATAATGCACTTTTTAAAATCAGGAGGGAGTATTCCTTGGTTCTTCCAAACATTGTTTCTGAAGTTGATGTGGTTATTGGCTTGGATTCACCATCCTATCCCTCTGGTATTATTTTCTACAAGCAAAGAAAGTATTACTAAAGGCTGGATATGTCCTCAGACTATCAAAAGCTTTTAAGCAGAAAACTGTAAAGCCCGTTTATAAATCCTGGAACTAAACATTAGATTATAACAATATGTTTTTTATATTCAACTCAGTCCATGATTTCACAGGGTTACTCCTATACCACCCTTGCTGTGGATTCTAGGTTCTAGCTTACATCACTTTAGCTCCAGAAAGCTCACTGGCCTTGGATACAGGAGAGTCGGGGATTACTCACAGACCTGACATTATAAGCTTGGGTAAATCACAATCTCTCTGGTCTCAGTTTCCTCATGAGGAAAGTTAGACCTGATGCTTTATGAATGCATGATCCTTCAGTTCTTTGATCTCCAAGGTCCCTCTTAGTTCTTACATTTTATGATCTCCTAGAAGAGCAGCCTTGATTTCACATGGGCTGAAAAATAAACTTGGGAGCTCTGGTTTCTACTTAACTGCTGACCTCTCCTTGTGAACTTATTAGGTCTCCTGATACAAATTCTTTCACAGACTAGCCTCAATAAATCCAAGACATACCAACAGGGGATAATCAAATTTGTTTATACAGCTTAGATCTCAAGAGAAAAAAGAACTCTGAGTGCCTGGTATTAAAGCAAACAAGAAATAAATCAGATTATATGAGCCAAAGGTTATGTATATTGGATAACACAGATAAAACAACAACAACCACCACCAAAAAAAACCCCAACCCACTTCCTTTCTTTAAATTCCCCCGTCATATAACAAAAACTATTCAGGGTACAAATATTTTTGTAAGGATTTACAACAGCAACAATAGCAATTTTTCTTTAGAGATAAATTAATTCTCAGTACCTCTGGCCACTTGAAAGCTTCTTGTTCATATCCCTTTCCTCCACCATCTTGCTTGAAGACCAAAATAAAAATAAATAAATAAATAATCTTATGACCTCCCAACCTTTACAAACAAGCACACAACACTCCATTTTAATTTATCATGACATTTTCAACGTGGGGAAACTGAGGCTTGAATAATTATTGGAGCTGAAATTTAGCTATAATCCCAAAGCTAACAGTTCTATCCTGGGGGAGAAAAATTCTCTACAACCATAATGACTTCAGGAATTCCAATGAGACCTCACTTTCACAGTCTACCTAAAAAGATAGCCTTCCTTCCACCAGAGCCCCTCTGACATTGACAGGGCAACTGGCTGAGTCCTAACTGGGCACCTTTTTCTAAATTCCTGCTCCTTGTAAAAATCATCCCTCCTAAGCTTTCAAGACAGTATTTCAGATTATAACCCATTTCATAGAAAAATGATTTCTGGACACCTCCCTCTTCCCAACAAAACAAAAGCAATGTTTCAAGCAAACATCTTGTTAAGATTTCTGTACAGCAGTTGACACAAATACCTGGCCTTTACAATTCATGACTCTCTCCTGTGCCCCGGCCCATAGTTCACACTTTGGCTATCACGTCTCATTCATTCAAAGATGATGATTTCATTCCCTCTGTGACCCCCATGCTGTTTGAAAAGAGGAAAAAGGAAGCCACATTTTTGCCTGGCCTCGCTTCTTTATCCTCTGTATATCACAGGGTCATAGCAGTAAAAATTAGAAATCAAAGGTTGGTATATTTTTGGACATGACAATAACCCACTCTGTAGGCTTCCCCTCAGAGATTACCTGTAGGAAGAGCTGTCGATTAATAAAGTCTTAAATTTCAAAACTATGCCATGCACCCTAAGCACTGCTGCTGGAAAGGTACCAGTGCCCTTAAAAGATGACTTCTCCACTTCAGTGGTCCCAGACCACTGAAGCGCTCACTCTCATGGCCTTACTCAATACATCAATCAACTTTTACTACCCCTGCTGTAACTCAACAGTGTTGGGAGAAGACAGCAATCAAAAGCCAGGCAGAGGAAGAGTAAAATAGCATAATGAAATTTTATTTTGAAAATATGGCAAGAGTCTAAGGCACTTCAAACATTTAAATACATAGAGGCCTAAAGTGAGTGTGACATGATATAAAGGTTTCCATAAATATGCAGAACTAAACTATATTCCTCTACAGATGAATATATTCCCAATCCCTCTAACATAAATCAACTTTTAAACATTAGCTATCAATAGGGATGTGCAATTATTAATAAAAATAGGGTAATATTACACAATTCTTCATGTGTTTAGTTACTAGAGAATATAAAAGTTCAAAATACTGTGTGAATTAATTTCATATAGTTATCTTTTATATAAAAAGTTACATAATACATCCAATAGACATAACAAACTGTAGACATTTTCTTTAGTGAGTTTTAGACTTTGGAGAGTTCTACCTTCCATTCCTAAATCTGAAGAAACCCACCAGCTTAGACCCAAGGAGCTTAAACAACCAAAGCCATTCCAATTTTCTTAGTTTAAAATGATGGAGACGGAAAGAAAAAAAAATCAACAAATCATTCTGGAATGAAATTTCAGAGAATTATTGCCAGCAAATTCCACATTTAGTAAATATAAATATCTTTTAAGAAACCACACATACACAAAATCTGACCACTAGACAAAAAAGGGTTGTCACTGAGACCATGATACTATGTAGGGTGTCATGGGGCTGGGGGCAGGTGAGGAGGGGAAGAATGTAAAAGCAGCCTGCTCAGGTGACTTTACAATTCCCCAAAACTGTACATAACGGAACATAGGGACTTGATAGCAACAGAATGGGCTGATGGTAGCTCCTACATAGGTGGAGAAATGGTCAAAAGTTACAGCATTACCTGCACTAATCAATCAGCAAGGTGCTTTGCCTATCGCTTTCTTAAAGTTTCAACGTTTTCTGCCTTTCACATTGGGCTTCTGCTCCCTGTTTGCTGGTGAGTTCAGGCACAAGACATTTACATTCAGTTTCTGTCACCATAAAAACAGTAACAGTTAGCAGCTTAATGGTGGCATAAATATGCAGGAATCCTTGCCCATCACTAATCAAACGACCCTCTGTGGGTAGGCCCAGGTGACGTCTTCCTTCCAAGCCTAGGTGTGCCCTAGAAAAGAGGAAGGAAAAAAAAGTGGGGAGGTTGTTATTAAGAATGAGTTCATCCAGTTAAACAGGGGAAGCAGTGTATTAAGCTACTCTGATTTCTGATGCAACATGTTCAGTTTCAAACATAATTGCCTCACATTAAGCAAATGAGTCTTAACAGGGCTGAGAACAATGCTGGCCAAACCTCTGAACAATGGAGAGGCAGTGGAGAGCTGTGAGCCTGGGGCTCTGGAATCCCTAGAAGCAGCAGAAATTTTGAGGCTGTTCCCCCTGTCCCCAGAAGCCCCCAATTAAAAAGCTGATTCCTCCCAAGACAAAGTCAGTTAACACAGATACCTCCAAGATTCAAGTTTCTGGTTAGTTGTGAGCACGACTGAAGTCCAAAGGAAAAGAGAAGGGCAGAGATATTGTGGTCTGGGTCAAGCCACTTTTGACAATATTTACAAAGACAACAGTCGCTTTTTGGTAACAGAACAGCCCACCCACTATCTCAGAGAGGACAAGGAGGCGTTCAGGACTTCTACACAGTTTCAGGTCTGCCTTGTCCTCTACACAAGGCCCAGGCTGTTGAGGGAGGAATATTCAAACTTTACTAAGGACACCAGAACATCCTGGGCCCCCATCCAATAGGAGGGAATCAACCAGGGGAGTTTCAGCTTATTTCTAAACCTTCAGCATTCAACACTGACCGGTGACTGGGGTTTGGAGAAGTTGACATGGGCATAGAGAAGAACAGCTATGTCTTTGTGTCCTGCTTCCAAGGCGATAGAGAGTGCGGTGCTTCCATCCTTGAAGAAAATGGAGAAAACCAAGTCAAGTCACAAATTTTTAAGATCCTTCATCTAAATGAAGGGCTAAAGGGGGTAGGGAGGATGGGGGTGGGCATGGGGCAGGGGAGGAGAAACCAACCAAACTCTGGCATTTAAAAGCTGTCATGTCAGGGCAGCCAGGTGGTATGGTATATAAAGCAACAGCTCTGGAATCAGGAGGACCTGAATTCAAATCTGGCCTCAGACACTTATTATACCTGTGTGACCATGGGCAAGTCACAACCCCAATTGCCTCAACAACAACAACAAAAGGGTGACATGTCCAAAATAGAACTTTTTCAACTCTCCCCCCCATAGCCCAACTCCATCTCCAATTTTCCTATTTTCTTTGAAGAACATTAGAATCTTCCCCAATGACCAAGTTTAGTGGATGACAAGATGTTAGACTTAGAACTGAAGGGACCTTAACTGCAAACCCCCAAACTGAAGCCTAGAGAGATTAAATGATCTCTCTGTTCAAGGTCACCCAACTCTTGCCTGGGACAGGATTTGAGTTCAGGTTTTCCTGACTTCAAGTTCACAGAGCTAACAGAATTTCAGAAATGCAGTTTTCTTTGATTCTTCTCATCTTCTACTTTCACCTCCTACCCCTATTCAATCAGTTGTCATATCTTATTGATTCTAATTCCTCAGCATCTCCTGCATCTACCCTTGCAAGCATCCCAGCCCAAGCTTCCATCACTAATCATCTCTCTCTCTTTCTGCCTCTACTCTCTCTCATCTCTTAATCTTATTTCACACAATGGGCCAAAATGTAATTTTACTAAAGCATGGGTGTGATTGTGGCACTCTCCTGCTCAAAAGTCTTCCATAGTTTCCCAATCCTTTTTGGATAAAAAATGATAGACTTCACAGGCCAGCATATAAGAACCTTCATAATTGGTTTTCAACCTATCTTTCCAGCACAAACGCTGTACTCTAGCAAACTGACTCCATCACAGTTTTCAAATCTGGCATCTCTCCCCTCTTTGCCTTTACCAGAGCTGTGTCCCATGCCTAGAACATTCCTCCATGCCTCACCCACACCCTTCGTAACCCCTCTCTCCTTCAATGGTCAGCTTAGGTGACATCTCCTCTATGAAGCCTCCCATTAATGCTTTCCCCTACTTCAAATCACTTTCTATTTACTTAACTACATATTTCTCCTTCATTTGTTAACCTATATGTTGCATCCTCCCAGTAGCAAGTAAGCTTCCAGAGGTCAGGATTGCTTTGTTGTTGTTGCCCTTGTTATAACTTGTTACATATAATTGGAACTTAATAAATGTCTGACTTGAAATGATTTGTTTTATGAGACAATGACATTGTTATGTATCCTCCTCCTCCGTCAGTGAGGGATTATGAATCCTTTATTATCTCAGTTAATGTTACAAGTTACAGTGATGAACTAATATGATTCCTGATGGCCTGCATAGATGGGTTTTTACAGATACAGAACAAGAAAAAGACAGATTAGATATAAAAAATTAAAGGGATTAGAATTTATTTTCCTTATCCCATAAATCTCATATCTCCTTTCTCATATCCCATAAATTTCTTATCTCGCATCTCAGAATGTATTTCCTTAACGTATTTATGTCTCAGAATGTCTTCCGTATTTCCATCCTGTGTGGAGGGTTTCCCTTTAAATAACAAGAATTGAGACTTAGAGAAAGAACATGCCATCACAATGAAATTTAATTTATTTTCTCCATGAACTCAAAGAAAGGTCTCCTTGGTCCTAAGGGTATGCGCTGCCCCCAGTTTCTGTTGTTTCCATCTTTCACACCCAGCTACCAAAATGATCTTGCCTATTTAAAAGTGTGGACAGGTCAACTGCCTGCTCAAAAACCTCCAGGAAAAAATACCAATACCATAGCCTGGTCTTCTGGAGTCTGGTTCACAGCCCTCTGGCTGTCTTATTTCATGCTTCTCTTCCATCTTTATCTCACTTTCACTCTCACTTATAACACATAAACCTCATATCACATTTATTTGGTCATCTCACATCATCACTATTAAAATTAAAAGGACTTCAGGCCAGACAATTATTGACTCTCCCTCTCCTCCCACATATCCACAAGTCCTGTCCAGTTTACCCTGACCACAGCTTTCATGTCTCTTCTATCTATTCTCACAGCTCCCCCCATTCATCACCACGTGCCTGGACCACTGAAATAACCTTCGTGGTATTTCTGGCTCTGATCTCTCTACCCTCTGATACATTTTCACATTGTTGTCTGACTAATCTTCATTATTCATAAACCTAGTTATGTCTTCTCCATTCAAAACTCTTGAGCTGTTCATTTTTGTATCCCTACCATAATGCCTTGCACAGAGTAGGTTCTTTATAAATGTCTGTTTAAATGCAATGTTTGAACAGTGACCATAGCCTGTTGCTTGGCTTCTTTGCTCTTTCACAGTTTGGCTCCAATTACCCACCCTCTTCCACCCCCCATCCTGATTCCTCCACCCTTTTCCTCTAGCTGCCCCCACCCTTTTCCTTTTTTTTTTTTTTAAGAGAGGCAATTGGGGTTAAGTGACTTGCCCAGGGTCACACAGCTAGTAAGTGTTAAGTGTCTGATGTCGGATTTGAACTCAGGTCCTCCTGACTCCAGGGCCGGTGCTCTATCCACTGCGCCACCTAGCTGCCCCCCACCCTTTTCCTTTTGATAGATGAGGATGCAGAAGCAGTTAATTAAAGAGAGGCAACTCAATCTGAAGACTTCCTGGACAGTCAGCAGGGCTCCATCAACCTTTCGACACTGTTGGCACAAGCTGCCTTTCCCTGATGTTAGTCATAGAAAAAAATGACAACCTTCATTTCCTGTCTCCAGGAAAAGGGGAGCTGGAAATGTCAGTTCCTTTGGGGCAGATTTAAAAGAACCTGCTGGAGCTGCAGTCCACAGAAGCAGTGGAAAAGGCATGTGGCTTACTTTTCTTTCTTTCTTTTTTTTTTTTTTAGTGAGGCAATTGGGGTTAAGTGACTTGCCCAGGGTCACACAGCTGGTGGCTTAATTTTCATGCCCATAAACCCCTCCCCTGACTTCCTTATCTTGTTGGCTTAGACCCTACTGAGTAATTTGGAGTTTGAGACAAAAGATGTTTTTCTTTCACCTTCTCAATCTGTTCTATTGAAAGAAAGCTGTAGTCAAAAGCCATGCTTCATAGATAAGCTTTTCAGAATGGTGCCTGTCCCTCCATGCCTTTCTCAATGGTCACCACCCTCACACACACACACACACACACACACACACACACACACACACACACACACACACATACACACCCATGCTAATTCCCTTGCTGACCCTCACCTTTACCCTAGAATGACATTTCAGAATTGTTTATTTTTTCTTTCCGAAAGGCAGGAGGGCTGAACCAAAGTGGGGTAAGAGGTACGGTGGACAGAAAATTAGCCTCAGAACCTGGATAACCTGGGTTTTAAGTCTTCTCTCTGATACATACTGGCTTTGGAATCATGGCAATGCACTTAACCTCAAACTAAAACCAAAAAAGAAAACAAAACAAGAAGAATAAAGTAAAGTAACAGTGTGACTGAATCTGCATTCAGACTCCACCAGTTCTGTCTCTGGAGGTGGATAGGATTTTTCATCAGGAGTCTTCTAGAACTGTCTTGGATCATCAATTGCTGAGAAAAGCTAAGTTGCAGAGCAAGGGATCCTGTAGTTTCCTCACCAGGAGTCCCCTCTATACTAATGAAATGACATGTCCAGCCCCCCAAAAAAGGAAAAAAATTGTGAAAAGTTCATGCGGTACCTGGGTGCATGAAATTACATGTGATCAAATGTGCAAGTCTTTGACTCTTCCCTCTCCCAAAACACCCACATAAGATCAGCTGACAAGTCCTGCCCATTCCACCCCCACCATACCTTCCATATCTGTTCTTTCATACCCTCACTGCTCCCATTCTAATACTGCCCGCCCACCTGGACCACTGAAGTAACCTCCTAACCGGTCTTCCTGCCTCTGTACTCTTGGCTCTCCAATCTATTTTCACACTGTTGACAGACTAATCTTCATTATTCATAGACCTGGTCACGTCAGCCCCTCTGCTCAAAATCCCTCAATGAGTCAAATCTAAACTCCAAGTCTGATCTGTAAGATTGTCCATAGTACAGCACCACCCTGGCTTTCCAGGTTTATCTCGCGCTCACCAAGCAAGACTACTTGCTATCCCATTTTCCTGACTCTAGGTCCTTAGTGTGATACCCAGAATGACCTTCTCTATCAAGTCTTCAGATTCCAGATATCTCTTCCTAGATCTCCCCTTAAGTGAGGAATGATCTTTTCCTACATGGAACTTATATGGTCCTTTCTTTTCATTTGTCATACTGTTTTGCGTTCTAGTTGTGAAATAACAATAATATCAAAGTTTGCAAAGTATTTCACAAAAGTCTCATTTGATCCTCAAAGCAACCTTGAGATTGTGAGAGAGGTGCTATTATTATCCTGGTTTTACAGATGAGGAAACTGAGGCAAAGAGGTTAAATAACTTGCCAAAGTCATACAGCTGGCAAGTGTCTGAGACTAGATTTGAACTGAGGTCTTCCGGATTCCCCAGTACTCTATCAACTATACCACCCAGCTGTAGGTGCTGTATGCCCCTGCAAGATAAGATCATTGAGGGATGGGACTGTCATAGTTGTTTTTTAATCTCATCCATGGTTCAGCACTTGGTTTAATAAGTAATTGTTGACATGGCAAATAGAAAATGCCTTGTACTTTGCTCTCTTGTCCTAATTCAGCTCTATCTAAAACACAGGATAAAAAGTTTAGACCTGGGAGGGGGAGGCGGGCGGCACAGCTAAGTGGCGCAGAGGATAAAGCACCAGCCCTGGATACAGGAGGATCTGAGTCCAAATCTGGCCTCAGACACTTGACACTTACCAGCTGTGCGATCTTGGGCAAGTCTCTTAACCCTTACTGTTCCCCCCCCCCCAAAAAAAAATTTAGACTCTGCAAGGCCAACTAGGCTCACTCCCTCAGGCTTATAAGGGGTTTAGTGATTTGCCCAAAGTTCCACAGGTAATAAGTGGCAAAGGTAGGATTTGAAACCAGGACCTCTGACTCCAAATCAATTACTCATTTCACTAAAAGCATATAGGCTCCCTTCTCCTGTCTCACTGCATTTCTTTCCCCCTCCCCTAACTAAGAAGGTCCAATTGCTCAGGTCTTTGTTTCAGCTTACGTTGTCCTCTAAGGTCCCATTGCATCCGGGCTGGGCCAGTAGGAGCTTGACAATCTCCACGTGGCCGTGCTCACTGGCACACATCAAGGCAGTCGAACCTTCATCGTCCTGGATGTTGACATCTGCTCCACAGGCCAGCAGACCCTTTACCATGTCGATTCTTCCATGACTGACTGCAAGCATCAGGGCCGTCTGCCCAGCCTTCAGGAAGAAACAACAGAGTCAGAAACTCCCACAGAGCTGAAGGGTCTGAATGGGGCCAGAGGACAGGATCCCAGTGACAGAAAGATGAAGGGGGGGGGAGGGAAAAATAGGAAAAAAGGGGGCAGTATAGCACATGGGGAGTTTTTGTGGGAGACAAACATCCAATAAAGTGCATCAAATGCAGGTTTATATCTAGGAGGATTCAAAGGAAAGGAGGAGACGATGAACCAAGATTCTCATTTAACATTTCAACGACACCTCTCTGGTTGACTGGTGGTTAGGTATATGGTATGTGCTCAGAGTGTAGCAGTGACCAGGCGGGGGCTGATTTGTCGGCCCCCTCCTAGAATGAACCCACCACACGTGACAAAGCAAGAGTACTGACCTGGCTAGCTTTGGCATTCACGTCTCCACAGCCAAAAAGTTCTTCCACGACCCTCATGTCTTTCTCGGCTTCCACAGCAGCTAGGGCTGCAAGCATGATGGGGGTGTAGCCGGCTTTGTTCTGATGGTCTACATTACACACATCTGCAAGGAGAAGTGGTAGCCCTTTGGAATACAACCCTCACACACCTCTGTATTTTGAAATGTAGCAGGCGCTCAAAGAATATGAATAATTCAGAAGGAAAATTGAGGAAACGAGATTTTTTAAAGCAAAATCCTCCCCCTCCCCCTGCCAATATTGGTATGAAGGGGGAAAAAAAGCACATCACATTTTATTTGCTTGGGAAAGGAGGGGGCAGGAGGTGGCCAAGGAAATCCTCCAGTCATCACAGTTAGGAGGGTAGGAGCTTACTTTAGTTAGGTTTATATTTTATTCCATCTTCATCTATATCTATACTTTAAAAAAAAAATTCGAGTTAAAATTCTTTTCCTCCCTTCCGTTTTTTTAGCTACTTTAATCTTTTTTTATAAGTGGCCTGTTTTCATTGGCTCTCTTCCTTTATTCATTATTCTCTTCCTCTCCTTTGTTAACCCCCTCCCTTCACGGTGTTACTCCTTTTTCTCTCCTGCTTTTATGTGGTCATAATGATAATGATGATAGCTAATATTTATATAGCACTTACTATAGGCTGGGCACTGTGTTAAAAGTACTTCACAATTATCTCCTTTTTGCAAATGAGGAAACTGAGGCAAATAGAGGTTAAATGACTTTCCCAGGGTCATATGGCTAGTTAGCATCTGAGGCTGGATTTTTCTTCTTCTTTTTTTTTTTTGGTGAGGCAATTGGGGTTAAGTGACTTGCCCAGGGTCACACAGCTAGTAAGTGTTAAGTGTCTGAGGCCGGATTTGAACTCAGGTACTCCTGACTCCAGGGCCATTGCTCTATCCACTGAAGTCTTCTTAATTCCAGTTCCAGCCTTTCATCTACTGTGCCACCTATTCTCCACCATTACCTTTTTTTTTTAGTTGAATAGATTCTCCTTTGCAAAAAAAAGATTTCTAACAATTTTTTGACTATCCATCTTCTCCATCTGTTAAACCTTCATTCTGATTCATGACCTCTATAATTATCTGATCCCGCTCTACATTCCTCATATAATCAAAGGTATCCCATCCTAGCCTCTCTCACCTCTAAACAGTTTTTGTCACTGTCTTGTAGAGCTTGCCGTGAAATCGCTTTAGGCAATGACACTCCAGGAGGGAAAAAATAGAAGTGGTGGGGTCCCAATGTTAAAGCAACACTTTAAGATCGTGGAAGAAGACCTAGAAGGGGCTTGAGAGGGCACTGAGTCCAACCCAGTCATTTTATAGATAAGGAAACTGAGGCACAATTAAGATTAAGTGATTTCCTCAGGGTCACAGACCCTGGTAAACATCTAAGGTAGGATGAAATAAACTGTGCAAGTCTGTGAGAACCACCAAAAATAATAGTGCTTGGGTGAAGACTGGATGTTCCTTGTGGTTGCTTCTGTTGCCACAAAGTGCTATTTTTGACGTTTTGGATCTTAAGAAGTCTTATTTCAACTAAATGACATGGAGCCTGCCCCAGGCCTATTTGGTCTGAGAATGGATATAGTAAGTCCTCTAAGAAACTGCCAAGGACTAATAGAGTCTGTACACACCTAATAAAGCCAGACAATTTTCTATTCCTATAATTCTTAAGACGTCTACTGGGGCTTACTAATTTACCATCCAGTAAGTTTTAAATGTGTCTAGCGCATACTAATTAAAGGAAAGGAATGGGAAGGGCAGGAAAGGGGCCTTATGAGACATCTGTATAAGACCAGATGTTTAAGTTAAGATGTTAAAGATGTTTCCATAATGGGGCGGAGAGGAGAAACTACACCAGTTCAATAGCCTACTAAATTCCAAGGACACTATGTTCTCTGTAAATATGGAACATATGTAAAGATACACTGAGATGAAATAGAGGGGTGGGTTTGTGCTTTGGGGCCCTTTAATATTTATATTCAGTACTAGGTTCCTCCTAGATGCTGCAGATGCTCTAGTTCTCTGTCTCTCTAGTTTATTGATCTAAGCTATCTATAGAAATACCTTTTTTTGAGGGGCAGCTAGGTGGCGCAATGGATAGAGCACTGGCCCTGAAGTCAGGAGTACCTGAGTTCAAATCCGGCCTCAGACACTTAACACTTACTGGCTGTGTGACCCTGGGCAAGTCGCTTAACCCCAACCGCCTCACTAAAAAAAAAAAAAAAAATTAAAAAAAAGGAAATACCTTTTTTTGGGGGAGAGGCTGTCTAACTTGAAGGATTCTCTTATTTCCAATGATGGCATTAACTCATTTACTTTCCAAAGCATATAGTTAACATTCTCCAATTAGCCATGTTTTGCACATCTGTTTGTGACTACCTGCTAATGTTATCATCATTTCTTCCACTTTGTGAATTCCTTTTCTAGCATTATTAAGGTGTAGAAAGGGACAGTTTCAGGTTTTGTTTTGTTTTAGAGCATCTTTTTTTTTTTTTTGGTGGGGCAATGAGGGTTAAGTGACTTGCCCAGGGTCACACACTAGCTGTGTCAAGGGTCTGGGGCCAAATTTGAACTCAGGTCCTCCTGAATCCAGGGCTAGTGCTTTATCCACTGTGTCACCTAGCTGCCCCCCAGATTCTTTTAAATTAAAGTAATTAATTATGACCCAGGTTAACCGGCATGTTATTGTCCTTCATACTCGAAGAGGACTAAAATGACATCACTGTGTTGGGGTCAAGGTACAGTGTGTCCTACTGTGGCTGATCAGACTAATATGAGTTCAGAGGGCTCTGATCTCCATGAATATTTGGGATGGAGGTCGCTAGACAATATATGAGCTAGGCACCTGGCAGCTCTGCCAAATCTGCTCCACTTTTGTGTAGCTGAGAAGTGAAGTGCTCTCCATGGAATGGGAGCAATGGTAGAGTTGAATAGGGAGGCAGAAAGTGGAATGGGATAAAGTGGATCAGTTTCCAGTTTGTCAAGTTGGATCTTTCTCTTCTTGCTTCATTATTTGTTTCCAGGTCTTCCTTGTTTCAAGGCCAGTTATCTATCTAGTATGTCATGCTGCCTCTCTCAAAACCAAACATAAATGATTTAGGGGATGTGTGTGTGTGTGTGTGTGTGTGTACATACACACACATATAGTATGTATAAAGACATTTATATATGTACTACTATTCTTTCTTCATCAAAACAATTCAAGGAATAATGTAGTTCACATACCAATATCCATGTCCTGTGGCACAGAAAAAACTATCCTTGGGTTTTCTAGAATTAACACCATTTTAACTACAGCTCCAATAAGAGTAATAATGACCTTGGGCCTGAGGCCTCCTGCCACAGTGTTAGCATAGTGAGATGCAAAAGGCTGAATTTGTAGTCAGAATTTCAGTTAAAGTCCCAATCTGCTTTTTACTAGTATGATGACCCTGGGCACATCATTTTACTTTTCTCAGCCTTCCTCAAGTGGAAAATTAGGAGACTGGACTGGATGGCTTCTAAAGTCTTTTCCAGCTAAAAACCTATGATCTGATGGTCCTCATTATTTCAAAGGGGTTAGGTCTATATCAATATATGCATGGTCTATTGTTGAATTTCCCTTTTTATGATAAATGTTATGCCATGGCGATATGGATGGCTAGAACGATACAGTCTATAGCCATTGCCTACTCATCCTGGAATCAAATCCATGATATTTGCTTTTCAGCACAGAACTCCAGTCAACTGAGTTAATTCAATCAGGGTACATGGATAAAATGAGACCATAAAAGCTTAAGCAAGCTGAGAGTAAGAATATAATGACATTAAATAACTATCTACAAATATAACACCAAATAGTCCAAGAATAAGAATAATGTAATATCACTATATGATTCAATCATCACATTATACATGTATTATATTATCATTATCATAAGTTATTATATTATCACTAAATAAAATGGCCTCTTCTTTTGTTACTTGACTAAAGCAAGAGGGTCCTCAAGACCTCATTTCTAGGTAGACAAGACACCTTTTTTTTTTTTTTAGTGAGGCAATTGGGGTTAAGTGACTTGCCCAGGGTCACACAGCTAGTAAGTGTTAAGTGTCTGAGGTGGGATTTGAACTCAGCTGCTCCTGACTCCAGGGCCAGTACTCTATCCACTGTGCCACCTAGCTGACCCAAGACACTTACTCTTTATATGGTATTACTTAGTGCTGGAACAATCATGTGAAGCCTAAAATCTAAGTAAATATATCTGTATTATGTAAAGATGGAGGGAAAAAAAAAGTTATTGAATTCTAATGCAAATGAACTAGTATGATAATAACCTACATAAGATCTGAGTTCAAATCCAGCCTCAGATACCTACTAGCTGTGTGACCCTGGACAAGTCATTTGACTTCTGCTTGCCTCAGTTTCCTCATATATAAAATGGAGAAAATATATCATCTCCTTCCAGGATTGTTGTGAGGATCAAATGAGATGACATATAAAAGCACTTAGCATAATGCCTGGCACAGAAACGGCACTATATAAGTGTTAACTATGCAAAATGCTTTCTTCACAACACCCCTCTGAGATGGGTGGTATAAATAGTATTAAAACTACATCTCTGGGGCTGCTAGGTGATGCAGTGGAGAGAGCATCACCCTTGGAGTCAGAAGGACCTGAGTTCAGATCTAGCCTAGCTAGCGGTGTGACTCCAGGCAAGTCACTTAACCCTAACTGCCTCCAAAAGTACAAAAAACAAAACAAAAAAACTGCAACTCAGAGAAGGTAGTCAAGGGTTTTTAGCTAAGAAATGTTAAAGAGCTGGGATTTTCACTTGGGGTCTAGTTCTCTTTCCATTCCTCCCATAGGCTCTATGAGGAATGTCACAACTCTTTCATTTTGGGAGATGGGTGGGGCAGCCAACATACCGGCATCCAAAAGCAACTTCACAATCTCGAAGTTGGAGTGGGAGACACTGTAGTGGAGGGCTGTGTTTCCATTGCCATCGGCCATGTTGATGATGTACTGCAGGACCTCAGGGGAGACCTCCTCAAAAGCAGCGATGTAGTCCCCAACCATGGCAGGGATGGCTGCCTTCTGACTTGATACCCGAAACCATTCATGCTGGATGGTATTGAGACAGAATCGCTGCCAAAAAAACCAAAAGGGTTATTAATCATTTTACCCCCACTTCTATTTATAGGTTTTCTAAGTCCCAAGCTAACAGTCAGGAAACCAAGACTTTTTTAGTCAAGTGTAGGCAAGAATCTAGTCTCAGAAACAACTAATCCAAAGTAGGAGCTAGCTCCTACTTGCCTGGTCAATGTTAACAAACAAAATCCCATGTTTCTGGGCCATCACAATGACTGGGCAAATGAGATCAGCATTTAACAGGTGAGTTGCTGATAATATTAATGTGGGCCCCCAAACCAAAGAAGACCTATAAAAAGACACTTTCCCTTGACTTCTTAGAGGAGGTGCGGTACCATGGGTTTGGAGTATCACCTAGAACGCTGGACTTTTTCAATATGTTGGTTGTGCTGAATTTTTTTCCCCCTTTCATTTTTCCTTCTTTATTATAAGAGATGACTTACTAGGACAGAGAGATAGGGAAGGATAAATGGTTAAATAGAGATGATATAAAAAGAGAGTATCAATAAAAATAAATTTTAAAATAATGTATACATTTCAAGCCCTTATATATACTTTACAAATGAGTTCCCCCAAATATTACATCAACAGAATCTCTGATGTCCCCAACTGTACTTGGCAATACTGCCTCCTTCTTCTGACCAACCCCACCCTGAGTCACAACATGGGACAATATTAAAAATAGCAGCAACTCGCCTTTATATTTAAAAACCACATGAAATGCAGTATCCCATGTGATCCTTGCAACCATGTTGTCAAGATTGTAACGCTAAGTATTATTATGCCCATTTTACAGATTTAGGTAACTTAATTTTGAGGAAGGGCAACTGAGTGATGCAGTGGATAGAGTGCCTAGCCTGGAGTCAGGAAGACCCATCTTCCCAAGTTCAAATCCAGCCTCAAGACACTTACTAGCTGTGACCCTGGGCAAGTCATTTAACCCTTTCTGTCTTGGTTTCCTCCTAGGTAAAATGAGCTGGAGAAGAAAATGGCAAATTACTCCAGTATCTATGTCAAGAAAACCCCAAATGGGGTCATGAAAAGTCAGACATGACTGAAAATAACAAGTTTGAGTAAGCAAAGTTAAAGTTAAGTTAGAGTCAGTAAATGGAGGAGCTGGGGCATGAACCTAAGCCCAAGGCTCTTTAAATTGTTTCCTCAAGTGTGAAGTGGTAGATACTATCAGCTGTAGTCATCTGTTAAGTGGTTTGCTGAACATTTGGGGAAAATGCAATTTGTTGAGTGGGTTTGTTATGATTATTTGTTGGGAAGTATAGGTTCTGTCAAAACCAAATCTACCTCCAAACCCTCACAAATTTTAAAAGAGGAAACAAAACTGTGTTTTTTCTCTACCAATGTGTTTCTTTACCAATGTTCACACCAAATTACTTGCATAAAAATTCATTCAACAAATATTTACTAAGCACCTGACATGTACAGCTAGGTAGTTCTAGAGTACTAGACCTGTAGTCAGGATGACCTGAGTTCAAATCTAGCCCCAGATAACTTCCTAGCTGTTTCACCCTGTACAAGTCACTTAACCTGTTTGCCTCGGTTTCCCCATCTGTTAAATGAAGATAATAATAGTACTTACCTCCCAAGGTGGTTTTGAGGCTCAAATGAGACAATTGTAAAATGCTTAGTATAGGACCTGTCACATAAAAGGTGCTTAAAAAATGCCTGTTCTTGGGCAGCTAGGTGGCACAGTGGATAAAGCACTGGCCCTGGAGTCAGGAGTACCTGAGTTCAAATCCGGCCTTAGACATTTAACACTTACTAGCTGTGTGACCCTGGGCAAGTCACTTAACCCCAATTGCCTCACTAAAAAAAAAAACAAAAACAATAAAAAAAGGGGCAGCTAGGTGGCACAGTGGATGGAGCACAGGCCCTGGAGTCAGGAATGCCTGAGTTCAGATCTGGCCTCAGACACTTAACACTTACTAGCTATGTGACCCTGGGCAAGTCACTTAGCCCCAGTTCCCTCACTTAAAAAAAAAAAATTAAAAAAAATGCCTGTTCTCTTCACTGTTTTTTCAATATGGCCATTGTGTTGGGACATTTCCTTAGATCTCTGGAATTTGTTTAATGTTAACTTTGTTTACAATTTTAATCTCTAAAAGCTAATCATCATCTTCCTTCTCTGCCCCACTCTAGTGATATTACTAAATTGATTGGTTTTGGTGGGTTTATGTAATTACATCAAATATTTCATAAGATGACCACATGGTATTTTAAAAAGAAAATATAGAGGCCGCTAGGTGGCACAATGGATAAAGCACCGGCCCTGGATTCAGGAGGACCTGAGTTCAAATCCAGCCTCAGACACCTGATGCTTACTAGCTGTGTGACCTTGGGCAAGTCACTCACTGCCCCCCCCAATAAATAAATAAATATACATACATATATATGTGTATGTATATATATATATATATATATATATATATATATATATATATATATATATGTATATATACTTTGCTAGTCACAGAAGCAGAGAGGCTCTATAGTCTGAGTCAAATAAGCCCAAGACAGGGAGTCAGGAAACCTGGGTTCTAATCCCAACTCTGTCATTAAGTGGCCAGTCCTGGGTAAGCCACAACTTATCTAGATTTCAGTTTTCTAACCTGTAAAATGACAGGGCTGGTGTAGGGTGTTCCAAAAATGGAATATATGAGAGCACGATTTTTTTTTTTTAATTTCAGAGTTTATTTAAAGGTAAGTACTGATATGCAAGAATGCAAATGGTCCCATTTGTTTGGGCCAGTCCACAAAGCTCTTCTAATTCTAGTTTTCTCTGATGCTGTGAATTTAAAAATCAATATTTTTTATTGAGCTTCTAGCTCAGTTTCTACTTTGCTCAGTTGTTATGTAACTATACCAGTCACCACAGAGACTTCATGTGACTGTCAAGAAGAGCTTTCTGAATGCCCCTAAGCCCTGGGCTACCAGAGAAGGGAAGAGTCACAGTTTCAGCTGAGTCAGAAAGCCAAAGAGTTGGCAGGCAGGATTTGTCAGAATCAATCATTGTGGTAGAACACCGAAGCCAATCTTTCCTGGGACATTCAGAATTAGCAAAGCAACCTTAATCCACTTGTTTTCAGTTGTTTCAGAAACTCCTCCTCGAAATGTGAGAAGGCCACCGTGGTTGTTCTTAGGGTTAAGAATAGTTGCAGCATGCATTCCACATCAGAAGATAATATGCAGTTTTGTAATAAAAAGGAATGCTGACTTCTGCCCAGGCAGCAAGCTTTTAAAAAACAAAGAAAGAAAGAAATGTGCCTCAAATCCTGGCATGCTGATCTCTAGACCACGATGATCCTGAAAACAGAACCAGAATAGGCAGATGCAAAGAGCCTGAACCTCATGCACGTATAATTCCATTTCTGAGTACATGCCTCCAAGATGAATACACACTCCCAAGAAAAGTACAGGGTGGGTAAAGAATCTCCTGAGACAGAATGGAAGTAAATGGTCACTGGGTTTGTTGCACAGAGAAGAGGCAATGCAACTCATACTTGGCCCTCTCAGTCCTTTTATGGTTCAGGGGAGGAGGAGAAGGTAGCAAAGAAAAATAGCTTTAGGGGCAGATGTTGGCTAGTATGTGAGTAATAGTTCACACCAACATCAACTTCACAGAGACCAGAAATGGTGACTGTACTTTGGTGTAGCTTACCATATCTTTGCTGGTCAGGGCTTTAGGATCATTGATGTTATTTTTCAGTAGATTACATGCAGAGAGCATCTTTTCATTTAATTCATACCTAAAGATAAAAAGAATATAAGCCAATTGGTTTGGCGTGATTCTTACAACAAATTCTTTAATCCTTTAAATAAGAGGTCAAATAGCCCAGCTGAAACCTCAGGTATAGTCCTGGCCCCTGAAGATTAAAGAAAAGGGCTGACCAGTACCTGAAACTTCGTACTTGGCTTTTACATTCACCTCCAGCTTCTAGTCTTTATTGAACTAAGCTGTTTAGTTCTTATAATGAAATTTTTTTTTTTTGCTTTTCCAAAAGTTTTGGATACAAATATCAAAACAGAGGATTAAGTTTAAAAATTATTATTTATTCCCTAATAATAGGCTTAAATATAATTTACATGTATAAATAAAAGTTATTTATATGGATAAATGAGTTATTCGTCCATATAAAATATTATTTATACATATAAAAATTATTCATACATATAAATAGATTATTTACACACAAACAAAAATTATTTATAATTATAAATAATAAAATAAAAAAATTATTATTATTCATATACAAGAGTTATTATATACATTTTATATTTTTATTTGTACACTAGGATATACCATACACTGGGAGCACATTTTATTGATCTGAAAAAGTAAATGCTTGTTTTGGTTGCTGGGGAACAAAAAGTGCTTCTTTCAAGGTGAAAACTTAAAAGTCAGAACAAAAGTCTGAATGACTTGAATACACTTGCAGATAAATATAGACACTTACCTTCTAATTCAGCTTCACTTTTACTTGCCAAATAAAAATGAATGGATCTTGGAGGGGCTGTTTGTACTTATAATGAAGTATCACAATGTATTATTCATCTATTCTCTTCAATTCTTAGCTTTTTCCCCCTTTTTAAAAAAGATTCTACTCCAGATTTGTTGGTAAGCCTTACAAGGTCTTGCACCCTCAGCTAAGTATATTTCAGAAAATCAGATCTTTTATTTGGGAATTTATTTCAGTTAATGATTGGTGATGTTTCCAAGTCTACTCCTAGTGGTATTCTCCACTGGTCAAGTTACAACAAAATAATGAAAGCTGTCTGACACACAGCCAACAATTCTGTAATAATGGGTTAGTGATATCTGAAAGAAAATAAATGGCTAGAGATAAAGCTTTTTTCTAAAA
This sequence comes from Dromiciops gliroides, assembly GCF_019393635.1. Classification (NCBI taxonomy): domain Eukaryota; kingdom Metazoa; phylum Chordata; class Mammalia; order Microbiotheria; family Microbiotheriidae; genus Dromiciops; species Dromiciops gliroides. Next base: position 577,692,738 of record NC_057861.1, on the reverse strand, counting down.
AAAAAAATTAAAACCTTTTGTAATTTCAGAAGTCTCTATGGTGATCAGAAGTCAAATCATCTTCACCATCAAGCTATGTGGCCGTGGTCCCTAGCTTGCCTGTTATAGAATGAATAGAAATGTGAACATTGGTCTCTTTATCAGCTTTCTTTTTAAGGCTCTCTGGACAATAATTGTTCTAATTAGACAACTTGATTGTACCTGAAGTAAACATTATACATATGATAGGGAAAAGGGGAAGGGAAGAGGAATGTACCACACCTCTCTCTGATTTCCACCTTCTCTGGTTTGTTTTCTTGAACCTTTATCTCATTTTCCTCCATACCGACGGACCTGAAACTTTCAACATTAACTGCATGGTGCCCTTCCGCCATTCCCTGAGTGTCCTCCTCCACTTCCTCCTCCTCTTCAAGGACATCACATTCATCATCTGACTCGGAAGAAGAGCTTTCATCTGAGCTGGAATCATCGCTTGAGGTTGTTTCATACCTAGGTGGCAATTGGGATTTCAGGAGATGCACAGCTGTGTCCAGACAGACCCAGTGACATGACTTAGAAATTTCTATTAGGGTATAGGTTATGAGGGTTAGTGGAAAGAACACTGGTCTCGGGGGTCAGAAGACCAACATTTTAGTCCTGTCTGCCACTATCTGTGTAAGTGGGAGCAAGTTACTTGACTTTTCTGGCCTCAGTTTCTTCATCTGTAATATGAGGGGTCTGGGTAAGATAAGATATTCTAAGGTCCTTACAGCTCTACAGTTTTATGTAGGGAGCTCTTGAAATAATACCAATGGTTTAGGACTTTAAACTTTATATCCCAAGTTATAAAGACTGATCCCTTCAAAAGTCATTTAAAGTCCTGTAGCTTTATGAGTTGAGGACACTAAAAGAATTCTGAAAAGAACAAAATGTCCTGGGCAAGCAATGGATATGATGCATAGCTTAAGAAAAAAATTCCATCACATCTACTGCAAAGTAAGGAAACACCCTTATGAACCTATTTTAAAAGTCAACCAGGTCTTAAGTTGCCCAACTCTAAATTTTATTTCTCATTCCTTTCATTCTTTCCTTTCCTTTTTTTTTGGGGGGGTGGTGGTGGTGGTGGTATGTGGATGGGGATGGACCAGATAGAACAGAATGGATCAAAATACAGATGTTAATTGTAGGTGCCTCAATGCTCAATCTAAATTTGTTTTTCTTCCAAGTGCCTCTATAAGAATTTTTATGCTATTTGGTTCTCTTCGCACTGGTTGGTTGGCTTGGGCCATTTGTGGGAAATGTGGCTAACTTATGAGATGTAGGGGAGAAAGGACCTTTTGGAAAAATAGAAAAACACAACCAATTATAATTGGATACAGCACACTCTACTGTATGATACCATAGTCAGAAGGTCCCTGACATGGCTGCTTATTAAATTAAAAGGTCTGTCTTTCAAGCATGGAAAGTTAAGTCTTAAAGCAGAAAGCCAATTCAATCATGGTCCTTTGTTTTCTTTCTTTGCTATGTTCTGAATTCTGACAATAAACTAAATGTGCACCGTTCAAGGACTATCTGGAAACCTGCTGTGGTAATATTTTCGGACAGGTTATTTTTCTTTAGCAATAAATTAGAAGTGAAGATGAAATTTGCTCATTTTTATCAGATGCCCCTTATACAAAAGACATGAGTTATCAAGAAGATGAGAGAGAAGAATCTCCAAATATGACTTCCTTGGGTATTGTTATCTCCAATCATAGGCTAGAGTAGCCGCAGCCTGGAGGGTGATTTGACACAGGAAAGAAGGAAAAGAGACAGGCCAGCATTAAGAGAAACAGCATCACTCTTGGGTCTTACCCTCCATTGATGCCAACAAACTGAAGATTCTTTTTTGTGTTGTTGGATTCCTTTTTCCCATCTTTCTTCATAATAGACTTAAGTGTACTGTCACTATTGGCACATACTGCAAAAAAAGAAAACAGCCAGGAATTTACATCAATACCAAATAGACACAAGACAAAAATCATCATATGCATTTGTTGTATGTCTGTGTATGCTACCACAATTTGGGGCAAGTATGCTTGGAAAAAAATGAAGCAAAGCGTGTTGGAGAACTGTGGTTGTATGGAGAAAACACCATTCTTTCAAAATTACATTAAAAACACTTCTGGACCAGAAGTGCAGAGTGAGATGAGACCATACTTTTTTAGTGTGGCTATGTTTTGCTTAAATATACTTATTCATTACAAGAAAGGGGGAAAAAAAAGAAAGAAGCAAAATTGTATAAAAACTACACATGATATTAGAAGGAATTGCAGGAGAGGGTGAGTACAAAGCAAGGTATTTTTGTTGTTTTGTGTTAAATTTAAGAAACAGTGATAGCTACCACTTATATAATGTTTTATGGTGTGTGTGAATCACACAGCTACACAAGTGTCTGAAGCCAGTTTTGAACGTGGGTCTTCCTGATGCCAAGTACCATGCTCTACCCACTATACCACCTGATTGCCTCACTAAAACAAACTAATAGAACTTTACAGTTTCACAATCAATCCACCTTTTCTGTCCTTTGTACATTATCATGTTTATTAAGTTCAAAATTAAAAAATAAAAAACCCATCTTTTTTGACCATTTAATTAATTAATTTTTTTCTGAATAGAATTTATTTTCCAAAATATATGTAAAAACAAATTTTGACATCAATTTTTAAAAAAAACTTGTTCCAAAAAAAGTGTTCCTTCTCTTCCTCCCTCCCTTCCCACCCCCCACCCCCCATCTTTGAAGGAGAAAAACAGCTGTTGTCGGATCAAATTTCTTTTGCCTTTAAAGCAGTACCAAGAAATGAACACGAAATTTCATCTCCTATACCTGTGGTATCTTTAATAACGAAACTCACAGGTAAGAGAACTACCTCCACCAAGGCTGATCAGGACCTTCTGTGTAATGTATAGTCTTTTTTGGGGGGGAAGGGGGGGCACAGCACGCAGGGCAGTGAAGGTTAAGTGACTTGCCCGGGGTCACACAGCTAGTAAGTGTTAAGTGTCTGAGGCCGAATTTGAACTCAGGTCCTCCTGAATCCTGGTCTGGTGCTTTATCCACTGTGTCACCTAGGTGCCCCCTGTAATGTATAGTCTTACAGGTTTCCTAGGCCACTGACAAGTTTATTTATCTAGATTCACAACTTGAAGTTAGGTTCAGTTCACCTCTCTACTAGGTGCATGCTCACTCTACATACAGTAGGTACTTAATAAATGTTTGTCCAATTACATTTAATTGGATGGCTAGCAATGTTTAACATGGAACTGTGGTGTTAAGAAATAGATTTAACAAGTGTGTGGAATTACCATAGAGGCCAGCAGCAATCTGATCATCTGTTAGGTTAACTGGAGATGTCCTGTCTTGAGAAAGTAAGGACTCTTGGCCAGAGCTAACTCCTACCACGGTAACCTTTGTCCCTTTTGTGGTCCCAGCCTCTTGTTCATGCGTTGTGATCTCACCATTTGAAGTCACAACTGATGAAGTAACTCGACTGTTAGCTATACATTCCAAGTTATGTCCTGGTAGAAAAGAGAGAGAATGAAGCAAAAATAGAAGCATTTAGGCTTGGGGTAAATATTATATCTAAATGCCAATATTCTAAACACACACACACACACACACACACACACACACACACACACACACACACACACACCCATCAATATAGTGGACAGAATTCTGGAGCTGGAGTAGGGAAGACTCCACTTCCTGAGTTCAAATCTTGCCTAGGATACTTACTAGCTGCGTGACCCTGGGCAAGTTACTTCACACTGTTTGCCTCATTTTCCTCATTCAGAAAATGAGCTGGAGAAGGAAATGGAAAAGTACTCCAGTATCTTTGCCAAGAAAACCCCAAATGGGGTCACAAAAAGTTGGATACAACTGAAAATGACTGAACAACAGCAACAAAAAATCATTGAGTTAGGAGATTAAATGTTATAGCCAAGATCCCTATGGCAAGGGATGGGGGTGGGGGAAGGGCATTACCCCCCAAAGCTTACAACTTAATTGCAAATGTAAAAAAAAATCTGATTTTTTTCTAAGAAAATAAACTAAACTTTATTCATTCTCCATTCTCAATTCCCACTCTCTGAATTAGTTCAGTGTCTCATTCAATTCAAATGATATTTACGGTTTCTACCTGTACATACCCTTCCTTCCAGTCACACAGCCCCCAACCCTAGATCAGGCCCTCATCACTTCTTGCCAGACTACTGACTGCAGCAGCCCTCTGTCTGTTCTGTCTCAAGCCTCTTCCACACTTCAATCCCTCCTCTACCTAGGCATCACAGTGATTTTCCTAAAGAATGGATCTGTCTGTGATGCCTTAAAGTCGCTAATACTTCCAGGATCTGTTTGTTGTTAAAGTTCTTCCAAAGTTGACCCCTTCTATCCTTCCAGTCTCTACCACACTCTGATCCAACCCCACTGACCACCTTGCTGTTTCTTACACACTATCTTCCATCTTCTATCTCATGCTCGGAATGCTGTCCCTCATTTCCCACTTTTGGGAGGAACTTTTGCCAGTCATCAGCTGATAATGCCTTTCCTCCCAGATTTCTTTCCATCTACTTGTATATGTACCTTGTGTGTACATATACAAATCATTTACATGTTGTCTCTTTGTTAGAATGCGAGTCCCTTAAGGACTAGGGCTGTCTGTCTTCATATCTCCAGTGCCCAGAGCACAGTGATAGGCACTTAACTTCTTGTTGCCTGACTGTGTACAGGCCACTGTATTAAATAAGCATTGGAGGGGCAGCTTGGAGGGGCAGCTAGGTGGCGCAGTGGATAGAACACTGGCCCTGGATTCAGAGGGCCTGAGTTCAAATCCAGCCTCAGACCCTTGACGCTAGCTTTGTGACCCTGGACAAGTCACTTAACCCCAATTGCCTCACCAACCCCCCCCCCAAAAAAACCAAAAAACAATAAGCATTGGAAAAGCTGCAAAGATAAAGCACAATTCCTGTCCTCAAGAAGTTTACAATTTTGCATAAAATTACAAAGTAGGTGTATTGGAGAGGTGTAAAAAAAATTGTTCTGAGGTATGAGGGGTAAAAGTCTCTCATTGCTCCTAAATTATTCTAAAAGACTCCAACTCATCTTCCTGCCTTTATCCATCCTGCCAGACTCATCAAACTAAAGCAATTAAAAACAAACCCAAACCACATCTCTTGTCCCTTCAAGAACCTATAATGGTTTTAAATTCCCAATCAGATCAATTCCTAATCCCTCCTTTTCATTAAAAAAAAAAATCTGTAAAACTAAGTCACTGCACCCTGTTTGCCTCAGTTTCATCTGTACAATGAGCCAGGGAGGGAAATGTCAGGCACTTCAGTATCTTTGCCAAGAAAACCCCATATGGGGTCACAAAGAGTCGGGACAGGACTGAACAACAACACAACCATATATATAGTGCTCTGAAGTCTGCAATGCTTTCTACAGTCTGACCTAGACAGTCTTTACCTATTCACCCATGATTTCATGGCTCAAAACTTCATTTCTGTTGTTCTCTCGTTTCCCTTCCTTTCCCGCCACGTTATTTAGAGCCAAATATTTAATTGGCTCTGGAAAAAGAGAAAAACAGTTTTTGGTTTAAAACAAAAAGCCAGCCAAACTAGGAATAATGTTCTAAAATACATGGCAAACAATGCTATTATTTCCACCAGTCTGTGCCTCCGTCTCCTTTGCCTAAACTCTCAGGGTGCTGATCTATACTACAAATAGAGTGAAAATCAGCTTGTATTTTCTCTAATTGCTTTTTGTGTTCCCCATCAGTTTGTAAATGGCTTGCGGATGGGTGTTCCGTGGTATGCTTCTTTCATGTCCTTTTCAGGGGCCAGGAGCACCCTAAAATTCCATTATTGCTTGAATTCATTTGAGGGGGGGGCACGGCGATGAGGGTTAAGTGACTTGCCCAGACTCACACAGCTAGTAAGTGTCAAGTGTCTGAGGCTGGATTTGAACTCAGGTCCTCCTGAATCCAGGGCCAGTGCTTAATCCACTGCGCCACCTAGCTGCCCCTACTTGAATTCAATTTAAAGGCATTTTGAATGCAAACTTTGAGAGCTCCGTTTTAGATTGTTTCTTTAAGAGAAAGACCCTGCTGAATTAGTCATTTTCCTATATTCATAGGATCACAAGAGAGAGAGCTGGGAGGGATTTTAAGCACTATCTAGGAAAGAATACTTAGATTCAGTCAGAAGGCATGAGTTTGGATTCCAGCTGTGCAACTTTCTAACATTATGATTACACAGAGGTGTGCTGGTAGATTGTTTAGCAACCAGCTTTCTGTGGGGGACGGAGGGGAGATGGGCTCAGGACACTTTTAAGTTTAATCTACATTACTAACATTGTCACCCATCACTTTCTTAAGTCTAGAAAAGCAATAAATCAAGCCCTGATTTGTAGCATTTGCCAGTTTCTAAAGCGTAAATGTTCACAGTGAAAATTTAACAACCAGCTCTCATGAGTCTGTATGAACAGACTCCAGTATACGTGGTGTTGAGTTGTTTCAGTCGTGTCCCCATTTGGGGTTTTCTTAGCAAAACTATTGGAGTAATTTGCCATTTCCTTCTCCAGCTCATTTTACAGATGAGGGTTACTAGTGACTGTCTGAGACCACATTTGAACTCGGGGCTTGTATAGATCAGTTAATCTCTGACCTTCAGTTTTCTCATCTGTGAAATAAAAGGTGTGGGCTAGATGACCTCTGAGGTCATGTTCCAGCAGTAAACGAATAATTATGTGATCTTAGTTCAACTCCTTATTTTTATATATGAGGGAAATGAGGTCTAGAGAGTTCACATTATTTTCCCAAAGTCACAAAGGTAAAAAGGCATTTATATAGCACCTACTATGTGCCAGGCACTATACTAAGCATTCAACAAACATTATTTCATTTGATCCTTTTTTCTTTTTTTTTTTCTTTTCTTTTCTTTTTTTTTGCGGGGCAATGAGGGTTAAGTGACCTGCCCAGGGTCACACAGCTAGTAAGTGTCAAGTGTCTGAGGCTGGATTTGAACTCAGGTCCTCCTGAATCCAAGGCTAGTACTTTATCCACTGTACCACCTAGCTGCCCCCTCATTTGATCCCTACAAGAACCCTGCAAGGCATTTTACAATTGAGGAAATTGAGCCAAACAGAGGTTAAGTGACTTTTCCAGGGTTATAAAAGTAGTTTTCCAGGCTGGATTTGAACACAAGACTTCCCGACTCATCACTCTAGCCACTGTACACCTGGCTGCCTCAGTATGCATCAAAACTGGAATTTGAACCCAGATATTCTAATGCTAAGACCAATGAGCTTTCCACTGTCAAACAGTACTTCCCATTTAAACAGCACTTCTTTTTTTTAATAGTTTATTATTCTAGCTCAAGTCAGAGGTAACTTATCTCTATTACTATCAAATATCTTTCAGAGTGTATTTACACTGGGCCTGACCTTGAATAGATCAAACAACAGCTCTCTGAATGTGGGCAGGCCCCTAGGTATTTGTGAGGCAGGCAAACTATAAAAGGTTCTCAGATGCAAAAGTCCAACTAGATATAACCATGCTCATACCAAAATTTCATACAAAATTTCTATTCCACCGCCAGAAGTGGCACAGCTTCAAAGACGCAAATTTGGGGTTCAGGGTTAAAATTCCTACCAATGAAAGTTACACCCAAATGGAACTTTTTGCTTTGGGAGGTCACAGGATTACAGAGGCTTAAAGGCTTTAAGGGAGATTAGGCAAAGGGAAAGTCGGGTGGGGGGGGCGGGGCGGGGTATTTGGAAAATCCACCAAATTAGCTGGCTTGTGGCCAAACTAGGGAGGGTGGGAGGGCCCTTAAGGTCCCTTCTGGGGTCGCTAAACTATAACGCCATGGACCCCATTTGGGTTTTTCTTGGCGAAGAAAGTGGACTGGTTTGCCATTTCCTTCTACAACTCATTTTATAGATGAGGAAACTGAGTTAAGGGTTAAGTGACTTGCCCAGGCTGGACTTGTACCCTGGTCTTCGGGACTCCAGGCACAGCACTCTATTCACAGAACCATGTAGCTGCCCCAAGTGCATAATGAAGGTGGGGGAACTAAGTTACTTTACATCTGGGATTCAGTTTTCCCCTCTGTAAAAGGAGGTGGTTGGAGTAGATGACCATTAATGTCCCTTCCAGTTCCAAATGCTTATGAGTCTATAACTAATCAGGAGGAGCTGCTACTTTAGTTAACATTCCTGGATAACAAATTACAAAAAGTTCATACTTAACAAAAGCTGCTCAAGGGGGCGGGGTGGGGGGAAAGGGGGAGAAGAGAGGATTTGAGTAGATGGTCACCATTGTGGTTACTTCTAGCTCAAGATCTGTGATCCTAGGATCTTCCTTTTCAATACTTAAAAAAAAAAAAATCCCTGATTTCACTCATGAGGGAATACCCTATACAGCTTGAACTCCATGCTTTAGCAGTTAGGTTCATTAATTTCTGTGGCCAAAAGACTCATCACCTGATGTTAACCTTCTGGTCATTAACCTCTTCCACATTTAGCCAGGTTGGTCCTTGGACAAGACATAATCTATTGTTATTCAGCTGTTTCAGTTGTGTCCCCATTTGGGGTTTTCTTGGCAAAGATACTTGAGAGGTTTGCCATTTCCTTCTCCAGCTCATTTTACAGATGAGGAAACTGAGGCAAACAGGGTGAAGTGAGTCGTCTAGGTTCACACAGCTAGTAAGTGTCTGAGGCTGGATTTGAACTTGGGAGATGAATCTTCCCGACTCCAGCTAGGCACTCTATCCACTGCACCTAGCCACCCAACTCAAAGCCTCTCTAATTTGATAGAAGCTGCTTAAGTTGGTTCTCCATTGCCAGCAAGAAATAGCCTTTCAGAACTGAGTCACCTTTATGCCCTAATGAGAGTTCAGTGAAATATTTCAGTAGAGGTTTCAGATAAAGATAAAGCCTCCTTAATATTGTGTTCATGTTAATTCTACAATACATTTAGTAGCTATTGTAGGTAGTAACCATAAGAACTCAGACTATGCATCATGAGATAAAAAATTTGAAATATTAACCATAATCTAGCATTTAAAAAAAAGTTACATTATCATAGAATAATGAAGCTGGAAGAGATCTTGAGAAATGATCTCTTCCAGCTACATTTATGGTAATTATTCATTCAGAATGTGTATCAGTGACTAGTATACATTAATTCATCTCTTCTGTGTTACGAAATGGAATTTTAAAAGAACAATCACATTCTGTGTTGATTAATTCCAGAAGAACTCGGCATGCCAACCCATATTTCTGTATTTAATTGTGTGTACCTTCCTGAAAACACAGATATGAACAACATGGATGAATTAATAAGCCAGGTTACAAAACCAAATTTCAGTTCAGTCCAAGATTATTTTCAAAGAATATCTAACATGCTGGTCTATGGCAGGTAGGGCTGAAGTTTGCTCTGCTGATGCTGTATTCTAAGCATTCACTTTGGACCTTTCAACATAGTCTGGCCAAAGGGAAAGAACTGATTTGATGTTGGCCAGGATGTCAGGTCATGTCTCATGCCAGATGTGGGTTTGTTTTTTTTTTTTAAATGAGTAAAAGGTGGGAATAATACCTGAACAACTTATTTCCTTTTTGCATGTTTTAATCATTCTGGGGAAGTAGAAAGTCAGCATTCTTCCTGTTAAACAATCTGTAGCTTGAGTATCACATATTCATTCAGAGTTTCCCCTAAGAATACTCTTGGAAGTCAGTGTCTGTAGCTATTACTGATCGAAATGGCCAGTCAAGTTGAAAGGCTGAAACCAACCTTTCTGCTTAAAAACACCCAGACCCTGGATAGGGACACTTTCAGGGATTATGGCCATGTTTAGGGTCATTTTTATTTCATGAAGACGTGCCTGGGATGGTCACAAATGTAAGGAAGGGCAGAAACTTACTTAGAAGTGAGCTAAAAAAACAAAACAAAACAAAACAGCAAAACCAGATTGGATTAAAAATCAGATTCTCCCTCATCACTGCCCCACCTACCTTTAATTACACATCCTCCCAAAACCTGACCCAGAAAACCCACTTATACTGGATTAGCCAAAGGTGGGGTCAAGCCCATGACCTCTTACATCTTTGCTGATCCAGGCTGTGGTCTCACCTCTGAAACTTTCTATGAAGATACCAGACCACAATGGGCCTTTTTCCTTCTCCTGAACTACAGGCTTCCTACTGCTTTCTGCAAAGTTCCTTCAGAACAGACATCGCCTTCTAGGAGTCTAGGCTTCTAGGTAACCCTTCTCCAGTGTGCAATCTTATCTCCCTAACTAGATCAGAGGGCTGGGAAGGTCTTGTGTATGTTTGTATTCCCCAAGGTGCTTAGCACAATGCTTCACAAAGGGGGATCCACTGAATAAAGACTGTAGGAGATATGACCGAGCAATAACCAACTGATAGTAGTGATTCTCAAGCACCCCCTTGCCTTGCCCCCAGATTTATTACTCAGGCCAGGAAGTCTCCTCTTTCTGAGTTAAAATCAGGTCTTAGACACTTGCTAGCTGTGTGGCCCATGGCGAGTCACTTACCCCTGTTGGCCTCAGTTTCCTCATCTGTAAAATGAGCTGTATATTTGCTAAGCTCCCCTAAATGGGGTCACCAAGAGTCAGACATGACTGAAAATGACTAAACACCAACAAGAGATGTACATGTCTCTCTCTCTTTTTTTTTTTTTAGTGAGGCAATTGGGGTTAAGTGACTTGCCCAGGGTCACACAGCCAGTAAGTGTTAAGTGTCTGAGGCCGGATTTGAACTCAGGTACTCCTGAATTCAGGGCCGGTGTTCTATCAACTGCGCCACCAAGCTGCCCCTACATGTCTCTTTTAAAAAGATGAAAACTTCTTAAAGACAAGGGCCATTCTCTTATTTCTTTTTTTTATCCCCAGCAAGTCAAACAGTCCTAGCATACCAGAGGCACGCTGAAAGACTGCACTTGCAATTTTCCAAAAGTTTAAGTGAATTTTCATTTCTCAGGTCCCAGTACAGAAGGTTTTAAAAAATCAGCTTAGGCATTATTAAATAAGTAGCTCCATAAAAGTGATCACATAAAAGTTCTTAAATATTAGGGTTCTGTGAAGTTCTTCCCTTCAGAAGAAAGCGGGGCCTTTCTGCTGACACATTCTTAGTCAAAATTCAAGCCAAGGATATAAGGGAATAAAAAAGTCATAGGCATTTTTTGTGACCACACCAAAGATTTCTATTGATTAAAGTAGAAAAAGATTTCTCCTCTAATCACCGGGCTAACAAATTTTAAACTAAGATCTTTGCCTCTTTGGTGGCCAAGCACAGTGGAAAGAGTATATTACCGTATTAGACTTGACTGCGGAGAGGGAAGGAGAGAATTTGGAATTTTAAAAAAATGTGGAAAAAATAGATAAATGAAAAAGTGTATATTGGACTTGGAGCCAGAAAGTCCTGAGTTTGAATCCCACCTCAGATGATTACTGACTCTGTGACCCTGGGCAAGTCACTTGGCCTTGCTCAGCCTCAGTTTATTCATCTGTAAAACAGGGATAGTAACAGTAAGTACCTAGCTCTCTGAGTTGCTGTGAAGGTCAAATGAGATAAGATATAGTTATCCCTTCCTTATGGTGACTTTCCCCATTGCAGTTTCCATACATTAGGGCTGGGTATAAGGAATTAAATGGGAATTTTTTAGGAGTTTTGAAGAAGCCCCAGATGACACTCAAAGACCAGCAGAAGACACAGAAAAAGTTTAGAAACTCAGAAATGCATAAAATATATGTATAGTATTATATAGCATCAACATATTTTATCTTTTCATACTGTAATAATTCACATTTCTTCTCTGGTATGAAGCAAGGGCCAAAAAATTTTATGCGGATTTTCCAGATCATGGAGGCACTGCACCCATAATGCCAGCCATGTGCAAGGGATAACTGTATATAAAAAGGGCCTTGCAGATCTTAAATGGCTATTATCGTTGCCTCCATTCTAGGATTTCTAGGCTCAATATTTAATATTTAATTTTATCCTAAATTTTAATCTCAGAAAAAGTAGTCCTTGTCAATCATTGGGGGGGTGGGGGGGGCGCCTGGGCAGTGAGGGTTAAGTGACTTTCCCAGGGTCACACAGCTAGTAAGTGTCAAGTGTCTGAAGCCAGATTTGAACTCAGGTCCTTCTGAATCCAGGGCTGGTGCTTTATCTACTGTGCCACCTAGCTGCCCCCCTTGTCAATCATTAAGTATTTATTAAGCACCTACTATATGCCACACTAGGCTATGGCCCTTAGGGAGTTTATATTCTATGAAATGTCAAAACAATACACTCTAATCTCAAGATGTTATTGAAATTCTGTGATGAGGGAGTGCATACCACGACAAGTAACAGATACTATACATTCTCTGGGTTGGGGCAGGGCTGGGGGTGGGGGGAGCAGTGAAGAAAAACACAGACAGGTCAACTAGAAATACATGGTTCATTAATTATATAGATTACCCAGCTTTGGCCCAATGTCCATGCCCGGCAAGTGGGTTTAGCAATTACATAAACATGTAATTATATAAACATATAATTCACATACTATATAACAAAATGAAGATAAAGAAGACTATAAATAGAGAAGCTGCACTTGTGAGGAATGGATTTTTTAAAAGTGATGGCAGGCAGCCTATCCGGGCTGAGTTCAGCTGTTATTTACAATTTGATTTACATTTGCTCCGAGACAGCACGACAGCTATATTTTTAGAACATCTGTAACATCAGTGAGCATGTCTAGACTCATCCCTCTCTTTTTAAAAAGGAAAACAAAACAAAAACCACCACGACCTCTCAAACCAAACCCAGTGCCAATTATTTCAAGAAGAAAAGCACCAACCGTTTCTTCAAAGGATTTTAGAAGAACAGCTGAGGGAGACTTACTTTCCTCTTGATGGTTTGGTGATACCAAAGCGGATTTAAAACCAAGGCTCAGAACTAAAAAAAATCTCACATTCTAGAGAAATGGATGGAAAGAGCTTCCCCTTGTTTTTGCCAAATAAAAAGCACGACACCAGAAGACAGTGAATCATTTCACAACATGAAAAGGAGGGAGGAAGGGAGCAAGCACTGTGTTAAGTGCTTTACAAATATTTCACTTGATGACAGATGAGAAAGCAACAGCTTAGCAACAAATTTCAAATTTGTTTGCTAAATTCACTAAGAAAGAATCATTAGGATCCTAGATCTAGATGTGGATGGGACCTCAGAGGTCGTTCAATTGAAACCCCTTGTTTTACGAATGAGGAAAATGCAACCTAGCAGGGTTTGCCCAAGGGAAGACAGGTAATGAGGGTCTGTGGGTGCTTTGCAAACCTTAAAGCATAGATACATGTCTTATCAGGGTAATAATTCAACTGGCCTACAAGGTCTATGCTGAGTTTTGCACAGGTCACACAAATGTACCCTGCCCGCCACCTGGGATTCAAATTACATTTGGAACCGGATCTCATTTATTCCAATTCCCTCACAAACTTGGGGGAAAAAAGATTCTTAGGAATTTGAGAAATATCAACAAACATGAACATTTCTCCATCCATCATCTCTGTTATGAATAGCTGGTTGTTTTTGTAGATGAGGAAACGGAACACCAGAGGTGACGAGGTTTTTGCTTATAATCAAATGAGTAGCAAGCATCAGAGCTGTGATGTGAACCTGCCCTCTGGACCCAAGGCTAGAGCAATCTGACCAGGCTGTGTTTATGAAACCCAAGGTGTTTTTCTATAGCCCACTACACAGGCCTTTGAGGAGTCTATTAGAATCGGGTTGTATTCTCAGGTTTTCCAATGACTACATAACTTTGGACAAAACGCTTACCCCTTTTCCCTTCAGGATTCTCATCTTTATCAGGCAAATCTCTTGCTAAAATTGTTTGTGGTGTGTAATGACATCATATGTTTATAGTGATTACTAAAAATGTTATTATAATGATGTGAAGCTGCATTTAAGAAAAATAACTTCTGTATGATTTATTTGGTTATTTTCCAATACTTGTTGAAATGTCCAAAATACTGGCATCGCATAAGTAAATTATTTGTATTTATTCATGCCAGAACAACAGCTCCCTGTGGCCTAATTTCTATCTAGGGATTGCATGAGAAACAAAATACACTGCTATGATTCAATAGGTCCATTTTTTGAACAAGGGTGAGGGGCAATCCATGTTGCATTTTGACCCAAGCTTCATTTTTTCTTTCTTTTCCTTGTTCTTGGTAATCTCTGGTTGGTTGTAATTTGCAAACTGTGTTAACCGTATACCAGATAATGAAAACGTTAAATACAACGATGAGTTTGGCATTTTAATCTCAACTATTAAACACTGAAAATGGGGTAGGAAAGAGAGGGGAGGGCAATCTAGAGTACTTCCCAATACTCCCTAGCCTTAATGAATTGTCATGGGAAAGGCACCTTGCGATAATATTAAAACCACAAATGTGAATATATATATTTGGACTAGGCAAAGTTGTTCCTTGGTGTCTTTACAGGAACAAGGCATGTCAAGTTTTAGAGATGCTGCTAATTTTTAGCATATGAATCCTGTCTCATCAAAGACACATTTTTATTTTTTTTTATTTTTTTATTTTTATTTTTTTTATATGTAAAAACAAATTTATTTTAACATCAATTAAAAAAAAATTGTTCCAACTTCTCTTCCTCCTCTATTCCCACCCCCACCCACTAGAACTCAAGCATTTCAAAATAAATTATACATGAGTAGTCATGGAAAACATTCCCACATTAGCTAGATTGTGAGAAAAAACAGTCAAAAAACTCCCAAAACTTCAGACTAAGGAATTGTCAAAGAGAAAAAACATTTTTTTAAAAAATGTGTTTCCAGGGGCAGCTAGGTGGTGCAGCAGACAGAGCACCGGCTCCAAAGACACATTTTTAAGGATTAGTGAGATGTACATATTCATAGAGGAGTGTGAAGTGTCAGTATAACTGGAAATAGTCCAAGTGCTGTGTGCTGTGTGCTGTGTAACATACCCAGACAGACATTACTCTCTGTTCCCAGTTAATGATTTTATAGACCAGTCATTACAATGTTACACCTCAATATTTTTGGTAGGAATGTGAAACAGAAAGCTTAGCTAGGAAGAGAAAAGTCTTTATTAATAGATGATGTTTTCTATTGCACCTGTGTCTAGAGATATTTAAAGAGTTTATTTTGGACTTAGGATCTGACATCATGTTTTTAATGCCCTCCCTCCCCCAGTTTCCCCTTTTAGGTGCCTACCCACCCTTTAAAGTCCAATTCAAATGGGCTTTGAATGGAAAGCCCACTTCCTCCAAGAAGTCTTCCCTTAATCCCAAAATTGGCAATGACTTTACTGTTTGGACTCTTTATAGCACTTCACTATTTTCTTTCTTCCCTTCCCAATGGGGGTCACATAACTAGTAAGTAAATGTCTGAGGCCCAGTTTGAACACAGGTCCTCTTGACTCCAGGGCCAGGGTTCTATCCACTGTGCCACCTAGCTGCCCCTCTTTTGTTATTTTTCTCAAGTACATTTAAATGTTAATCCAATTTTCTGGGGTGGTGCCTTACCTCCTTTTATTAGTCTGTAAACTCTAAGGGGGCAGGGCTGTGTCCAAAGTAAACTTTGTATCTCCCTAAGCACCTACAGTCATGGTGTCCTGTATTTAGCCAGTACTTAATAAAGGTTTATAAGCATGGGTCTAGAATAAGGGGGAAGTAGATTTTTGCTTACCAGCTTTGATACCATTTTTCCTATCTCCACTTTCATAGACTTCCCAGCATCCTTATTCATTTGTTAGTCGAAGAAAGAAGAACAAGTTCAGTCTGTTCACTGGCTGGAGTATTGTTTTTTTGGAGGGTGGTGGTTGTTTTAAAATTGTAATAAACGACCTCTTTCTTTGCAACTGTGTAAAATGACTAAAATTTGTTTTGGGCCCAGATTTTCTTAGGGTATCCTTGTTCAAACATAAACAAGACAGAGGCTGAATCCAATTTAGCTGCCTTTTCAGAGAAACTTAAAACTCCTACACACATATATCACAGGGTCATGGATCTAAAGATGGAAGATACCCAAGAGATTATCTACTCCAAATTCCCTCCTTTTATAGATGAGGAACCTGGGACCTATTGAGGAGAAGTGACTTGCCTGACATCACAGAGGTGGGAAATTGAAGAGCTGGCATTTAAGCCAGGATGCTATGGCTCTAAGTTCCTATGTCTGGAAATTTGAAATCATGGCTTATTTAGAGAGAGGCAATACAAGTACAAGTACAAGGAGTGCTAAGACCTAGATTTGATTCCCATCTCCTCTACTTAGTATCTGTGTGACTTCATAAACTAGTCCCTTTATATTTCTCAGCCTTAATTTCTTTATTTGCAAAATATGGGGATCAATAATACTTCCAGGGCAGGTAGGTGGCACAGCGGATAGAATGCTGGGCCTGGAGTCAGGAAGACTCATCTTCCTGAGTTCAAATCCAGCCTCAGACACTTCCTAGCTGTGTGACCCTGGGTAAGTCACTTCACCCTGTTTGCCTCAGTTTCCTCATCGACAAAATGAGCTGGAGAAGGATATGGAAAACTACTCCAGTATCTCTGCCCAGAAAACCCCAAATGGGATTACAAAGAGTAGGACGATTGAGAAAGGAATAAGCAACAAAAACAACACTTGCAATACCTACGTTTTGAAAACCTTAAAGCTCTATAGGAAATGTGAGTTGTTATCATTAATATTACTTCAGTGCAAGAAAATGTTTGGTGACATTTATTTTCTTTTTTTTCTTTTCTTTTCTTTTTTGCAGGGCAATGAGGGTTAAGTGCCCAGGATCACACAGCTAGTAAGTGTCAAGTGTCTGAGGCTGGATTTGAACTCAGGTCCTCCTGAATCCAGGGCCAGTGCGCTATCCACTGTACCACCTAGCTGCCCAGACATTTATTTTCTATGTGTCAAAACAGCAGTATTATTTTCTCCTATAGTAGTCAGTTTGATTGCAAAGTAGGATTTCATTATACTCCCCCAAACATGCATACACATTTAAAACAAAGAGAAAGAAATGGCATTTAATGAACTGCCAAGTGAGTAATTGCCACTTTTAGAGAAACTGGTGAACATTTCTCTTACACCGGTTATAACAAGGGAAATGATTATACTGTCTTACTCATGGAAAAATAGATAACTCGGTCATGAAATCTTACAGGAGAACTAGAGACATTATTTAATAAGCTTAAAGAAAAACAGGTGCTAACAGGATCTTCTGTAGGAAAGGGAGGGAGAAAACCCTAAAATTTGTTGTCAAATTTGAACAGTAGAAAGAACTTTACCACCTCTGAAATTTCTTTGAGGATTATTTCCCATCTGTCGATTGGGGGAGGGGGGAGAGGGTGGGAGAGAAATGGTGACATAGGGAAGTAGAAACCTTTGATTTAACTGATGTAGGGAATTCTCAGTGAGAAAACTCCTACCAGTTAGATTAGCTACTGTTCAGCAACTTCTATATGATCTTTGTGTCATGGAGGTCACTTGGTTCCAGGTCTTTCTAGTTCTGAGCATGGCTGTCTATCACAAAGCTTCTTGTCTCCCTCCCTCTTCACCTACATTCATCTTCAATTAAGTGAATTCTAACATACTGTTAATCATGGATAAAAATGGTAAGGAATCTGTTCATATGTTCCTTTACAAAATAAACATAAATTATGCAAACCAAATGGGAAGGCCAGAATATGTCACCTTTAGCCCCTTGACCCAAAAAGAACACCTGGGTTAACAAACAAACGAAAAGTGTCCAGGAATCCAAAGAATGACTCTTCTTCATATCTCCCCACTAACAAGCCCATCCCAAACATGGCCTACCTGCCATTTTATCCACGTTCTGTCTCTGGAAGTCAATGTTCCTTAGCTCTTCAGTACTGGTGTACTTCATAACAGAGTTGATGGATGACAGGGTGCTAATGAGCTGTGAGTTAAGCGAGCCAATCTGTGAATGAGGCTCCCCAAAAGCCTCTGCCAGTTCGCTATAGTTTTCAGCCAATAGTGTTTGCTGCTCTGCTAGGAGCTTCTGCACAAGTTCGATGTAGTGATCTACACCAGTCATTATTTCAGAAGGAGCCTGATTTGGGGGGCCTTCCACCAACTCACCCACTGGTTCATCTCCAACACCCACGCTCCTCCGGCTGGCTGCTGACCCCACAGTCAACTGTGGAGGCCCACAGGCCATATTCCTCAATTTAAGACCCACTAGGTAGTTCTCATTAATGTTTATTTGTCCCACTCCTGAATCTTTGGTCTTCACAGCAGATGGCTTGTCAAACCCAGAATCGCTGGAAAGCAAAGTGCCAACCCCAATGGAACGCATTTTGGTGGAAGCATTGACATCCTTGACTCTGCCCTCCCCGACCGCCACAGTCCGCACATCCACAGTTGTGGTATTAGTCTGTTTGTCAAAAGTGCTTAGGAAAGTGTTAGTGCTGGAGTCCATCAAAGACGTCACCTCTGTGTTGGTGGACTGGTTGACCTGTTCCAATACTGTAGTGGTATGCTGGTTGATGGTTTGAGGCACAGCCATGACGGAGGAGTCCACCAGGCAAACAGGCTCTGTATTCATGCTCCGGGAATCATACTCCTTTGGAGAGCAAACAGTCACATTTATAGAACAATCTCCACAACCTACAGACTGCACTTCTTTGATAGCCAACTGTGCCTTACAAGGAGTCCGATCGTCCAAAGACTCTTCTGTATTGCTGCCCGTTACACAGACGCTGGTTTCCACACCCACACTCTTGTCACAGATCTCCACAGACCTTCCAACACATTGGTCACGTGTTTCCACATGCTCCTTCACAATCCACCAGTTCATGGGCAGCTCGGGCCCAACAATCTTATTCTCCCAATCGGGCTTGCAGGAGACGCCTATGCTACATGTCTGTAGCTGAGTCCCCACACAAGCGTCCATCACGTCCACATGGCTACCAACCATTTGGTCTCTTGTCTGTACCACTGCCTCCACCATCTTGCTGAGGACAAGCGGTTGGGCCATGGAGGCTTTGTCCACTTTTTTCCTGGACCCGGCCGCCTGTAGTTCTTGTTTTAACTTAGTCATCTCCCGGTCATGGGTAGTTTCCTTGAGCTGAACCTCAAGCCGATAGATTTTCTCCTTCAGAGCATCTATGGTCTGCTGCTGAAGCTCTATTTCTTTATCGGCTTCAGTGGTGAGGCCGAGCATCGCTTCTGTCACCCCAACTCCAGAGTCTCTGGTTTCTGTCTCCGTTGCCACAGCAGCTTCCCTGCAGGGCCGAGAGGACCTATGGTACAGGACAATGTCATCCATGCTGTCGTCAGCCCCCACAGCAATAGACCTGCACTCTTTGGCCGGGCACTCCCCATTTTCTCTGAGCTCTGGAGAGGCCTCACAGCCACTATCCTGGATCTTCCTCTCCAAGGCTTGCATCTCCGCCGTGAGCTGCCTAAACTCCTTTATCCTCTGAGTACTCTGCTCCACACTCTCCATCTCTTCCTCTTCACAGTCTATGTACAGCTCCCCTCCGCCTCCTCTCCTGACTCTTGAGAGCTGCGGCAGCTGGGAGGCGTTTCCAGCACTGTAGGAGCGCTGCCTCACGCCGCAGGCCTCGTTCTGCGAAGGCGACCTCTGGCTCTTCAGCTGGGACGCCAGCTGCCTCTTCTCCTCCTGCAGCACCGAGATCTTGACCTGCAGCACCGGAATGGTCCTCACCTGCTCCTCCAGCTCCTTCAGGCGTTTCAGGGCGACTGCCATTTGTTCTCTGATGTGCTGCAGGTGCAACGGGCTTATGTTGGTCACAGGAGTGGAAATCCCAGAGCTCATTGGGCTGTGGCGGAGAGAGCTCCCCATGGAAGAGGTCGTCGCGGCAGTGGTGTAAATGCTGTATTCCCCATTGCCTTGGTACCCATTCTGAAGCTGATGGGCAGCTGGATTGTGATTTCCAGACCCCATGAAGGAGGGCAGGGAGCCTGTAGAGCCCAGACCACCAAAACTGGCCAGCCTGGGTCTCCGAAACTCTCCTGAAGTCACCTGCATGATGACCTTCTCCTGTTCTAGTCTTCTCCGGGTCTCCATCAGAGTTTTGGTGACATGAAGGTTATGTTTGGGGAGCTGGGGCGAGGGAGGTGGCAGCTGTCTATTTTCTGGGATGGCAAGGAAAGTGGGAGAGGCCTCACAGGGGGCAGGCGGCCTGGTGGCTGGAGAGGCTGTGACTTGGCTCCTGGCTGTTAGGAAGGAGGGGCAGTGCTTGTTATCCTCGCTATTAGAAGAGGAGAGTGATTCAGTGGAAGCCCATACACCTAGCTGGCCTTGGGTATCCTTGGTTCCTGGGTAGAATGGCACTGGCTTTCGCCTCTTTTGGATGTTAAGTTTTTTGATGGTGTTCCCCTTCTGTATGTCATCTACATACTTGAGGAAATCTAAGTCCAGCTGATAACCATAGGGAGTCTCCACAAAATAAGGATCTTTCTGCTCTTTGTCACTGTCTCCATTTAGCACACTGTCTGATTTTCCTGAGAGAGAGAGAGAGAGAGAGAGAGAGAGAGAGAGAGAGAGAGAGAAAGTTTTATACGCCATGTATTGATTTGAATGGTAATGATAAAAATCACACACTTTGTAATAGGAATAGCTTTGCCACTCATCAGAATTACGCTTCTAATTCCTCACCTGGAAAACAACGACTAGGTGATTTCCAAGGTCTATTCCATCTCTAATATTCAATGATTCTCATCAATCCCTAAGCATTTATTAATTACCTAGGACATGCCAGTCATCATGCTAAGTGCTGGGGATATAAAAATAGTCAGAAGACTGTTTCTTCCTTCAAAGAGCTGATGATAGAACAACATGCAAACAAATATGTACAAAGTAAGCTATATACAGAATGAATGGGAAATAACTAACAGAGAGAAGGCACTAGAATTAAAAGGAACTGGGGAAGATGTCCAATACAAGAAGGGATTTTAGCTGGGACTTAAAGGAAGCCAGAGAGGTCAGTAGTTAGAAAGGAGGGAAAGTGTTTTAGGCATAAGGTACGGCCAGAGAAAATGCCCAGAGCCAAGAGATGGGGAGTCTTGTTTGTGGAAGAGCCAGGAGGCCAGTGTCAGTGGATTGAAGGGAGAAAGGCATAAGCTGACCGGAAAGGTAGGAGGGGGCTGGGTCATGAAGGGCTTTGAGCATTTTTTTATTCGATCCTGGAGGTAATAGGGAGCTGCTGGAGTTTATGGATAGGATAGTGACATGACCAGACCCATGCTTTAGCAAGATCCCCTTATTGGCTAAACGGAGGATGGATGATAGCCTGGTGATGTGTCCACTTGCCTCAAGTCTCTCCCCGCTATTGAAATAGTCCAGGTGCGAGGTGATGAGGGCTTCCCCTAGAGTGGTGGCAGCACCAAAAGGAGAGGAAGTGGCATAGTTGAGAGATGTTGCCAAGGTGAAATTGACAGTCCTTGGCAATGGTTAGGATATGGGGGGTGAGAGAGAGTGAGGAGTCAAGGATGACTCTTAGAGTGTGAGCCCCTGGAGGACTGAGTAACAGGGAAGGTAGGATTTAGGGGGAAACAGGAGTTCTACCTTGTCTTCAACACTTCCACTGCAGTGAGGGGAACTAGCACTAGAGATTTATAATTCTTGCTTTTCTAGTGGGTAGACTGAGACACAGGATTTTTTTTTTTCTGCATCAGGAGCAGATCATCCTCCTTCAGTAATGCTCTCTCCAAATCTCTATCAACACTGAGAATAGTGTTGCCTCATCTTATGAAATTTAGGGATTCTGGCTTTGAAGCAGAGCTCAGACTCTAGTTGATTAAACCCAGAATCTGCATGGCATAATAGTAATACTGCTGGATTTGCAGTCAGAGATTGTGGGTTCAAATCCCAGTTCTGTCACTAACTACTACATAACATTGGGCAAGTCACTTGTCTTCTTAAAGCCTGTTTCCTCTACTTCCAAAATGAGGGGGTTAGATTAGAATATGACACTATGATCCCAATTCGACTCCTCAAATGTGTACTTAAAAAAAAGTTCCTTCATTTCAAGAAGCATCCAACTCTTTGGACTAAAGCAGTCAGTAAGAACATGGAATATCTCAGTTCCACGGCACATCTAAACAGATGAAGTTAATGAAAATAATGGCAAAACCATGTTCAGACTACTGAGTCAGCTACATGGCATTTAGTAAAAGCTGTTTCTGACTAAACTGAACCAAGGCAGACAGAGACATTTTTTTTAAAAAAGAAATTACAGGAACCTCCAAAGTTCAGCCCTATGGGTATGGGAACAGTGTATCTGTTCCTGCCAAATATCAATGGGACTCATGTTTGTCTTTTTAATCTATGGACTTTGCCAGGGATATAAGAAAGGATAAAAAAAGAAAAAGAAAAGGAAGCCCTTTGGTGCTGTGTCTCAGAGAAAATGAAAACCATCTTTAAGACCTAAAGCCCCACCCCGACCTCTCCACCCCCCCCAAAAAACCCCTAAGCCCAATAGATAAAATAGTTCAAGTTATCAAAGGAACAATTGCAAACTATTAACAACTGTATAAAAATGCTCCAAATCAACATTAATAAGAGAAATCCACATCAAAACAACCCTGAGGGCAGCTAGGTGATGCAGTGGATAGAGCACTGGCCCTGGATTCAGGAGGACCTGAGTTCAAATCCAGCCTCAGCCACTTAACACTTACTAGCTGTGTGACCCTGGGCAAGTCACTTAACCCCAATTGCCCCGTTTAAAAACAAACAAACAAACAAACAAACAAAAAAAGCAACCCTGAGATTTTATTCCATACCCAGAAAGCAGGTAGAGATGGCAAAAGGATGGAAACAGTCTATTTTAAAGGGGGTGTAAAAAGACAAGCACACTAGTACATTGTCAGTGAAGCTATAGATGAATACAACTGAATTATGCAAATAAAGAGTCTAAAAGTACCCATATTCTTTGACCCAGAGAATCCACTGCTAGGTATATACCTCCAAGGAGGTTCATGTTTTCTTTTTCTCTGACTCTACCATTTCTCTTCCCCCCTCTCCCCTCACCCCTTTGTACCCCTCAGCATTTTATTTTTTTTTTGTGGTAGCAAAGACCTGGAAACAAGGAAGATGCCCATTAATCAGGGGAATGGCTAAATGACTCTGGTATGCAAATGTAACAGAATGTTATTGTGTTAAGAGAAAGGGCGAATATAACAAATATAAAGAAGCATGGAAAATCTTACACAAACTGATGCAAAATGAAGTAAGCAGAACCAGGAAAACAATAGACCCAATCACTAAGACTCCACCAATGTAAAATGGAAAGAACCACAAAACAACTGGATGTGAATGCTGTCAAATTGTAAAGAATAAGCTTGGCCCCAAAGAAGAATCTAAAATACAGCTCTAAAATACAGCAATTCAGAAAGACAGTTATGGGGGCCCCTTAACCTTCTTTAACAGGGCAGAGGGCAGTTGGGGCCCATGGTTGTGAAATACTGTACATAACAATAAATTCTTTTTCTCAATGTAGTTGTAATTCTTTTTCTTTAAAAAAAAATCTTTTGTATAAGAAATGGCTCTCTTGGAGGGGGCAGGGAGAGGTGGAGAAGGGGGAAGGATACAGGAGGAAATCTAGGTGATGCAAAGCAAACTATATCAATAAAAATATATTAAATCTAAAAAATACACCATGTAAAGGAAAGTATACTTCCAGAAGTTCCTTTTTCTCCTGCCAACTGAATATTTACAGCTGAAACAGGTTACTGTCTCTTAGATTCTTGCCTTTCTTTTTTACTCTCCTTCCTCATTTTATAAGGAAGAAGAGGCCTTTAAGAGAGAAGGAAAGAGTTATACATTCATTTCCTGTGTTTTTTTTAATCCCTCTGGCTACGTAGATATTATTCAGTATTTTTGATTCCAAGCCCCTATTAAGTATCCCATTTAAAATTTGACTACAACACAATTTCTTTCCTGCGCTACAAGGTCAGAGGAGACACGGGGCTTACGCTAACCATAAAAGTGCCTTTTAAAATATATCTATTTCAACTTCACAAAAACATACTCACTATAAGTATGCAGTTAGACCCGTTTCCAGGGCTGTCTTGAATTCCATAGCCAAAAGAGAAAGTGCAAGCTCATGTGTCAGGCAGGGGCAAACAGTTCTTCCTCACAGCCACGGGACTCCTGTGTCATCCAGGCATTCTTAATCAAAGCACCCCAGACCCTGGCATAAAGTACCGGGAGTGTAGACTCTCTTCCTAAAGCTCTCTGCTGCTGCCTAACCAGGCAACAAGAAAATGCAGTTCTGTAGTTGCGTGAGTGGACCACGTCCCTCCTCTTCTCAGCAGTTTACCAGAAGCACACTTGACTCAGTAACCTTCGGCCCTCTCTCCCCTCTTGTGCCAGCGTGATTTGTCATAAACAACCTTTCAAGCTAGTTGAGGCTCTGCCTCTAAACGTCCTCATCCTTCACCCCATAAGGAAAAGAAATGCTACATTAGTGTAAACTTAGCCAAGCCAAGCACACGATGTCATAGGCTGAGTTTTCACCAATGAACTCTCTCGCTTGCTCCTCAAACCGGCCCAAAGGACACTTGGCTGCTCAGCATTCCCTGTGTTCTTAATGAAAATAGAAAATTGGGATCCTGGGAAAAGCAAGGAAAAAAAAGGAAGGAAGAAAGGAAGGGGGGGGAGAGGGGGAGAGAGAGAGAGAGAGAGAGAGAGAGAGAGAGAGAGAGAGAGAGAGAGAGAGAGAGAGAGAGAGAGAGAGAGAGAGAGAGAGGCATTCCCTATTTCCTTATTAAAAATAGAAAACTGGGGATCCTGGGGGAAAGAAAGAAAAGAAAGCAAGGAGAGGAAAAAGAGAAAGAGAAAAGTCCACTTTTCTCTAATTTTCCTCCAATTAAAACAAAGAGCAATTTAAACACCTCCAACTTAAAAAACTGTCTATCTTTACTGTAACCGGCAGTGACTATTTACTCTACCAATCAAAGGCAGTTTGTATTCTGCCAGAAACCGGGCAGGAACACAAACCTCCACCACCTCAGAGGGGCAAAGGCACAATAGAGTTCAGTGTTCTCCTCAGCCTCTTAGAAAAGTAGCCTTGCAGTGAGTAGAGAGAGGGTACATAGTGGCTAGCTTTACAGTATTACATGAAGTCTGGCTCTCTTCTCCACACTATGGTGTGTAAGTAACAAGTAGTCATCTTTTAGAAATAACCACAATTGGGTTTTTTGGTACTGAGGGAAAAAATCTAGGAGCTTTTGAAGATTGGTAGCTTTTGTTTTCTTTGTTTTAAAATGGTTAAAAAAATGGGGAGGATTTTAAATTTAATTTTTTAAAAACTGACTTTAGGATTTGAGAACCCAACACAAAACATCATTCTAAATAGCCAACATTTTTCCTGACAAGCTATTTAAAACCTCCTAGGTTTGTTTTTGCCAGGGTCATGAGACCCACAGGAGATGGCAATTTACTGTGAATTAATTTGGAATTTCTAAATCCAAGTTTCAGTCAAGCTTTGAGCTACAATGCAATAATTAGCTTTAAGGTATGTATCATCTCCTTTGATCCTCACAACAATCCTTCAAGGTAAGTGCTATGCTTATTATCATCATCCCCATTTTGCAGGTGAAGAAATGAAAGCTGAGGGAAGGTAGTTGATTTCTTTCCAGTTACATAGCTAATAATGTCTGAAGAGGGGTTTGAACCAGGCTCTGTCTGACTCGGAGTCTGACACTTGTATCCACTATGCCAGCCTGGCCAGAAATGTGCACAAATACTGTATTCTAAGACCATCTTGATTCTCACAAAGTTTGTGCATCAAGAGAATAATGCAGCACCAAGCAACTTTACTTTAAGTCTCTTGCCATGAGGATTTACAATCCAAATTAGAAAAAGGGGGGATGTTATTAAAGATGTAGCAATTAGATTAAGTGATGCCCAGGGTCACACAGCTAGTAAGGGTCTGAAGCCCAAGTGGAACTCAGGTCCTCTAGGCTTCAAGGCTGCTATGCTATCCACTGCTCCACCTAGCGGCCCCTACAGTTGTTTGTTGTTCATCATATCTGACTCTTCATGATCCCCTTTGGGGTTTTCTCGGCAAAGTTACTGAAGTGGTTTGCCACTTCCTTTTCCAGATCATTTTCTAGATGAGGAAACTGAGGCAAACACGGTTAAGTGACTTGCCCAGGGCTACACAGCTAGTTCGTATCTGACTCCAGGCCCTACACTCTAACCACCTAGCTGCCCAATTGTTTCTATAATTAAAAGCATTTCAGTTCCATTACTTTTAAAAACAACGTTTATGCTCTTGAGGCCTAACTTTTCAGCCAGTGTTTATATAATTTTTAATTATAAATACTCTTTCTGGAGGCTTTGTCTTCCTGATAAAAATGTTTATTTCATGAGGAGTGACATGTCTTCTACATTCTTTTTATCTCCCTTTGCATCTTAGCACTGGGTACATAGCATATGTTGTCTCAATGGCAGAACATAACAGCATACCTTCTGCCTTCTTAAAATATTACTGCTATGTTACAAAATGGAACTGTTGCACATATTCTATAGAATGGAGGTCTTGTGACTAACCATATATGAAAAAAGAATAAAAACCTAAGAGGGGTACCAGCTAGAACCTTTATCAAAAGACTGGAAAAAGAAAATGCTTTCTGTGTTAATATATTATTGGTTTTAAAAAAGTAAAATGCTGACAATTAAATCTGGTTCTTTTAAGAATAACTATTAAAATAACTAGATAATAATAAAGTAACTAAAAACCAAGAAAAACTAACAAAACAGGGATTTTTGGTTTAATGACACTCACTTGTAATAAAAAAATTAGAAAACCATAGACTGGTAAATGCATCATAACCTCATATAATATCGGTAGGCTTTCCATTAAAGGAGAATAAGCACACATACGTATGAT
The DNA here is from genome assembly GCF_019393635.1 of Dromiciops gliroides. Taxonomy (NCBI): domain Eukaryota; kingdom Metazoa; phylum Chordata; class Mammalia; order Microbiotheria; family Microbiotheriidae; genus Dromiciops; species Dromiciops gliroides. Next base: position 577,665,797 of record NC_057861.1, on the reverse strand, counting down.
ATATCTATATATACATGCATATATGTAGATATATACAAACATTATATCTATGTAGATACTATATATGTAATACACATAAGCAAACATACATATACATGCATATAAAAACACACACACACACACATCCATCCATCCATCTGCTCACCTATCCATCCATCCATCCATGAAGATGGTAATCAGAGTGCCCTTGCCCAAGTAAGGAATTATAAATGATGAAGTTAGGTAAGAAACTGTTAGCGTAAATACTCAGGTGCTAAGCCCCTTCAGAGAAACAGTGTTTCTGATGTTCCAAAGTAAACCCTGATCAGGAAAGTAAATGATGAAGAGACTTTGTGAAGAAACCTCCAGGGGTAAACCTCAACTGTCTATTATTTGAGACACTTATAGTCTCTTTTCCCTAGAAGCTCATCCTGTTGCTGATTAAGCTTCAGAAGCTGGCCAATTTCTATTAAGTAGAGCATCTCATTAGGTGTGAACACAATGAAGGAGAATTGCCCAGTCAGACAGAGAAGCACGTAGTCATGATCTTTCCCATATTTACAAACTAGATGGTACAATTGTTTTGCCCATAGAGCTATTTAAAAGTTGCAGTATCAACTAGGGCCCAGTGGTGGGAAAGTAAAAAAGAACATGAGATGAATTAAGAAAGATGTGGGATTAATGTTCTCAAGAAGCTAATGACTCTGATATTAAAATAATTAAGTTAACAAATCAGCTTGTCAGAGAGTTGAGCAGTGGGATGAAGAGGGGGGTGAAATGAGAGAGAAAGCCATCTTAAACAGGTTTAACAGGAAGACTTCCCTGAGGAAGTTGTCGCCATTAAACTCTTTGAAAAACTAAGAGTTTCTGTGTACCCTTGTCTATTATAGAAATAGTGGCTTGATAAGACGGTGAATACAACTCAGTTACTTTAAAGTGACAATAATGTGCCTATTAACTTTTACATAAATACGGCTTGGTCCTGTCAACTGGACTTTCAATAATGAAGCACTATTTTAAAAGCTTCTTTGCTCCCTCCCCAATTTAATAAAGGAGGCCTACCTTTTAAGCTAACTACTAACCTGGATTTATGCAGTTCTCCAAAACATTTCCTGTAATAACAATATTAAGGAAATAGATTACTATGCCAAAAAAAAAAATCACAAGAAATCACTGACCAAAGAAAATACTGTGTCATCAACATGTCTCTGTACTAAATATTAAAATAATGTGCTTATGAGTTTAAATCATTTCATCAAAGAGTTAGCCACCAATTTTATTTTCGACTATGGGAATTCATGAAACCCATCACTAAGCAGGGTGGTGTATGTGTTTGTGTATGCGTGTGTGTTTTGCAATTTACTCCATCAGTTGATGGAATACCCACACCAAAATTTCTTAAGTATAACTAAATCATAATGAAGTTTAGTAAACAGTTATAAAGTTTCCCATGTCAATGAACCCTTTTAGCTTTGGTCCCAAATCCCCAGACTTCCTTTCACGAATGATATTGATGTTTCTTTTTTCCCATGTGTCACATAAATTACAGGCTGTTTCACTCCTTATATCTGTTCCATTATCTCCAGTCTCTCAGATGCCCAAGCAACACCATATTTAGATTCTAGGAATCCATGAGTGAATTTCCAGACCTCATACAAGAGGGTTGGTCTTGGGGAGAAGTGTTAGCCAATAGAATAACTATCTAAATTCTGTCTATCCTTCAAGGTTTAGCTCAGATCCTATCTCTAAATGCTTCAGTTCACACTAATCCCTTCTTCTCTAATCCCTCTGGCATTTGACACTCACCTGCATTGCAAATGAATTATTCCATATGTATGGATATGTTCATTGTCTTTCTTTTTTTGGCTGGGCAATGAGGGTTAAGTGACTTGCCCAAGGTCACACAGCTAGTAAGTGTCAAGTGTCTGAGGCCACTGCCACCTATCTGCCCTCATGTGCAGTCTTTCAAACCAAATTATAAGCTGCTCTCTTTTCTCCTTTCTTTTGCTTTCTTTCAAAATAACCTCACTGTTTACAATAGCATGTATATACTAAAAGGATCCCAGAGGGTTCAAGCTGGAAAGAACCCCTCTCCCATACATTACAGGCTTGGGGCACAGAGAGAAATAACTTACTTATCTGATCACATATATTAAAAGTTAGTGGGGCAGCTAGGTAGCACAGTGGATAAAGCACCGGCCCTGGATTCAGGAGTACTTGAGTTCAAATCCGGCCTCAGACACTTGACTAGCTGTGTGACCCTGGGCAAGTCACTTAACCCCCATAACCCCGCCAAAAAAAAAAAAAAGTGTGGAGCAACTAGGTGGCAGTGGATAAAGCACCTACCTGGGATTCAGGAGGACCTGATATCAAATCCTGACTTAGATACTTGACAAGCTGTGTGACCCTGGACAAGTCACTTAACCCTCATTGAAATCCCCCCCCCCCAAAAAAAAAAGTTCGTGAAAAAGGCTAAACTAAAAACTCAGGTCTTTTGATTCCGTTGTCTACTGTTTTTTTTTCCATTATAAAACTTCATATAGAGTATGTAATTAAAGGAAATTGGAAAACACTCAGTTATAATCAATTTACTGAATTTTGTCAGCATACTCTGAACTGATCATCTGATTAGGGAGCTTTAACTGAGCTAACCCAGGAATCTGAGATGGGAAGGAGACAGCAAACTGCATCTGAACAGATATCATCTGGTCTCACTCCTCCTCCACTTGCCAATTCAATATTTCTACTCGCCAGAGTCAACCTGACAAGCAGAATTTGGTTCTTATCATTCTGTGTAGAATCCGTTCAGTAATTCTGGCTGCTATTCTCTCAGTGTCAAAGAATGATATTATCTAAAGCAGTTCTCTAAAAGTGATCTACAAACCCTTAGTTTCCCTAAGATCCTGTCCCAGGGTCCTCAAGATCAAAATTATTTTCATAATAATTTAAAGACACTATTTGCCTAAATACTACTCCCTTTCCAATTATATATCTTTGTGAGGCCAAATTTTCTTCAGCTACTTCAACCAGAACAACATATTTTAGAAGACTGAATGTGAATGCAGATATTGAGAATCCAGTGTCCTCCTATTAAGCTAGACATTGGAGAAACTTGAAAAATATGTAAAACAATGCTACTCTTCTCACTAAATTGTGTTGTGGCAAATATAATAACATCTCATTAAAAGGTAATTTATGTTAACATGTAATGGGTTTGTTATTGTTATTTTTAAAATGAATTCTTTAATATCTTACAATTTACCTGCTTTAATCCATCTAATAAGGTAAAATATCCTGAGATATAATCAGTGTTGTACTGGTAAATGTTTTAACAACTGGCTCTCCAAAGGGTTAAAAAAAAAAGTACACATGAAACATTTTAAATTCTGATTAGCATTTTCCACCATTACTTTCTTACCTCTAAACAATGAATAAACAATAAAGCCCTGATTTGCAGTATTTGACAACTTTTGAGTTATAAATGCTTACATTGAAAATTTAACAAATGACTCCTAAGCTGGTTCAAGCTGACTCCAGTACACTGGTGGATATGATCTGCATATTGGGGGGTCCTCAATAATTTTTCTATCCACTGCGCCACCTAGCTGCCCCCTCCTTTTGAGCACCAGCCCTGGATTCAGGAGGACCTGTGTTCAAATCCGGCCTCAGACACCTGACACTTACTAGCTGTGTGACCCTGAGCAAGTCACTTAACCCCACAATTGCCTCACCAAAAAAAAAAAAAAGTGTAAAGGAGTCCTGAGACCAAAAAGTTTGAGAACAGCTGCTTTAAGATATCTAATTAACCTTGAGAACTTCAAAAGAAATGTATTTAGTGTGATTATTCTTCATTGAAAATATGTACTAAATGTATTAAAACATAAAATTAGAAAGAACAGAGGACTCTGACTTCTTGAATAGAATCAATTATTTCACGTATATTTCCCTTTAGTCCTTAAGTTCACATGTGATCATGCTAGAATGGGTGACTTTAGCCAACCACCATGGAGTATGGACCAAGATTCTGTTCACATACTATTTCTTTTGTTTTTGATGCTGTTGTTTTTTTTCTATTTTGAGGTTTTCCATCATTGCTCTGATTTTTTTCTCTTATAACATGACTAATGCAGAAATAGGATTAATGTTATTATGTGTGTGTGTGTGTGTATATATATATATATATAACCTATATCAGATTACCAGCTGTCTAGGGGAGGGGGGAGGGAGGGGAGGGAGGGAAAAAAATCTGAAATTGTAAAGCTTGTATAAACAAAGGTTGAGAACTATCTAACTATCTTTACATGAAACGGAAAAAAAATAAAATACTTTATAAAAAAAAAAGATTCTGTTCAGTATTCAAAGGCACTTCAGTATTTAATTTTTAAAGTGAATGAATCACAAAAGCAGAAAAAAAAAGGTACCACATACAAGAAATTATTCACAGAAGTACTCTTCGTGAGTAGCAAAGAACTGGCCAAAAAAAAAAAAAAATAGATACTTACTGATTGGGGAATGGCTAAACAAATTGTGGTGTATTAATGTAATGGACTATCATTGTGCCATAAGAAATGATGAATAAAAAAAAAATCAGAAACATGGGAAGAGTTACATGAACTGCTGTAGTGATATAAGCAGAACCAGGAAGACAATATACACATTACTTTAACAGTATAAATGGAAAGAACAAGACATAAAAACTGAATACTATGCATTTATAATGACCAAGCTCAGCTCTGGAAAGGAGTTGAGAAAAATGCACCCACCTGTTCTACTGTGACTATGAGATAGTCACCGCAACAAGCATTTAAGTGCTCACTATGTGCCAAGGCAAAAACAGTTCCTGTTCTCAAGGAGCTTACAGTTTAGTGGGGAAGACAACATGCAAATAACTAGGTATAAACAAAGTATTTACCTATAAGCAAGGATAAACTGAAGGTAATCTCAAAGGGAAGGCACTAGTATTAATGAGTTCCTGGAAAGGCTTCTTGCCAAAGGCAGACTCTTAGCTGAGGCTTAAAGGAGGCCAGAGAAGGTAGAAGGCAGAGATGAGGAACAAGCCATGGGGGCCAGCCAGTGAAAATGCCAGTTGGGAGATGAAGTGTCTTGTGTGAGGAGCAGCCCAGCTATGCTAGATCATAGAGTACTTGGGGGAGAAGGGGAGGTAAGGTATAAGAAGATTAGAAAAGGTAGGAAAATGGCATAGAATATAAGATAATTGATGTGATAGTTGGTTTTGCTTCTCTCCAAACTCACTCTTCTTGGAGAAATGGGGGGGGGGGTGCTGGACAAGCATTTACTGAGTGCCTACTATGAGCCAGGCACTGTGCTAAGTACTTTATAAATGTTATCTTATTTGATCCTCACAGTTCTCTGAGATGGGTGCTGTTTGCTTTGACTCCATTTTACAGTTGGGGAAACTGAAGCAGACAGAGGTTAAATGATTTGCCCAGGGTCACACAGCTAGTAAGTGTCTGAGGCTGCATTTGACTGACTCCAAGGCCCCGAGCTCTATCTATTCGGCCACCTAGCTGCCTCTTATTTCTGTTAAGGGTAGCACTATCTGGGGCAGCTAGGTAGCGCAGTACCTGAGTTCAAATCTGGCCTCAGACATTTGACACTTACTAGCTGTGTGACCCTGGGCAAGTCACTTAACCCCAATTGCCTCACTAAAAAAAAAAAAAAAAAAGGGTAACACTATCAAGTCAGACAGAATTGCAAAGTTGGCATTATCCTTACTCCATACTCTCCCTCCCTCCCCTTACAGTCAACAAGTCTTGTTTGTATCCATACAACATCTGTCCTCTTCTCTCTATTTACATGGTTCAATTCAGATCCTTATCATCTCTTGCCTGGGCCATTTCAACAGCCTCCTAATTGCTTTTCTGGCCTCAAATTTTGCCCTACCCCAGTCCATTCTCCACACAGCTGTTGAAATGATATTCCAAAAGTTCAGCTCTGACCATGTTACCCCCCCCCCCACTCAATAAATTCCAATGGCTCTTGGTTCCTTCCATGAACAAGTATAAACTCCTTTACTTGCTTTTCAAACACAATCTAGTACCAACCTACATTTCCAACCTTATTATACCCTAATTCTCTTCTTGCCCTCTACAGTACCATACTTTTCTTTTTTCCCTTACATACAACATTCCACTTCCACTCTCTGGGCCTTGGTGCTGCTTGTCCCCCATGGATGAAATATGTTCCTCCCTCACAACTACTCTCCTTTAACACTCAGCTCAAGCACCACTTCTATGATGCCCAAAGCTTCTAGTGCTTCTATCTTATACTTGTGTGTATGTGTGTGTGTATGTCTATGTTTTGCATATACTCATGTATGTATTTATATATATGCATGTTGACTCCCACAGTAAAATATCAGCTACTTGAAGGCAAGAGCTATCATCTTTGTCTCTGTATCTCTGGAACTTAGCACAGAGAGGCTTCTAAATAACAGCTTGTTATCTGATTTAAAAAGCATGGTTCACTATGTGGAGTAGGGAAACATTTGAAAAGGAAGGGGATACAAGAGGTATAAAGTTATAAGACGAAATTTTTAAGAGTAGCAAAAATGAATGACTCTGATGTATATTATTCTTGGAGGAACTGTACTTTGTGTTTGGTATTTCCATGGCGACACTGGCCATTTCTTTTACACTTAATTTTGAAATGTTTATACCAGCTGTGAATAAAGTAGGTCTTTTATGCTTTCACTGGTAACTAAAAATTGGGCCTGAACTTAACCTGACTCTACCACTTACTCTCTGTGTGAATTTGTTCAAGATACTCAACTACTCTGAAACTCAATGTCTTCAATTCCAAAATGAGAGGAATGGATTCTTTTCCATCTGTAATTACATGAACATATAAACCTATGACAATGGAGTGAACTATGGATAAGTGAAAATGGGACCAACTGTGGTGGTGGTAGCCTGACCACCATTAATATTTCTATTTGCTACAGCCCTAACATCTTGGCTAGGTGGAGCAGTGGATAGAGGATTGGGCTCAGAATCAGGAAGAATCATCTTCCTGAGTTCAAATTTAGCCACAGCCATGTACTAGCTATGTGATCCTGGTCAAGTCACTTAACCCTGTTTGCCTCAGTTTCCTTATATGTAAAATGAGCTGGAGAAGGAAATGGCAAAGATACTAGAGTGGTTTTCCAAGAAAATTCCAAATGAAGTCACAAAGAGTCAGATAGGACTGAAATAACTGAACAACAAGAACATCCTTAGAGGATCGATGCAGAAAGCATTCTCTGTTCCCTCAAGCTAGAATATAAAAAATTTCTGGCCCTTCTCTGCACAAATTTTCCTGGTGGAATTTTGAAAGATAAAATGATATCACCCACTGTCAGTGTAGTTTATTAAGACTCATTTTTGCACTCATTGTGGCTCATCTGGATAGTGTGTGTGTGTGTGTGTGTGTGTGTGTGTGTGTGTGTGTGTGTGAGGAGGGTGCCTGATGCACTGCATGGGGATTAGGTAAAAGTTAGAATGATTTTCTTTTTTTTCTGAAGGGGTAGAGGGGAGAGATCATGGTAGCATCCAAGGCCTACTTTGAAGGACAGAATTTCTTCTCTATGTCCTCCAGGAACCTCATCTAATCATTATGTTCTCCCGCCAAACTCAACCTCCCTCCAAATTTCCCTATTTCTGTTCAAGGTACCATCATATTTTTTTCCAGTCTTCCAGGTTTATGCCTTCAGTGTCATTCTTCTTCACCTCACTCTCCCTCCTCACCCCATTCATCATCAGTTGTCAAATCTTGCAGCATCTCTTCCATCCAATTTCTTTTCTTCACTCACAGCCACCATCTCTTCCCACTCCAGTCTATCCTCCAACACTGTTGCCAGTGATGCTACTTACACACAGACCAGATCATGTCACTCTCCGACTCTATAAACTTATTTATCTCTAGGATAAAACCAACACCAACTCGTCCTTTTAGCTTTAAAGCCCTTCACAAACTGGCTCCATCCAAGCTTTCAAGCTTCTTTATGTATTATTCCATCTCCCCTTTCCAAACCTTTGTACTGGCTGTAACTCCCTTGTTTGGAATGTCCTGCCTTTATTTACACCTCACAGAATCAGTCTCTTCCTTTAAAAAGGAAACAGCTCAAGAACTACCTTTTTACATAAGGCCTTTCCTACCGCTCTACCTTGCAACTTACCTCTGGGACAGCTAGGTGGAGAAGTAGATAGAGTGTTCTGACTGGAGTCAGGGAGAACTGAATTAAAATCCAGCCTCAGACTAGCCCTGTATGGTCCTGGGCGAGTCATTTACTCCCTATTTGCCTCAGTTTCCTCCTCTCTAAAATGGGGATAATAATAACACCTACCTCCCAAGGTTGTTGCAAGGATCAAATGTAAAGTGCCTGGCACATAGTAGGTACTACATAAAATGTTAGCCATCATTACATATTTACTTTCTTTATATGTATTCTGTGACATTCAAGATTAGAACAATATATTATAAAAATATATAAAAAGGCATATTTCATCACTATGCAGCAGGGAAAAGGGAATGAGATTACAGTGACATGATTCAGAGACTGACAGCAAGTCACGCAATTCCCTTTCCTTCTCATGGCCTGTTTTCTCATGCATAAAATTAATAGGTCACCCTAACATTCCTTCTATGGTTAGAACTGTATAATGCATAACACCTTATAAACATTTATAATATCCCTTCAGTCACATGCAATAATCATCCTCTCATAACTGAGAGCATATTATGGTGAAAAGAACGCTGGTTGTAGCATCAGAAAAGATCTGGATTTGGATCCTGGGACTGATACTGATTTGCTAGTTATAGTATCTTACTCTGTTGTATGACATCATCATTTGATAAAAACGTTTCCTTCATTACTGAGAAGCACTGATGCTTCTCTGATCTTCAGTTTCCTTCTCTATAAAATGGCGCTAAGACTTGGAACAGCTACCACTTCAGGTTGTTGTGAGGAAAGTGTTCTGCAAACTTTAAAACATTATGAAAGTGTGAGTAATGATAATGGATAGCTAGGTGGTGCAGTGGATAGAGTACCAGGCCTGGAGTCAGGAAGACATGAGTTCAAATGCGACCCCAGATACTTGCTTAGCTGTATGATCCTGGGCAAAGTCATTTAACCCTTTCTGCCTCAGTTTCCTCATCTGTATAATGAGCTGGAGCAGGAAATGCAAACCACTCTAGTATCTTTGCCAAAAAACAAAAACAAACCCAAATAGGGTCATAAAGAGTTGGATATGAATGAACCACAACCACAATAGCTAATATAGTATTTTAAGACTTGCAAAGCATCTTATAAATATCAGTTCATTTTATCCTCTACCCTTGTAGAAAGGTGCTATCATTATTCTCATTTTACATATGAGGAATCTGAGGCAGAAAGAAGTTAAGTCGGGCAGCTAAGTGGCACAGTGGATAGAGCACCAGCCCTGGAGTCAGGAAGACCTGAATTCAAATCCAGATTCAGACACTTAACACTTACTAGCTGTGTGACCCTAGGCAAGTCACTTAACCCCAATTGCCTCCAAAAAAAAAAAAAAAAGCTAAGTTACTTGCCCAAGTTCACACAGCTAGCCAGTAAATACCTGAATCTAGATTTGTACCGGGGTCTTCCTGATTGCAGATCCAGTACTCAATCCCCTGAACTTCCAGGTGTACTACCACTAGTTAGTTACCAATTCTTCTCTTATGGAATGACAGTTTTCTAGAGCTACTGACGCCAAATGTATCTTCCCTTCCTTATTTCTACTTTGACACTAGTGTTTGAAATTTTAGAAGCCATTCTGAAGGTAAGTGATTAAGAAAAAAATGACTATGATTTGATATCAAATAGATATTATGAATCCAAGATTTCCAAAGGGGCAAGGGGAGACATACTTTCATAAAGTATATCTTTCTTGTATTATGAAAAAAAATAGTTTCATACATATTATTAACCTAGAAAACAATAGCAACAGAGGCCTAGGCCCCACGGTTTGTCCCTCTATATTTAAAGCCATCTATAAGCAGAGGCAACTAACTACATAGGCTGTACCCAACCTAAAACATTTTACATCTAGGTAGATGTTCATTAGTTCAGTATTCTGTGGCATTTTGCAAAGCCCATTGCCTTATCAAAATAAATTATTTCAGAAATAATGTCCAGGGGCAGCTAGGTGGCGCAGTGGATTAAGCAACAGCCCTGGATTCAGAAGTACCTGAGTTCAAATCCGACCTCAGACACTTGACACTTACTAGCTGTGTGACCCTGGGCAATCACTTAACCCTCTCATTGCCCCACAAAAAAACAAAAACAAAACAGAAATAATGTCCAAATCATAATGTACTTAACTTTTCTCTTGTGTAACTGAAAGATTTTTTTTAGAATTAAAAAAAGTAAAACTGTAGCTTTAACAATGAAGAGGAAATGTGCCATCTCAAAGGGTACTTTTCTGAAAAACTACAAAATGACTCAAATCTGGCACACAGAACGGAAGAGCTTTTCCAGTAACCCACTGTAGCCTTTTTAAAAGAGATTGTGCTATCTACAGAGCACAGTGCATTCTAAATACCTTGTCTACTTGAATAGCAAAAAAAAAGAAGAAGAAAATGCCTTAAAAAATTCAGCTTTAAAAATAAATGCAGTGACAGCCAAAAACGTACCTAGACAGTTTAACCATGACAGTTAATTTGAGAACTCAGCTAAGCCATCACTGGTCTGTCTGTTGGCTGGAGATAGCCACAGTGCCTCAAACAATAACATCTTTATGTTCAAGTGGCAGCTCCAGTTGAAATTTCCAGTGTACAAAAAAGAAAAAGAAAACAAGAAATTGAGTGTTTCTTTCCAAACTACCATAAAAACAAACATTCTGTTGATACCATTACTCATTCTCATTCTCTCACACTCCCACCCTCCCGGCCCCCCCCCCGCCCCCCCCCCCACCGCCCCTGTTTGCATGCCACTTTAACGTTGCCCTCCTCTGTTATTCTGCTTTTGGCATTCTTACTTACCCAACCCCAAAATGAAATAACACAATTTTCAGTCAGCAGGAAGTCAAGTCCCAAGCATGCTTCCTCAGCGGTATGCTAGGGAATGCATACCGGCTCTGGACACATCAGCAGGCAGAGTGCCTGGGAGCTGCTTCAGAGAATTTATTTATACCCATTTGGAATTTCCTGACGGAGCCGGAGCTGGAGTCTGCCAGTCACTGGTGTTTCATTGTGGTGTTTTTCAACGTCAGTGAAACAGCCACAGTCACCAGTGAACAAAGTTTCTTGTGAGGAACTGAACTCTCCAACCAAAGTACAGCTGATAGAACAAATCACCCACTACCAAACTCTTTACGAGACATGAAAAAAAGCTGCACTTAAAAAAAAAGCAGTAGTAAATCTCCTGGATAAAGCCTACCACTGACAAGGAAATGTGAATAGAAAGTCAGCAGCTGTTTCCTTAGTCTTCCCTCTGCCTTATTTCCCCTTCCCTGCTCCCTGCCTAGAGTGCACAGAAAGGCTCATTGATATAACCTAGACCTCAGTCTACACTAAGCTGCCAATGAAGGAAATGATTCAGGTTTAAGCTGCACCCAATGTGGGTGGGTTGGTGGTAAATGGCCTGTTTTCCTTGGGTTACTCTTGTTTAACTCAACATGTAATTTAAAGGCTTAAAATATTCGGTGTTTATAACCTACAGACCCATTTTTTAAAGGGGAGATGGAAGGGTTATACAGGGAGGAAATAGCCAAGCAATATGTCCAAACTAGATCCGAAGCTT